>NC_136509.1:1467732-1595232 GCF_053919585.1 Euprymna scolopes | reverse complement strand
GTCTTTTGTATTCCTTTTGAGCTAAAGTCTCACAATTACTGACGAGATGTTGTACATTATCACCTTTCTGTCCACACAGTCGACATAAGGGGCTTTTTTTATTATTATTATTATTATTATTATTATTATTATTATTATTATTATTATTTACGTTCATTACTTAATAATTATGATTAAATGTAATTCTAATTCGTGTAATTGTTAAACTGCAAATTATCTTACTGTTTTTTTTTTCAGTTTCTATTTAGATATGTTTTAAGATACCATTTTTCGGAACTATTTTGTTGAAAGAATATATCGCCAATTTAATTAACTCGACAATCACCACTTCTCATGTTGATGATATCATAAAATATCTAGACATCTCGGAGGCATGTGGGTCTGATCTCATCCCTGATCTATTATTTTTTTAAAAATGCTCGGTTGAGGTTGCTCCACTTCTCTTCAACCTTACTTTACCGAATCTTACTCCCCTGACTGCTGAAAAATTGCTTCCATAGTACCAGTTTACAAGAATTCTAATAAAAGAAATGATCCACTCAATTATCGCCCCATTAGCTTTCTTTCTCTCTTCTCCAAAATCTGTGCATCTTTAATCAATCAAGCACTAGTCCAGCAGTTCATAGATACTAAACTGCTTTAATACCAATAGTATGAACTTATGCAAGCTCGTTATACTGCATATATCATAATTGTAATCGCTGAACGTATATAGTACAACTGGATAAGGCAGGGAAGGTCAGGACAGTAATCCTAGATATATCCAAGGAATTTGACAGGGTCTGGCTCGAAGGTCTTTTTATAAAACTTAAACCATATGGTATTACTGGACGAATACTTAATATATTCAAATCTTTCTTAGATAAGAGAAAGATTTGGGTCGTCCTCGATGGTCGTACTTAAAACAGCATTATATGAATACGGGTGTACTACAAGGGTCGATCTTTGCACTTTTATTATTCCTGATATTCATAAATGACCTTCCTAATTGAATTGCTTACGAGATGGGCATATTTACTGATAATACCATGCTCTATAAGACGTACGAGGGGAAAACGAATTCTGGTGGAATAAGGACGTAAATAGATGATAGCATGCTACTAAGACTAAGCTTCTTTCCTTTAACAAGAAACCTTCTCAACCACTAATTACCATGACATATAATACGCTACCTGAAAACTCATTATTCAAACTCTCGGCTTAACATTTACAGACAACATAAATTGGAACAAATACATTGAGGACATTGTGTCGATAAACGTACGCCTTTTCTACAGCGCCATAAAATGTCTCATACCTGATAATATCCTGTACTATACCTCTACATTGCCATCATTTGCATAGAGTATTGTTGCCACATATGGGATGGTTCATCTGCTACTAGTCTCTCGCTCTTAGATTGATTACAACCAGAGTTTCAAACCTACTAGATCACGCACTACTGTTATATACTGGTGGTATTAAGATGACGTATATTCTGTATTGTTGTTGTTGTTCGTTTTAGGAGAGTCTTAGTGAGATATATAGAGACAGGGTACACACTACTATAGGATCACCAAGCCTGTAATTAAACTCGAAGAGATTTTTGAATATCTTAATAGATAGACTGAGAGATAGTGCGTTTGACGTTTACGTTGACATTTGTACATATATGTTTGTTGTAAATCGTCTAGTGATTGGAATGGCATCTGATTTCATTTATCAATGAATAAGGAGACACTTTGTTATAAAACAGACTTGGTTTATTTATGCGGCGGTGGAGGCGGTGGTGGGAGAGGTGTGGGTTGCTAACGTGACAAGCAGTTCCTCGTCGTCTGTCTCTTTCTCCGTCTCTCCTTTTTTTGTTTACCATCTCACTTTTATGGACTTCCTCGACCTGGTAACCCATAAACCAATTGACGTCATTGGTTCATATTTTGACCAGCCTGGCGTTTGCTTTTGATCTTACCTACGACCGAATTACGTCATCTCCAGATCATCCCATTCCCGGGTTTCATTTTTGTCGGCCAGGATTTAAGTTCATTCGAACCTTGCTCGATACAACGGCACTGGCCCATAAAACGACTTGCGTAATAGGATCAGGCCATCCAATTCCCGGGTTCCATTTTTGTTGCCCGGATTTTGAGTTCGTTCGCACCTTGCTTCACCATAACACTATCAACCAAACTCCGACCTCTGGCCCATCGCCGAAATGTTGCATTCCCGTTCCTGTTTTACAAGTATTTTACAGAATGTGTTCCGACGAACTTAAAACACTGGTATCCCTTGATGTAGAGATCCTTGAATAACATGACAAGCAACAAAATTCCACCCTATACAGTAGAGATTTATTGATGCCGTAAAGCTTTCTAGTCTGATAATGTATTCCCTCGAACTGCTAAACTTCCGTATTTATTTTATTCAGACTAAACCAGCGCTTCTATCAAGGAACACAAATCCTAAACCGTTCCGACATTTGAAAAGACTACCGTAAAAACAACAAACGGACTTTTACTGATTCTATGCTCCAGCAACAGCATGGCAAAAAAAAAGAAAGACATACTGATGCTGAAATGTAACTCCGAAATACATTTATAAATTTCAAACAAAATAAATGTTTATTTTGTAATAATGCGTTGTTTTGGCTTCAATCTCTGGTCCTCCCTCGCCAATCTTTCACGGAAAACACCCGTCTAGCTGTATCTACTGTGAAAAATTTCCCCCACTCTATATCTGTGCCTAAATCAAAACGCGGATTCCATGAACAAAGCTCCTTTCTTAGAACTGCACGCCTGTGGAACTCTGTTCCGTTTGCCTGCTTCCCACCGGACTACAACTTGGATGTCTTCAAGTCCAATGTTAACAAATTCCTAATGGACCGCCCCCTTAAGTAAACACTTCATCAAATCTCCACACTAACGTAATGTACTTGCAATAACCCTCATCCCTGAGTGGCTTCCAGGCCTTGATAAGTGGTGATCACTGTGTAAAAAATAAACGTATCTAATACGTATTTACTTAATTCAAACTAACGCTTGAGGCCTAATCAACGCATTACTACAATCTAATACGGATTTATTTTATTCAAACTCAACCAGCACTTCTTTCAAGGAACACAAACCTAACGTGAATTCCGCGTGACCAACACACCGTTCCGACATTTGAAAAGACAACCGTAAGAACAACGGACGGACTTCTACTGAGTCTGTGCTCCAACAACAACATGCCAACTAAAAAGAAAGACATACTGAAGATGAAATTTTACTTCGAAATATATTTATAAATTTCAAACAAAATAAATATCTGTTTATTTTTTAATAATGCGTTGTTTTGGCTTCAAACGTATCTAATACGTATTTATTTTATTCAAACTCAACCAGCGCTTCTATCAAGGAACACAAATCGTAACATGTATAGAGTGTATGTCACGTCGACAGTTTTGCTTCTCTGTTAATAACAAGCTCCAAGCACAGTAATCCATGACATTTATGTCTGGACTTTTGGAGACGCAGAATTGTCGACGTGACATACACTCTATTGATGACTTGAAAACGTGCTTGGCAAAAGCTTGAAATGATATCCCACAAGTTACCCTTCAAAACGCCACACGAGCTTGGATTTCTAGGTTAAGACACTGCAGTGAAGTGCACGGACGACATTTTGAGTATCTATGAGTATAAAATAACATTTGTCTTTGAAAAATTATTCTTTGTAAAATAAATCGTTGTTTGACAAATTTCCCGCTTTTCTAGCGACCACCCTATATATATATATATATATATATATATATATATATATATATATATATATATATATATTCATTCTTCAGAATAGTTTTTATTTAACAATCAGTTGTTATGGAAACGTGAGATTGTAGGTTTACAAAATATTACTGGCAGTAATATTCTATAAGTTATCCCATCTAAACAAGAATTGCTCGATATGCAAGATAGAGCAAATAAATTAAATTGTAATTCAATGACTTTCGAACAACTCTCATTGAAACATTCATAAAAAAACTTTCATATCCTGTTTCTGCAAATCCTCCTGCTACAGGACTTCTGATAAATTTATCATTTTGACTTTGACTTTCCATGTCTCACTGACTTTAGCAAATAGGGTGCATATCTTATAAATATTTGCTAATATTTTCTCTCCTCTGATGAGATGGTAGACATCGAAACCCTATAGGTTAAGGAGATTAATTTTCTAAAGCATTCTTTGTCTTGCTTAGAATAATAAAAATTCTTTGATATGAAACTCAACCACTTCATTTCATTTCAATGAAAGTTCTTTTAAATTCACTGAATTACAATTTAAAATATGTATATATGGTAAAACTGGCAATTAGTAAAAAACTGAAGAGAGTGCTCAATACTATTACAGAGCAAACATGTGTTTTATTTTTTTATTACCGTTTTATCTGTTTTGTTACATATGTTTCGGATGTTGGACCATGTTTATGATCTAATAGCCTCGTCAGACTTTACAGAAGAAAGGTTTCTGTAAGGTCTGACGAGGCTGTTGGATAGTAAACATGGTCCAACATCCGAAAGATATGTAACCAAACAGATAAAACAGTAATAAAATATAAAACATATATATATATATATATATATATATATATATATATAAAGCTGAATGTCTGTGTGTGTGTGTGTGTGTGTGTGTGTGTGTCTGGTCACGAATAGGCTCCTATATGGTTGACTATTTTTAAAAAACTGATTACATAGAATGATAGAAGATGTATCGAGACACAGAGATGGGTATGTTTGATCTAGCAGAACGCTGGTTCATTAAAATTGTGGGGTCTGCGTTCGCGCCTGGTCCACAAAGTATGGAAATAAAAAATTTAAATTTAAAAAGAAAAAAACGTTTACAAGTGTTTTTGATATAGATGTACATAAGAATACTTTGATAAGTATGTTTTAACTTAAATAGGGATGGTATGATAAAATTGTGGGGCCTGCATTCGCGCCTGGCCTCCATAGAATGGAAATAGGCACAAACTTTAATAAAGACTTTTCATATCTATCTGCGTAAGTATTCTTTGATAATTATGTTTCAGTTTGAAGAAACATGGTATAATAAAATTATGGCGTGTTCGTTTGCGCCTGACCTCCATAGAATGGAAATATGTCATAAAGTTTAACAAGGTTTTTTTAATATAGATCCACAGAATATTGTTATAAGTGTTTAAGTGTGAAAAGGTATGGTATATTATAAATTATGGGGTTTATCTATTTAATTTTTACTTTCATCATATTTTGCTTTGGTTTTGATAACCCCAAATTCCAAGCTATCTCTTTACAACCCTTCCTTTTCATAACCTATCATACTTACATAAATCAGAGTCCATTTTATGTAGGTTATTTTTGAACCCAGTAAACGGCGGGTACTTTTGCTAGTACATATATATATATATATATATATATATATATATATATATATATATATATATATATATATTAGGTACGATTGTTTATGAGACGAATTTATTGAAATCACGTCTCATCATCAGCATGTGTGATTATTATCTGATATTGAGCAGAAAGCTCTTAGGAATACGATTAATTAGCTATTACCAACGTGTCTTTCTGTCTGTCTGTCTGTCTGTCTGTCTGTCTGTCTGTATGTATGTATGTATGTATGTATGTATGTATGTATGTATGTATAGACTAAGTGCTGATTGCTCAGATCCGGATCTGGCAATTTCCTGATTTAATAAATCTATTTAGAAGTTATTGTTCGATTTAATCAATGCTTCAACCGTGTTTTCTTTGTGTTTATTTGTTTAGTAAGCTTTTGCATCGTTAAGTCTTTATGGTGTTAGTTTTCTTGGCATTAAATCCAGTTAACACAGGAGGTCCGCATCTAATGGGGTCTTTTTTTTCATTCATGTTGGAGATGAAGGATTAATATTAATGAGGAAAGACTGATTCATCGTCCGCTCAAAAATCTGCGGACACCCCGTAAAGATGCTGCAGTTGCTTGCCTAGAGTTGGGGTGATGAGGAGACAAGAAATGTGAAAGACTAGAAAATAAGAGAAACGGTCAGAATGACAGGTATTGTTTTATAAAGTTGTTTTCTTTTCTTTTTCTTTTTGATTAGTTGCAGCCAATTCTTTGTTTTTGGTAGAAGAGCGGGGGGTACTGACTTCTCCGGCGCAAATCATATCCACAAGCTCACCGCTATTCAACTATTCGCGGAAGGGAACTCTGCAGGAGTTCTCCAGGGGCGAAGAAGCGCATTTTCGTATTCTGAAGGACAACGATCACCAATGGACTCGATGACGTCATTGCTCTGCCGAACCAAAAAAGCTCTAGAGAGTAACATTTCTCTTTTGCATCCTTCAGTGTTAGTTATATAATACACACAAAAACGTATATATATATATATATATATATATATATATATATATATATATATATATATAGAGAGAGAGAGAGAGAGAGAGAGAGAGAGAGAGAGGGGCGGATAGAGAGAGAGAGAAAGACAGAGAGAGAGATATTGACGTGCGTCATCTCTTCTCTTCTCTATATAAATAAAATGAACTCATTTTTTCCCGTCGGATTTTGACCTTAATAGGATTAAAAATCAAGATATTTCATGCAAATATAATATGCACAAACGGCAGAGGTGTGTTATAGGCTTATTATTTCTCAAATTCCTCGATAATCTTAAATTTCTATACTTTTTCTGCTGAGAAGTCACGGCCAAAATCGGTTAAGATCAATGGAAGTGGTAAAATATTTTCTCTCTTATAAATTGCTCCTCCCCCTGCCACCACTTAACACCGTTTAGGGATCGTTCACAAGGAACAGTTGAGAAGAGAACACCGGTTTGGCTTCGTAGTTCTTTCATGTGAAGTTATTTAAAACCACTAAACTAAGCTGCAGTGCTCTGTGGCGTAGTGGTTAGCGTGCTGGACAATTCACATTATATTTTCACGTTCGCGCCGACCTACCGTAGTCGTTTTTTTTTTTTCCTAAACAACTGGAATGGACTTTTCTTGGTGGCCGAACTGTTAACGTTGCAGATGTTTTTTTTTTCTTTCTTTTTTTTTCACACTTTATTTTCTTACTTTTACTCATGACTCCGGGTTTGATCCTTCCTACTTACCTACCATAACATTTTTTAAAACTCCCCCCGTCCCGGAAACAAACACTCGGGCAATGCCGGGTACCCCCGCTAGTCATATATATATATATATATATATATATATATATATATATATATATATATATATATATATATATATATATATATATATATATATAAACTAGCTATAATAAAAATTACCGAAAAAGTTTAACATTTCTTTTGCTCATGCTTTAGCCTTAGTTTCATATATATACTAGACTACCCGTGATCCGTTGGGTCAGTATATGCTACAGCTAGCAAGCTAGAATTAATGTATAAAAATGCAAGTGAGTATACAGAATTAATGTATAAACGCGCAAAAATATAATGCAATGAAAACAAACATGTTGACTAGTGAAAACGATACAAAATACATTGGATAAAAAAGGTCTTAACATCATTGCCCTTAGATTAAATGAAAAACCCTTTATATAAGAGGGGTGTAATCCGTTGATAAAAATTGGGAAAAAATAAATGAAAACAAAAAATACAAGAAATGAATGTGCATTGTACAGATCCACCCTAGTTTGTGTGTGTATGCGTGTTTGTGTGTGTGTATGCGTGTTTGTGTGTGTGTATGCGTGTTTGTGTGTGTATGCGTGTTTGTGTGTGTATGCGTGTTTGTGTGTGTGTATGCTCGGGTGTGTGTGTATGCGTGTTTGTGTGTGTATGCGTGTTTGTGTGTGTATGCGTGTTTGTGTGTGTATGCGTGTTTGTGTGTGTGTATGCTCGTGTGTGTGTGTATGCGTGTTTGTGTGTGTATGCGTGTTTGTGTGTGTATGCGTGTTTGTGTGTGTGTATGCTCGTGTGTGTGTATGCGTGTTTGTGTGTGGGTATGCGTGTTTGTGTGTGTATGCGTGTTTGTGTGTGTATGCGTGTTTGTGTGTGTGTATGCTCCTGTGTGTGTGTGTATGCGTGTTTGTGTGTGTATGCGTGTTTGTGTGTGTATGTGCTTGTGTGTGTGCGTGAGTGTGTGTGTGTGCTTGTGTATGTGTTTGTATGCGTGTGTGTGTATGCGTGTGTGTGTGCGTGTGTATGTGCTTGTGTGTGTGTGTGCGTGAGTGTGTGTGTATGCGTGTTTGTGTGTGCTTGTGTGTGTGTATGCGTGTGTGTGTATGTGTGTGCGTGTGTGTGTTAACATCCTTAAAAATATCAGGAAATAGTAATTAATTGATTAAGTAATATTTAACGGTGAGATCTTTTCAAAGTATATATTTTTTTTTAAAAGATGAAAAGTCCCCCCCACACACACGTTTTCAAATGTTTCTACGCATTTTTAAAATGTTTGAAACTTATGACCCCCATCCATACCCTCTTATCTATTTTTGCTTTGCCCCGCTACCAAACTTGAAAAAGCGCTAACGATTACTCGTTTACTGCTACGTGGCGGAGAAGTAGGTGCTCATTTACGTAAAATTTATATGAGAAAATGATCCCCACTCTAAAATGTCAATTTTTTTTAAATATTTGTTCGTTTATATTATCTTTAAAGGCCGTTAAAACGTATTAGCAAAAAAAAAAACGCAGATTTTGATTTCTTTTTAGAAGGTAAACTACGCTAGGTTATGCCGTTAAAAATACCAAATATTTTTTAAATATATAAATTGATTAAGTATTTTATTTTTTTTTTTTTTTCAAAATGATTCTAACTTACAATGAAAATACAATCGAAATAATCGTTTTAAAAGGGCGCTAAAAACGTAGATGCCTTTTAATAATTTCGATTTTATATCGTTTTGTTTGTATTAGATTCTTTAAAATATATAAATTGATTAAGTATTTTATTTCGATTTTATATCGGTTTGTTTATATTAGAAATTTTTAAAAGGTAATGCACAGAAATGTAAGGAAAATCAAAATACAAAAAAAAAATAAACGATTCGTAAAATTCCGTTAGATTATTTGTGTATTTTATTATTTGAAATGAAAAATAAAAACACTTAAACAGAACGATTTAATTTATTTGTAACGCAAAAAAAAATTGTAAAAAAATATTTTTGGTTTTCTTCGTTTATATTCGTTTTGTTTGTGTTAAGGGTGTAGAAATATATAATGTATAAATGTTTTTAAAAATAAATAAAATAAGACACAATCCGTAAATTGCCGATTAAAAAATGTACTTTAAGTTTTTGCTGTTATTCATTTATGCATGCCCAGAATTTTTCGAACCAAAAATTTATAAACCGTATGGACGCTTTAAACACAGAAGCAAGACGACAACGAAACAGTACCGTATATGGGTGACAAATAAAAGCCCCCTCCCTTCTTTGGGTTGAGCACTTTGAAATATATTTTCACCCGACGCGTATTTAAGCAATTAAGCGTAGCCCATTATTAATTTGTTTGTAAACAAAATTATGGTTTGATCACTGTAAGCGACGGGCGGGTGTGGATTTAATACAAACCCGAGGAGAGATATTTACGGCACTGATTCGTGGCCCGATGGTTGGAACAGCTGACTGTTAACTCGTCGGATGTAAGTTCGATCCACGACTGGGGAAAGGTGTATGTCTAGCTGCACTGATGAGTTGTGATACAACGAAAAAGGACTGTATGTGGATGACACACACACACATATATATATACAAACTACTTAGAATTAGAGTTACCGACAAGGCAATATGCATTTTTCGAAAGTTGTCCTTTGTTAGACATTTTCGACTCTTTTCTCTCTCTCTCAGTCCACACACACATGTATGTATATATATATATATATATATATATATATATATATATATATATATACCATTTGAAAATGAAACAACTTAAATGACTGTATTTAATTAACTTTTTAGAGTGTGAAAATTTGTGCTGACTTAATTACGAAAGATAATGTCTCATAAGTAGCCTCCATTCTCGACTACGTAAAGTCAAGATTTTTTCTAAGCTATTCTCCATGACGGTTCTTAGCATCGGAGGTTGTAGGGAAAGAATCTCTCTGTCGTATGTTTGCCTTAAGTTTTGGGATAATTCGAGGCTTGTTTGCATACACTTTGTTTTTAAGATATCACCGAAGCCAAAAGTTTGGTGTTACCAGATCAGGTGAACGTGGAAGGCATTCAAAATCGAAATTTCGAGAAAATTTTTTGATCCCAAAACATCACAGTTAACAACTGTATTGCGACTCTAGATGTGCATCTTGTTGCCAACAATACCATAACATGTTTGCAAACTAAGATTTACCAAAATGCACAAGCATATCTCTATATCTCTCAGCATTTTCATTCGCATCATCAAAGGAGAAGAGCCCATTAACCCTTTCTGAGGTTACTCCACACTACACTCTCACTTTAATTAGGTTCATTGGTTTCGCATGAATTTGGTGTAGATTTTCGTTGCTCCAGAATCTGATATTCTGCTTATATTAACATAACCATTCAAATAGAAATGAGCCTCCTCTCCTTTGATCAACTTGTTAATAAACTCATTGTTATTTCTTACAGTTTCCTGAAACCTGACATCGTAATTTAGTCATTTCTGAAAATATTGCACTAAATGAACCTTGTAAGGATACATGTGCAAGTCTTTTTGAATGCGTTGTAGAGATCCCCGTGAGATTGTAAATTCTTGAGAACGCCTTCGAGTGGATTTGGTTGGGTTCTCTTCAATGCTACACCTCACATCTTCAGTATTTTCAAATGTACGTACTGAACGACCCCACCCACGTCTAGACCTATCATTTACAGAGCCCAGCTCTTGAAAACGCGTCACTGAGTTCATTATTGCAGGCCTACTAGAAAGGTACGGAACATTGAAATGTCGCATATAAGATCTTTGCGTTGCAACAATTGGCCGTCCTTTTTAAAAGTAAAATTCAATTTTGCTCACTTATTGTTCTGTTGTAAACTTATCCATTCCAAAAATGTCTAAAGATTCCATTTTATAATTCTGAAAAGAGAAAATAAAATTAATAGAAAAAGTTATTTAATTTTTAAAATGTAAAATGACTTATGAGCCACTCTGTATATATCTATTATACACACACACGCACACGCACACACACACACACACACACACATATATATATATATGTGTGTGTGTGCGTGTGCGCGTGTGCGTGTGTGTGTGTGTGTGTGTGTGTGTGTGTGTGTGTGTGTGTGTGTGTGTGTGTGTGTGTGTAAACTCCAGGGCTTTACACACGAAACGCTAACCATTGGGTATTAGCAAATATTAAAATAATTCGAGTATTGCCTATATTATCTACGGTCGGTTATCCTTCATTGAGAAGACTTCTAATGGGCAGTTGGGACCACAGATTGACAGACAACCATCATTGCAATATCGACCATTCCGTGCTTGGCCAGATTGTCTGTAGCGAAGAAACATTATATAGTTTTATAAATGTAATAGCTTGGGTTCGCGGCGTTGTCCGGATGTTTGGAGGTGTGTGTTCAACAAAAAAAAAGTGGTAGGCAGGCTCGAACTCGTACCGGGAGGAGGAGATTAACGTGAAAAAAAACGTGACGTCTTTGCCGTTGCGTCCATCGCCACACCGGAAGTGGCGAAGGTTTAAATTAAGGCTAGTTAATCGAAAAGAGGGGACGACTTTCGAAAATATCGGCGAAAAAAGCGACCTCTCCCTGTAGAAAGTGCCTAGTTGAGGGTTAACGAATTAATGTTTTTAGCCGATTTTTCAATATTTGTCGTTTGAAGAGTCGAGCTTCAAAACGATATCGATCGCGTAAAAATCGATCGCGTAAAAATCGGTCGCCTCTGTCGAAAGTTTTAGGCAGGCATATACATACATTTAAACAGACAGGTGAGATTTATATAATAGATGTCTATTTAGTAGCTTTTCTTGTGCATTAATATTTTCGTATAAATTTTACGATTTCTCGGGTCAAACATGTTCAGTTAAAAACTGGGTAATAAAAATGAGAATCAATTTAGGAGCTATGCAGAATAGATCCGCGTTTTGATTTTCGTTGATCGAAGGTCTCCATTTATAATAAAAAAAGATCTCGTATTGGTCCTGAAATATATAGGTATTCATTCATTATTTTCTCAACGTCTAATTCATTTTTTTCCTGTTCAATACGATAAAGTTTGTTTTCATCCTGGGCCTGTTCCATGCGTTAAACTCATGTGACTATGTTAATTTTATCTGATGTTGTTTAACATTATTAATATATGATTCAATATTCTTAAATGATTAAGCATACGTTGGATTTACACACGCACACAAACAGGACAAAAATGGTAACCAGAACAGTAGCAGAAACTCGCTATGAATCAAGCGAACAAAAGAAGCTGTTGTGTTTTCAAAGAAACAGCTTACCTTATAGGCTTGTATATAATCATGTTTATCAGCTGTTTTCACTTGTGAAGTAATCCAATTCGGATAAAGTTAATGTTGGTTGTCAAGAGAGAAAACGCGCCTTTCTAGGGGTTTCTTCATCTTAGTTTTTAACTGCATAGAATGGTGTTTATAGTGGTTTCTGAGGGGATATTTCATTACATATCTTAGTTTATTCACTCGTGGACTTTTATATAGTCATTTGTTTTTTTTGGGGGGGGGGTATTAAATCTTACAGATAATATCGAGTCATCATGAGATAATACGCACTGTTTCGGAGCCTTCCTCACTACGGCTTGTTCGTGTATCAGTACTCCTTAAAAAAATCACAAAAAGTCATTTCATCAGGTCACATTAGATTTTATTAAGAATTAGAAATGATCTTTAATTTATGTGAGGAAGACGGAAACGAAGGGATGGGGATTAAAGTTCGTGGCAAAATAGAAAAAAAAAACAGTAAATCCGATTCCTCTATGCATTTCCTGTTCTTGTTTCTGTGTATGTGCATGAGGATAGAACCTTCTTATTGAAACTTTGACATTCTTTTACAAAACAAAAACATGAATCAGTTGTGAAACTATATATTTTCGCTTCGCGATATAAGTTGGAATTTCATTGGCAATAATCTGGGCCAAGTAACTAGTCTCTACAACGAACAGAACCAAGGTTATCGCAAAACAGTCTTATTTATACACGTTTACAGTAACCTGAATATTTAACTTTGGCTTAGATATCCCAAAGTCAGCTCTAAGTTGGACCAATTTCAGTGACGATTATTTAAGCGATGTGTAAATGTGGTTGTGCCTCAGTTATTGATCCTTTGACCTTTATTATTTCTGATATTCATAAATGACCGCCATAATAAAATTGTTTCTGGGATATTTGCAAACGACACTCCGCTTTATAACAGACACGAGAAGAAAACGAATGAAAACGTATCCAAGGCAAAGGCGAAAAGCCTAGAGTAAGACCTCCAGTCTGTAGTGGAATGATCGCAAAAATTGATGGTCACATTCAATTCTGCTAAAACTAAGCTTTTTTTTCCGTTAATAATTACAAGAAACCTTCTTAACCACGAATAGCTATGGTTAATGATGCATTACCTGAAAGTACTAAGTTCAAACTCCTCGGCTTAACGTTCACAATGAACATGAGTTGAAACAAGTACAGTGAGGACATTGCCGCGACTGCTAAAAAAAGGCGGGCTCTCTTTACGGTGCTAGAAAGTTACGCTATAGAGTATCCTGTACCTTTACAAGGCCACCATTCTCCCACGTATTGAGTATTGTTGTGACATTTGGGCTGGTGCATCTGCTACTAGTCTCTCGCTCTTAAACAGAGTTCAAATGCGAGTCACCAACCTAATAGGTCCCTAAATGTCAGCTAGGCTTCAACGTCTGTCCCATCGACGAAATGTTGCATCTTTCCACCTATTTCACAAATATTTTAATAGTAGGTACTCCGACGAACTAAAATCCCTTGTATCCCTCGACGTAAATACCCGCGACAAACCCGACAAGCAGAAAAATCCCACCCCTACACAGTAGAGATTTCTAGATGCGAGAACCCCTTCTACTCTAATAGTTTCTTTTCTACGACTGTTTACTTTGGAAATTTTTTTCTCTGACCTTACTAAAATGCAGTTCAAGTGTAATGTAAACAGATATTTTGCTGCTCAACTTCCTACATAGTATACTTGCAAATTATATCCCAGATAGTAACCCCATACATAAAAATGGCGTTTGTTTGGGGTGAAAACGCAATTTAAAAAATGCGCCGTTTCGATCTAATACATAACCTTCTCTTCGGAGATGATTAGAAAAGACCGAACTTTAAAGAAACACACACACACACACACACACACACACATATATATATATATATATATATATATATATATATATATATATATATATATATATATATATATATATATATATATCACGGCTTATCTACCTTACCCAATGTTGTATTTTGGTTTTATATAAATACTACGGATAACAAATATTACTTATTTTCATCCGTAAAAATATTCCACCTATCTTTATCTTTATTATAATATCGTCTAGAACGCTTAGAACTGAGCAGGGGCATCATACTAAAATAAAATAAGAGAGATGGAAAGAAATGGAGGTAAAAAGGAAGGATGAAAAAATAATGAAAAAAATAACTGGGGAAGAGCTGGAGGAAAATTAACGAGCAAAAAAAGAAAATAAACAATGAATGAAAAAGAATGGACAGCGAAAGAAAGAGAGAAATAAAGACTGAGAAAGGTGGGCTCCCTCTGCCGTGCTAGAAAACTGTTCACACATGCCAATACACTATATCTCTACAAAGCTACCATCTATCACTAGTCTCTCCCACGGACAGGAGTCCAAAAGAGTCTCCCACCTAACAGGTCCCGCACTATCAGGCAAGATCCAACCCATATCTCATCGTTTCAATGTTGTGCCCCTGTGCTTATTATATAATACTTTAATGGCCATTTATGAATTCGTAACACTTATGCCCTTTTCCACTTAATTCCGTAACACCAGTAGTCTCATCAACATCGTCATCATCATCATCATCATCATCATCATCATCATTTCGCATACATCCGAAGATTCTCTTGTTAGCATTGGTTTCCCCGATATATTTTCTCTGAATTCTTTCTTGAAAGACGTCGGGTACTTATAGGAAGAACCACCTGAAGGTTGTCATCATCCCTAAGTTAAAGTGATTTTAGTGGAACAAACTGGATTCGAACAATGAACACCTAGGTCGTCAACCACTGAACCACCGTCATTAGCTCGGACTCACCCGACAATCAACAAAATCTCACCCCTTCACTACAGAAGTGCGTAGATACCGGAAAGTCTTCTATTCTAATAGTTTCCTCCGACAGACTGTTAGAATCCCTCTATATTTCCTGTCTGCACTAACATGCAGAAATTTAAATGTAATTTGAACAGAAATCTAGCTGTTCAATTCCCTATATAGTGTCCCTGTGGACATGGTGTCATGTAGTAGCCTCTTACATCCGAGTAGCACTGTATTTAGTTTTCTGTGAATACGAGTACTGAAAAAAGGGAGAGAGAGATGAGGAAATGGAATTTTTGAAAAAGAAATAAAGAAAGAGAATATAACAGAAAGAAAGAATAAAAGATAAAGAATGATTGAAGCAGGAAGAATAAAAGGAAAGATCAGAAAGAGAAAATGTAATGAATTATAAATAACAAAAAAGAGAAAGAAAGAAAAAAAGAAAGAAAGAAATCTAAAGAAAATGTGCTGCCGTTTGTGTTCAACACCAAAAAAAGAAGACATAACGAAATTGTCTAAAATGTCACCTTGTCAAACGTTAAATTCGAGTCACGGAGCGAAGTGCATTATCTGAACTGGGCGCCTTGCATATTCGTTTGGTTTCTCGTCGCTTGGGTGCCAAAAACCCGTGAACCATGGGAGAAGAGTCGCGCGCCCCTCCTGCCAAGACTCTGTCTCAACACAACGGCTTTGTCTTTCTCATGACCTCCTCTCGAGTTGTGACAGTCCTGTGTGCGAATCGTGACATGAAGTGTCGTCATATAACGAATGTGCGCTGTTCTAACTTCAATCAATTTAAACGGCACTAATGTAAACTGATTGTCTGCCGTTTGAAACAAGCGTTAACCAACAGACAGCAACCACCAAAAGAAAAACAAGAACAGGTTTTCGGAAGATGCACTTTTTAACTAACGATAAAAATGTTCTTCAACTCAGCGGTTACAGGCCGAACCACAACCTGATAGAAACGCTTCCATGGCATTTTTACTAAGAAAAAAGTTTTGTTATTAATAAAACTAGGCGGATCGCTAATCGGAGTTTGTTTGAAATCCGTACACTTGGGCGTACCTCCACGATAGGCATAAATACAAAACAAAGCCTTTTGTACTTTTAAAATAATACGTAACGAGAATGAAATAATTTGAAAATAATGTTTATTTTATAGTGACAACGCTGACAGAATTGTTGGGTTGCGAGGTGGGGTGTGTGTGCAGAAATGACAGAGAGATAATGTGTCCGCTTTACTCCCCGTGATCGTTGCTTCTCTTCTTCGTTGTTGTCTGCCTGTTATATTTTATTGGCACAGATGATGTTAGAGGATTCCACGACGCATTATTTGAAATGTCGGTCAGTCTTGCTGACCTATCCTCTGGGCTTCTACGTCCCTCATTTTGAACTATTTTACGTCATTCCCGGGGCACTTGGATCCAGGATTGCTGCCCTGACCATAGATCTAACCGACTTTCCTTTGACGTCATTTTCGCCGACAGTCCATCTCTGCCACCTGCAACTCCCCCTCTTTCTAACGCTGTGTGACTTGCTTGCTTTCGGTTCTGAAAAAAAAAACTGGAAAATAATAGACGGTTTATTATTATGAAAGGGTTGGGAGAACTTTACTAACCAAATCTTTTGCTTTTGTTTTTTCCTAACTCCCCGTTTTTTTTTTCCATGAAATCTTTGTATGAGTGTATATTTTTGAACAATACAATTTACAACCAATTTGTGGATATCTTAAATAGGACGGCCTCTAATGAAAATGTGGTATTGTGGTGACAGATGATTCTAGTTAAACGTACGATAGACTGTGTTACTACTATAAAACAAAAATGACTAACGACACCAATTCCCACATTTCTAATTACCTTGAATATTTTCTGCAAATATCGTGCTAGAGGACTACACACACCTAAGAGTATCTTGTACCTCTACAAGGTCACCACTCGCCCATGCATGGAGTAGTGTTACCACATCTGAACTGGTGCATCTACCAATAGTCTCTCACTTTTGAATAGGATCCAAAAAGGGAATTTTTAATCTAATATGTCCTGCTTTGTCAACTAAGATCCAACCCTGTCCCATCGCCGCAATATTGCATCTTGCTGCCTGTTTTACAAATATTTTAATAGCATGTACTCATTACATTTGTGCCCCCTCGACGTACGCTTAGCAACAAAATCTCACCCCTTCATTGTTGGCATCCTTAAATGCCAGAAAGCTTTCTACTCTAATAGTTTCTTCCCTTGAACAGCTAGACTTTGGAATTCCCTTCCTGCTACCTGCTTCGCTGACTGTACTGATATGCGGAAGTTTAAATGTAATGTACACCAACATCTTGTCAATCTTTCCTAGGCATGGCCCCAGATAGTAGCCCCTCACGTCCAAGTGGCGATATGCCTTATAAGGGGTGAACGTTATAAAAATATTTTTAATGCAATATATAGTGTCTGTTCTTTTACTACAATGTATCTTTTGTGTTTTCTGTAAATGAACGGAAATCTTTCAAGACTGAGGCAATTTTTTGCCAGAATTATAAGTAAGCGAGATTTCCCCCCACGTTAAACACCGACCTTGTGTCTAATTCTGCTTTCGTTGAGAGACAAATAAATCGAAACTTGCTGATCTTGTTCGTTGATCATTCTGCTGGGAACTAAATGTAGTATCTGTTCTGATACAACACAACATGTATTTTATCTTCATTTGGTGAAATGGAAATCCTTCTAGACTGAGGAAACTTTTATTTTTTTGTACACAATCCAAAGTGCTATTCAGGGGCGGGAAGCTGTATGCCTCTACATACAAAAACCGACTCAGTGTTTAATTCTGCCACATATACGTGGGGAGCACATTCCATTCAATTAGTTGTAAAACACATAAATGCAACACTTCGGCGATGAGACAGGGGCTGAAGCTTAGTAAACAGTGTGGGACTTATTAGATGAAGAATACTTTTATGGGGTTGTCTGATAGGCATAGACTGGTAGGTGATACCCCAGTCCAGATGTGACAGCAATACTGTATGCATCGTCGAATGGTGGGTTTGTGTAGACGCATATAAATTTGTCATTTGTATCACAGCATTTCAGTGGAGTTGGAAGAGCAAATAAGATCTGAACTCAACTGTGTTAATTACCGAAAACGTCCGATTGATTCAGAATATGTCTCCTGGAATATTAGTTTTAACTATCGGGTCCCGTGAAAATTCCATAGGTTTATTCTTCTTTATGTGTTCTGGCTGGATACCCGCCGTTACCCGATCGTACAATATGCTAAAACATGAAATTTTAATTTATGCAAATTGCATATGTATTATGTTTATGTATAATATTATATAGTACGAGGAATTATTTTCTCGGTAGACTAATTCGCAAAAAAATAAATAAATAAATAAATAATAATGATGATGATGATGCTCATCATAATAATAATAATAATAATAATAATCATAATAATAATAATAATAATAGTAATAACAACAACAATAACAATAACAATAATAATAATAATAATAATAATAATAATAATAATAATAATAATAATAATAATAATAATAATAATAATAATAATGTCGTTTGTCAAACCCTGCCTATGTTTGTTTTTAATTTTTGCAATATCACGTCATTTGGGCTTGACGATGAATGCCCTGGAAATGTCACTTCTGATTAATGTTTAGTTATAAAATATCCAAAGGAAGAAATGATTTGCGAAGATATTAAAAATCTCTTCTTTTATCGTAAATTGAACTGATTAATAAGAAACGATTCCGATGACAATAAAAGTATTCGAAGTGTTGGGTATTCTTTGATCCTTATTCAATCTGGGGCAAGGTCAGGTCTCCCTGCTGGTTATGTTAGACAAAAATATGTATCATTAGAATCAGGTGGTTTTTACTTACATAAAAAAAGGAATATGTAAAAGAATGGAAAGAGAAGAATTCTCATTTGTTGTCTTGAATTCTTTAAACTGTGTTTTTGTTTGTTTTTTGTTTGTTTTGGGTTTGTTTGTTTGTTTTTGGGGAGGGCCAAAAATAAGCGGGCGTTCGTTTTTCTTGTTTTGTATTTTGCTTCTTTTAGTCATGAAATTGCGATGCGACACTTTCGAACAGAAATGTAACGATAGGTCAATAGAAAAAGCAAGATAGTAAATTAGAATTATAACCAGATGATAACGAGATGTAGTCCAATCACGTGAGTGGACGTCGCGTTTGAAAGGTTATGAATTTTGTGATAATTTCAAGGCTTAGATAAAATCAGGAAAGGTGATGTTAAGAATTACGTAACACTTGTTTCGTTGTCTTTTCAATGTTATTCATTGTCCTTTGAGACAGAAAGAAGGCAGCGATATATATTTTTTTAGTTTATTCAGCTGTCTCTCTGCCTACTTCTTCTTATCAGTGAAAGGCGCATTCATACATCCTGAATAGTTTTAATTACTGGCAACGCTGCCACGTTACTCCCTTCATTCGCGTGACGAACACGTGTCGTTATCTCGTTCAGTCACGCTTATCTGATCCGACATGGCCGAATGCCTAGCGATCGGAAAACGTGTGAGCGTGGCGTGTGTAATTCCTTCACGGTTGACTCGGTCTCATTCGCTGATTGTTCAACAATGGTCTGTCCACACGTTAAACGGCCGGTAAGCTGGTGATCTTGTCGGACGATTAGTTAATAAATCAATAAATAAACAAAACATAAAAATGGAAGTAGAAGATATAGCCCCTTTTTAAATCTTACTTAAAAGCCAGTCAACTAGACTGAATCCGTTTAATAAGCCATATTTACGAGGTGTTTTCAATAAGTTTCCAGACTTTTTTCGTATCTGCACTTTTATTAATAAGACACACATAAAACTCTCGTCCCCTCCGGCTACAATGTACTTGTTATACCGTTCTCACAACTTTTGGAAGGCCCCATGGAAGTTCTCTTGTATGAGCGTGATTCACAGACTCAATTAACGACATCCTCTACGTTTTTCCTTGAGCTTAGGCAATAACCAGAAATCACAGGAAGCAAGGGTGGGGAAATGTCTTGATGCCTATCTTGATTAAATACTCCGATCTTCTCTAAGCCTCCTTGGGACAAACTTCTCGCAAATAATTGTTTGAACAATTCCCACACTAACATCAAACTGTAAACTTATTGTCTCAAAAACACACGACTGTCCTTATCCATGAAATTCTTTATTTGGACAATCAACTCTAGTGTTTTGACTTCCTTAGTCCTCCCACACCTCCAATCATTCCTCCCAGACTTCCTGCCTCCTTTGAATCTCTTGTGCCACTCAAAAACTGATGTTCAATGTATTCCAGATGGTCCAAAAGCAGTCTGAAGCATTCGATAGCGCCTGTGGTATATATATTTTTTTACAAGTTTAAAACAGAATTTTATTGCATATCGTTCTTGTAAAGTGCCCTCAGCTCCTGATTGCAATTTAGAAATTTACGAGCTGTGACAACGAAGCTTTAGTATGGTGTATTCCAATTCCTGATGTAGCTATTTATTTGAATCTGAAATCATACAAATTAATCAGTCATCTCCTAAGATGTATAGCAATAACACACTGAATTATCAAGAGTCTACAACAATTTTTAAACGCCTGTACAAAAAAAGTCTGTAAACTTATTGAAGGCACCTCATATTACTCACGGAAGAAATTTCATAGTCGTTTTAAGTATGATAACCTTACAAATACTAAATGTTCTAAGCATATGTGGAGTGATTCCTGGCTTTAGTACGGACATTTTTGGATAGATCTTTGGCAAAATCTGGCATAAAAGGCTGCTAATGAAAATTAAATCGTACGGTATAACTGGACAAATACTGAATATAATTAGATCCTTCTTAGAAAAGAGGACCACGCAGGTTGTCATTGATGGACGTACATCCAAACAGCATAACATTAATTAAGGAGTATCTCAAGGGTTGATCCTTGGACCACTATTATTGCTGATATTTATTAACGACCTCCATGATAATATTTCCTCCGAGATGAGTATATTTGCTGATGATAAAACGCTCTATAACATGCACGAGAGAGGAGCGGACATACACGAATCTAAAACATTAGCAAACTCGTTAGAAAATCACCTCCAGACCACAGTGGAATGGGTCCGTATGTATGCACAAAATACATTTTACCTTATGATTAAAAAAAACATAAAAGTACGTGACAAAAATTGTAATTAATAAATAAACAAATTCACTAGCATATAATAAAATGCAAGTGAAAAATATGTAAAAAAAACAATAGATCATTTTCAAGCACAAATAAAAGAGAAACTCATCTCCACCAACCCAGAACAAAGGAAGAAGTGAATTAGAGGTTAAGCCAACCCTTGCCTAATAAACGGTCGTTTATTGGCTACGATAAATGGATGGGTTAATAACAAAGAATCTGCAAAGAATCTTTAACTAGCAAACTCAGCACCTCGAGAAAATATAAAAACACGAAGTAACATCTATTCCATGCAATAGCCTGAAGAATCCTCACGAGGATTAAACGCGAAAAATATGTAGTTTAATTGCCATATATATTTTCAAAAAATTACTACATATATATTCTCCCCATTATGTATACTTGTAATTTTTATAAATAGTTTATGATATAC
The DNA here is from genome assembly GCF_053919585.1 of Euprymna scolopes. Classification (NCBI taxonomy): domain Eukaryota; kingdom Metazoa; phylum Mollusca; class Cephalopoda; order Sepiida; family Sepiolidae; genus Euprymna; species Euprymna scolopes. Next base: position 1,573,407 of record NC_136509.1, on the reverse strand, counting down.
TTATATATATATATACATATGTTGCATATGTGTACACACACACACATATATATATATATGTGTGTGTGTGTGTGTGTGTGTGTGTGTGTGTGTGTGTGTGTGTGTGTGTGTGTGTATAACATTGAGGCGGAACTAGATCCAATATCTGGAACATTTTTTGTTCTTCTGATTAAGGGAGGTGGTGTTTGATCAATACTGCTGGGGAGCCATCATTTAATATACTGTTGTTTTTAATATATATTATATACTATTGTTTTTACATCTCCGAAACAGTGTTTCATGGTAGATAACTGATGATCTCTGAAATAACGTCGAGAAAGCAAGTTGATGCAGCGATTGCAGGTGATTAAATTATTTACCCATTAAATAGTTTTCCAACATATGATACAAAATATAAAAAAAAGTGTTTTATATAGTTTTTAAGGTTAAAAAACTTGCAAGACTATATATATATAGAGAGAAAGAGAGAGAGAGAGAGTGAGAGAGAGAGAGAGTGAGAGAGAGAGAGTAAGTAATATTTTAAGACTAGTATCTATAATATAAATTTCACCTGCTTGTTTTAATGTATGTATATATGTATGTATGTCTGCCTAAACTTTCGAGGCGACGGATTTTCATAAGATCGGTATCGTTATAAAGCTCAACCCTTCGGATGGAAAATATCGAAAAAAAATTTTTCGCCCTCAACTAGCCCCTTTTCTACACGGAGGAGTCCTTTTTTCGTCGTTATTTTCGAAAGTCCTCCCCTCTTTTCGATTGACTAGCCTTAATTTAAACCTTTTTCACTTTCCGTTTGGCGATGGCCGCAACAGCAAAAACATCATTTTAAACGCCCGGGCAACGCTGGGCACCCAGGCTAGTCTATTATATAAATCTCACCCGTCTGTTTAAATGCATATATGTATGTATGTATGTACGTATGTATGTATGTATGTATGTATGTATGTATGTACGTATGTATGTATGTATATATATATATGTATGCTTAAAACACCGTGTATATTTGTGTGTGTATATGCGTATTGGGGTGGAGAGGGCTCCCGTAAGCCGTGGTGAAGGCAACCTTTCTAGGAGAAGCAAATCTCTGATTTAAAAAACCATAAAGCGGAAGACCAGTACCCGCATTAAGCTGGTCTGCAGTTTAATTTGTTGCTGGCTATCTTGCTCTTGCTTGTTGCTGGATCTCAACATTTTGAACCGAGAGAGAGACTTAGCTGTCGTACAAAGCTAAGACTCTGTAACATCATATTTGTATAGATACTCCCTCAGACATTTGGGCTCATGGATTTTAAATGTCTGAGGGAGTGGCACTCGTCTGACAAGACGTTGCAATCATCATGCTTAAAACAGAGGCGACGGACTTTCACGAGATCGGTATCCCTTTGTAGCTCCACCCTGCAGACGACAAATATCGAAAAAATGGCCAAAAACATAATTCCTTCGTCCTCAACTGGGCAGTTTTCTACAAGGAATGTCGTTTTTTTCGCTGACATGTTTGCAAGTAATTCAAACCTCGCTTCGACGATGTCGCAGAAAACACGTTATTTCTACCGCTCGAGACATCACATTTGCGATAGGCGCATCGATAAGACTGTTTTTTTTTTTTTTACCTCTTTTTCCTTTGGCGCATTACAGGTTCGAGCCTGCTTACTACTATTTCTTTTCTTTTTTTTTGCGCTCGCAACTTTCCTTCTTTTTTTTTTTTTTTTTTTGCTCAACCAACACTTTTAGACACGCCTCCATTTCCTTTTCCGCCTTCGCGTCACGGGTTCGAACCTGCCTGCATACTACAACTTATTTATTTATTTATTTTTGCTCAACACATACCTACAAATACCCGGGCAACGCCGGGCAACGTCGGGCACCCAAGCTAGTTAAAGTATATAGGAAAGACTGCTAAGGAAAGAAATATTGTTCAACTCATATTTAGTTCAACAATAAACAGATTAACTAGATAATATACTTAAACTGATATTATATTTAAATAATGGAATATTTTTTGTATCTTATATGCGTGGTTGATTTTATGTGGGTGAGGGAGGGTAATCCTTGTTAATTTTGATTATTAGTTTATTTTTTTTACTTCTAATTTTCTTTTTTTTCTCTTTTTTTCCGTTGGCTTTATTTATTTATTTTCATTTCTTTCTTTCTTATTATTATTATTTTTTTTTTTTTTGTTCTCATTTTCGGAGTTAAAGCATCTTCTCCAAGAATTGTACCTCCCTCTGCGACATGATGCCGAATGCGTCTGGAGTGTCTCCCATAATTCACGCTATTGTTTAATTTTAAGAACAGTTTAGCGTCACTCACACCCACCTTTGTCATGTTTACCGTTGTCTTTAATTCAGTAGGTTATTTTATTTACTTACTATTTCTGGAGAGGGGGGCGATGAGCTTTGTGTCTTTTTTACTTCATTTAAATATATTTACTTTCCTTTTAGATAAAGTGTTTCGTACATCCATTTACACACACATTAACTTCTCCTTTTACTCTCTCTCTATCTCTATCTCTCTCTCACACACACGCGCGTACACATACAGAAACACTCACATGCACACGTACACGCACATACATGAACACAGAAATACACACACATACACACTATCACCATCTATCTACTTTGCTTTCTTTGTTTGTCCTCGTCCAATTTTCTTTATCTCTCCCCTACCTGTTATATTTATGTATTTTATAATTTGTCTTTCCCATCGTCTTCCGATTTTTCTCCTTTTCTCTATTTCTATCTATCTATTTATCTATCTATCTCTCTCTCTCTCTCTCTCTATATATATATATATATATATATATATATATATATATATATATATATATATATATATATATATATATATATATATATATATAATTATGATTAGTTTTTTTGGAAAAAGAATTCCAGCAGAGTGCTCAATTAAAAGGAAAATCCAAATTTTAAGAGCGTACTTATATTTTGTGTACAGAAAGTTGTTAGTTGAGACAGGTCATTGGTACCGTCGGTTTCAAGCCCGATAATAAGGCCCGTTTAAGGTATCCTTATCAAGCTCTCTTCAGCCAATATTCGTCGAATATTGGCTGAAGAGAGCTTGATAAGGATACCTTAAACGGGCCTTATTATCGGGCTTGAAACCGACGGTACCAATGACCTGTCTCAACTAACAACTTTCTGTACACAAAATATAAGTACGCTCTTAAAATTTGGATTTTCCTTTTAATTGAGCACTCTGCTGGAATTCTTTTTCCAAAAAAACTAATCATAATTATATATATTAAACATGATATTTTAATTTATGCAGATTGCGTGTTTATTATTATAAAATCAATCCTCTAATCATTATTATATATTACGAGGAATAATTTTCCTGGTGATTAATTCGTAAAATAATGTTTTTAAATAAAAAAAATTAATAATGATAATGTCGTTCATCAAATTCCATCTGTGTTTGTTTGTAATATCACGTCAGCTGATATTTGTGGTTGACGATGAATTCCCTGGAAAAGTCACTTCTATTAATATTTAGTTTAAAAATATACAAACGAAGAAATGATTTGCGGCGATTTAAAATGATACATATTTTATCGTAAATTAAATCTGTTTTTGTTTTGTTTTCTTTCGTTTAGAAATGATTTGCTGAAATTTTGTTAGCTCTCTTGGCCGGTAAAATATTCACCTTTAAAAAATATTCTTTTAGCTATAAGAAGGAAAAACTATTTTTACAATCGGATTTTTTTACATTTTCGATATTTATCGGATGAATTTCTGGACAAGACATATCTAAGAACACTGCCAGATATATAAATTAGCTTTGTGTGAAATTTGCAAAAATAGGCTCAGCCGTTTCGGAACCCATGAGGAAGGAACATACACATACACACACATGAATATATACAAAGTGACTTTTATATAAGAGTAAAGCTAACATAGTTGCCTTATCCTCATACGTCGGTATTAAACGAGAGAGCCTACACACATATCCACACACATACAGACACACGTGCGCACATACATACATCAATCCTGGCTTGAGGTAGTTGCCTGTCTAGTCGCACTGATGAGTTGTGAAACGGCGAAACAGTCTGTATGTGGATGACTATAATGCTCCTTATCTTAAGTTAAGCATATTTAGAATTACCATTAGCGTATAAAGCGATGCTCTTTGTGTAAACAAATCGAGCTTAGGTATTTCGAACGACGTTAATTTGACGACTCGCACAGCAGCCGCCGATTAGCGTAATGGTTAGGAGCCTTGACTGGTGTACGGGCGGTCGGGTTTCAATCCTGGCTTGAGGTAGTTACCTGTCTAGCCGCACTGATAAGCTGTGAAACAGCGAAACTGTACTGTATGTGAATGACTATATATATAAATTGTAAGATGGTCAACATCATGAACTTTGGAATATAGACTTTTGTCATCTCTCTCTCTCTCTCTCTCTCTCTCTATATATATATATATATATATATATATATATATATATATATATATATATATATATATATATATGCGCATGCGTGAGTGAGTTTGGAAATTATATAAAACTTTTAGATTTTAATATTCTTGGAAAATACGAAAAATCTACAATATGAATAGCAGTGTGTCTAAATTATGACGTGAGTGGGTTACTATGAACAAAATTCTGTGCAGCATTTAAAATATATATATATGAGAGCCATTCCAAAAGTAAAGAATCTTATTTTTTTTTATTCAAGAAGTTGGAAAGCTACGAAAACGAAAATGGTACGTTAGATCCAGAATTTTTTTTCTACATAGTCAGTACCATTTTTAATGCACACCGATAAACGACGAGTGTACATGAACGTCTGAAGCGCGCTTTTTCATACGAATGGTGTTACAAAACTAAAGCCTCCCTTCTTTTAGCAAAAAAGTTGAAAAACTACGAAGATTTTTGTTTTGTTTTTTGTGCTCGAGAATTTATTTGTTACGACTTGCCTCAAGGCACCTTTGCCAGGAATTCAATGACGTGTCTCTGCTTTTGACGCATGCGCATAAAAGAGATTACAGTCAATATATGTAATAGCAAGATGAACGTTTCGGATTTTTAATGCATATTTCAGTCATAAACGCAATGCAATTTAAAATTCTTTCTGATCCATTCGGGCGGAATGAAATATGAAGCATTACTTTTGGAACGCTCTTCCCGCACGCGTGTGCGCACACACACACACGCACACACACACATCTGCCACACGCTCAACGCACATGCACCAGCACACACATACATACATACCTACATATATATATTTCTCTCTCTCTCTCTATATATATATATATATATATATATATATATATATATATATATATATATATGCATACGAAGAGAGTTCTAAAAATATTGCCTCCTATTTTTTTATTTTTTTACATTTCACATATCCATTTTAACAGCAACCAAATAGCGTAACGAAAATAGCATTTAGTATTATTATTTTTAACATCTGTTTTGTGTTCATATAACCTCTTATCAAGATTACGTTGCGTTTCTTCTATGTATATTTTGCGGCAATCAAGGAAAGGTATGGAGTATACTCCAGCTTTGATTTTAGTATTAGTGTTATATACAGATTTACCGGTTGGATCTCTGATTGTCGAGGAGGGTTTTTGTGATATTTGGATGCCGATTTTGTTTAGATTTTTGTAAATGGCGTTGTTATAACTGTTGTTGGGCAGGATTAATTTTCTGCTATGTGTTTGCCTATTTGGATTCTAGTTACAGTAAATGTTTAGAGCTTTTCTTTTTGCGTTTAGAAAGGCTCTTAAAATGTGTTTTTTTTTCAACCTTTAAAACTATAAAAACACGGATCATCTGAAATTTTTGTCAGGATATTCCTTTGTTTGTAAGTTAATTATTCTCTAGCAACAATTGCCTTTGTTTGCTGCCAGGAATTTACGTTAGTCTTAATATTATTGTGGGGATCATCAGCTATTTACCATGAAAATTGTTTGGGATATACAGGGTGCCCCCCAAAAAAAACAGGCTCGAAACCTAATTAGGCCCCGTTTCTTAGAGTTTTATCCGAATGAAATGAAACTTTGGTGATAACTAGTTTATTATATTCAAAACATCACATCAAAACACCAGGGTCTTTGGATATTTTTCTCCGTTCTACAGCCTATGTTCTAGATGGCCTCCGTTTAGCTTTTGTTTTTTTTTTGGGGGGGTCACCCTGTATATATATATATATATATATATATATATATATATATATGCTAATTTTTAGCGTGACTATCTGATCATTTTGCTAACAGTTTTTCCTCTGATGAGAAGGATTAGCTTTGAAACTCCTCGCATTGAGGATTTCCTAGCACACCAGTTTTGGAGTATTCTTCCGAATAATAAAAACTATTTGTGAATTTCTACTATATAGCTCTGTCCTTACTAGTATTCATCGTAAACTCTACTATCTTCAGTGAATGTATTTAGCTTTTTTTAATTTCGTTGGGAGTAAGATATAAATAACGATATTTATATCTATTTTTGGAGTTTGTTGTTTTCCTTGATTAGTAAACTCTTTTTCAAAGCTTTATTTACATATATATATGTGTGTGAGTGTGTGTGTGTGTGTGTGTTTCTGTGTGTGTATATATATTATGCATATATATATATATATATATATATAATAAAAAATACGAGCAAACAGTTAATAAAACATTAAAAAACACTTTGAAATGAGTTAAAAACATATTTAATCTGAAAAGGAAACACTAGATAAGTGGATGGTCCTTAATCCGCGGAGTTTCGAAGAGATACTTTCCTTCTCATCAGAGGGTAGGAATTAGCAAAATGCGGGATCGGATTTTGCATGCAAAAGTATTTGATGAAACAACAAGTAAGTCAAAGATCTTACTTGAAAACAAAAAAAGTGAAGCAGAGGGAATATGGTGAAGAAAAAGGTGATTACATATGAATGGATAGTCTGGTGGAAGATAAAAAAATCCAGTGACGGTAAAATCCAAGTATATAACTTCAAGAAAGTATATATATATATATATATATATATATATATATATATATATATATATATATATATGTGTGTGTGTGTGTGTGTGTGTGTGTGTGTGTGTGTGTGTGTGTGTGTGTGTCTGTGCGTGTGTCTGTGTCTGTATATATATATATATATATATATATATATATATATATATATATATATATATATATATATAATATCACGTTTACTTTTCTATTGAGCATTTCCTTCAAACCCTTTTCATCATTTTCAATTTCTTTTTTAGAACATTTTGATTTTTTTCAATTGTTTTTTTATTTATTTTTTTTTTTTCGTGTAAAATAAAAAAAGTTTCAGATATCAGAAAAAAAATCACTGGCGCCTGATGTCATTTTTTCTTTTTTTTTTTTTTTTTTTTTGATGCATTGCTCGTGACTGATATTGTCTGTCTGGAAAAAAAGCATTCTCTGTAAATTTGCAGAAAAACAGGAGACAATTCTTTCCCCGTTTTTGTGGATCGACATTTTATCACGTGACGCATTTTTTTATTTTCTATTGCTTGAATAAAAAATGGATCTGATTTTTGTTTTTAATGCAAACTCAACAAAAACAAAAGAAAATGTCTGACTGTTTAGTCACTTTAGTTTCATGGGCTTAAAAGGACAGCATTTACTAAGATTTCGATTGATAAAGCGGAGCCTATAATTTTACACATAAAGCTAAACGTTTTTTGTTTTTGTTTTTTTAAAGATAATGCTAAATCATTTCTATTAATTGATCGATATTGCTATATCTTTTTTTTTTTACTAAGGAGTCACCACTTATCAAGGCCCATAGGCCACTTGAGGATAAGGGTTAATGAGTGTACGGTAGTCAATGGGAAAATATCGTAGTAATCGTTAGTAGTGGAAAATTGGTAAATTGGATTATTAAAGGGATGATCGATCAAGAATTTGTTCACGTTGGACTTGAAGATGACCATATTGTGGTCAGTTGGAAATCAGGAAAACGGAACAGAGTTCCACAGGCATGCAGTTCTAAGAAAGAAGCTTTGTTCATGGAATCTACGTTTAGGTTTAGACACAGATAAAGAGTGGTGGAAGTTATTGCTTGTGGTTTCAGATGGACGAGTTTTTTTAGTGAAAGTTTGGCGATGAGGAGCATGGTTTAGAGGTGAGAAGAGCACTTAGCATGAAAATAACGATAGAGTAGAAAGAAGCTCACAACGTCTCTTCCATATGAAAGAGGTTGTACGGAATAAAAAAAAAGGGCATCCCCCACTAGGCTACGAAGTCTATTTTGAACTCTGTCTGGTAAGAGTTTCTAGCAGTTTCTATCTAGATGTGGCTAAAGTATTCCTACTTTTGACGTACTTGGCTCTTATACAGGTAGGAATTACAGCAACCATTTTTTCAGCTGCCTTCGTAATGGATTTGATGTACGTGTTTCATCTCAGATCAGGTGTAAAGGTCTGATCTAGAAGCTTGTCAAAACATAGAGCTTTCCAAGACGAGAGCCATTCATTTCCATCCAGACGGGGATCAGAGCGTTAATGATGTAAAGATATAAGCTTGATTTTAGATACATTAAAAGTAACCAGCCACCTCTTTCCCCATTTTAAAAAGGAAGCACAAGATAAGTGGATAATCCTTAATCCGCGGAGTTTCGAAGAAATACTCTCCTTCTCATCAGAGGGCAGGAATTAGCAAAATGCGGGATCGGATTTTGCATGTAAACTGGTAAACTTATTGTAATTTTTATTTATTTTATATATATATATTAGTAACGTTCGTGTGTGTGTCTATGTGTACAACTTTCCTACAGTCAACACCACGAGACCGATCATGACCAAACCTGGCATGATGATGGTCCTCAGATTAGGGATGGTTCACACTATTTTTCAAAGTTTAGGTCATAGCTCAAGGTCATAGCCTATGTTTATATACTCTCCTACAGCTCACTTTACTGAACCGATTACGACCAAACCTAACATGGGGCACACTATTTGTCAAGGTCATAGTCAAAGTTGAAGGTCATATTTTGTACGGCTCTTACAATATCCACTTACTGTACCCGAGCGTACAGCAAAGTGACGTGCTAAGCGCTGGTATCTTAGCTTGTGTTTTAATAATCGAACTTTCCAAAGTTTCTTTTAATTATCGACTGCATGAAAATATAGTAAAAGCTTTTTGATTTTGAATTCAAATTCCAATTCCAGACAACATTTCAGATTGGCGGACACATTTTTGTTTATTTGTGTACGGCATACCAACTCTGTTCATAGTTTATTTCACGCCAGAAGCAAATATATAATACTGGCGGGATCTGCGTATCAATGTTGCCTGGAAAAATTGAAAAGAAAAGCAGGAAACTTATGGTCTTATATCTTAAATATTAAAATTGTGCTAATCGAAGTTTTAGCAATCGATAAGTAATAACATCGATTTTATAAAGCAAAATTTTTTTAAATAATATTATACATCTAAACGATCATATTATTCGATAAGTAAGAATACGCAGCGACCTGTTTAAATTTTCTCTAAATTTTGGAAATTATGGGGAATTTTAAATAATTGCGTCTATATTTTAATATAAAAATTATGCCGGATGGAACGATAAATTTTTCGCTCTTAAGAAAACAACACTGCATTTTTTAATTTATTTTAAAACTTTTATTGAAAAAAATCAATCAAAGTAACTTCATTATGTAGTAGAGCTGACATATATTCAATGTAACCGCCTTCAGCTTCAATCACCACCACCGATATGGGTCCGGAACTGGCAGCGTGCCTTTTTCATAAGTGTTGCAGAAGCTCGGCGAATAGTGATGTGAGAGGTCATGTTGGTAATATTCTCGGCGTATGATGAAACGAAGCAGTCTACCGTTTAGGTCGAGGGAGGAGGAAGGGCTAATGAGAGACGAGTACAAAGTCGTAATACACCTTCTGAAGCCAATCCTGGGTCTCTTTGGACCTGCGCCGGCGCCAAGTCCGGCTGTTACACCCAGGGTTTTCCAGCGGCCATCTGATTGCACCAGGGAATCGCCACACTCTTCAGCACATCCAGGTGTACTTTGGTGTTGACTTTCAAGCCGACTTCAAAGACCTGAGGTGACGTGATGTGGCTCTCATCTGCAGCTACACCAAAGACCATAACCGTGGCCGGAAACTTCATTGAGATGTACTGTTGTCATAACTTGGACTGGTAGAGAGAACGAGTTGTACAGCGGCGCATTTCCGACCTCGTTCGTTGAACATTGTGCCACGTTCAGATATGACAGACGGCTCCTATCGCTCTTGGAATTTGTGCACCACTGGCCAACTAGTAGATGATCTGCAACCAAAAAAAGAAAATCAGTTTTAATTAAACGGAAATGGAATTATGTCGTCTTTTTTAAGGAGACAATTTTATCGTTTTACCCTGCATATGGACAAAGAGTGTAAGTTTATCTTGGTTTCTTCGAGTCCAGTTGTTTCCCAAACTTATAGAGAACATTATATCTTAAAATTGTATGCATGATTGTATGAAAAGAATATAGATTAAAACCTTCATCATGAGAGAAACAAAAACAAATTAATACATTGCATGTCCATAAATACCCGGAACTTAATCATTAAAAGCTGTTTTTTTAAATTTTGTATATAAATTAGACGATAGGTATGCATAAATATATTACAATAGAAAAATGCGAGCATGAAAAGTAATATGGTCAAGTTTAAACATGGAAAAGTAAAAAAACTATTTGTTAAAACTAGAAAAGAAAAATACAAGATATTCTAGTAAAAAATATAATAAATTTATAATTTAAAATATTGCAGCATTAAGAATTGATTATATAATGTTATAAATTGAATTTTAAAAAGATCTTAATGTTGCAACATTTTAAGTTATAAATTTATTATATTTTTTACTAGAACATCTTGTCCTTTTCTTTTCCAGTTTTAACAACTAGCCCTTTACTTTTCCATGTTTAAGCTTAACCATATAACTTTCCACGCTCACATTTTTCTATTGTAATCCATGATTTTTTCAGGCTTCCAGTAAATTCACTTGTTTTTTGCTTAATTTCAGTCTTATTTTTTTGCTCCCATAAACACATATGTAATAACAATGTACGGCACTCGTCTACTTTCAATAGAATACCCCCCAATTATCTCCCTTTCATGCTTTCATTCTCTCCGTTTTACGTGTTACTTCTCTTTCCGCGACAGCAGTGAATTAGTAGAAACAGGAGTCGCTGAAGGACGTGATTGCTATGGAACTCATAAAAAGCGTCGCTCACGTCCTTACATATTTTTACGATTTTGAACACCAGAAAATTCCTTATTACTGAACGAAAATGGAAAAAAAATACAATATAGCTGAGAAGTGATCTATAAACTGTAATAAGTGTTTGAAATTTGGTCAAAAAATGAGATAGCGGTGAAGCTTTAAAGCAGTTAAAATGACTAAAACTGCCACTTAACCATATATTCAAACACTAACGTGTTTGAATAATATAATGAAAAGTATATTTTAATGCATATTAATGCCGTTATTCGTTTGTGTAAAAGTAATCTTTTCTAATTTATATCTTAATATAACTATATCTGCAAATCGATATTTAATTCTGATTAGCCTTTTTCCTTTGCACCAATATGATTTATTTCACTTCATTGTCTTTTAGATAATACATATCCCAGCTCTGAATGTTTATAAAATGATGACATTTTACTTTAATTAGTTACGGTTGCAATTAGCTATGCATTTTTATTTTCGAATAAAATTTACACATCATGATATTAACATTAATTGTCTTTTTATACGAAAACAATAATAAATGAACACAAAATTTGCTTTATCCAACGAAAACAAATAAGAAAAACGATGTGTGTTTAATATTTAATATTTCAAAATGGATGACGTTTTCCTTTACTGTCCAAAGGATTAACACACTTAATAAAAAAAAAAGATTTAAAACAAGAGAATTGGTAATTTGGTAATGCATCGTTAATTCACATGCTATATCAGGCCAGGGGGGATAGTATAAGGATTATATGGGGTAAATAAACGTGGAAAAGTTATAGGGATAAATAGACATAGAAATGTTATAGGGGTAAATTTACATAGAAAAGTAATAAGGATAAACAGACATAGAAAAGTTATGGGGGCAAATAGACAAAGAAAAATTATAGGGATAAATAGACATGGAATATTATAGGGGATAAATGGACATATAAAAGTTATAGGAATAAATAAACATAGATAAGTTATAGGGATAAATAGACATAGAAAGGTTACAGGGATAAATAGACATAGAAAAGTTATAGGTATGAATAGACATAGAAAAGTTATAGGGATTAAAGGACATGTAAACATTATAGGGATAAATTGACATAGAAAAGTTATAGGGATAAATAGACATAGAAAAGTTATAGGGGATAAATTGGCATAGAAAAGTTATTGGGATAAATAGACATAGAAAAGTTATAGGGAATAAATAGACATAGAAAAGTTACTGGGATAAATTAGCATAGAAAAATTATAGGGATAAATAGGCATAGAAAAGTTACTGGGATAAATTAGCATAGAAAAATTATAGGGATAAATAGGCATAGAAAAGTTACGGGATAAATAGACATAGAAAAGTTATAGGGATACATCGGCATAGAAAAGTTATCGAGATAAATAGACACAGAAAAGTGATGGGGATAAATAGACATAGAAAAGTTATAGGGGATAATTAGACATAGAAAAGTTATAGGGATACATTGGCATAGAAAATTTATAGGTTATAAATAGACATAGAAAAGTTATAGGGAATAAATAGACATAGAAAAGTTATAGGGGATAATTAGACATAGAAAAGTTATGGGGATAAATAGATAGAAAAGTTATAGGGATACATTGGCATCAAAACGTTATAGGTTATAAATGGACATAGAAAAGTGATGGGGATAATTAGACATAGAAAGTTACCGGGATAAATAGACATAGAAAACTTTTAGGGATAAATAGACATAGGAAAGTGATAGGGATAAATAGACATAGAAAGTTATAGGGATGAATAGACATAGAAACCCTATAGGGATAAATAGACATAGAAAAGTTATAGGGATAAATAGACATAGAAAAGTTATAGGGATAAATAGACATAGAAAAGTTATAGGGATGAATAGACATAGAATAGTTATAGGGATGAATAGACATAGAAAGTGGAGACAGAGAAAGAGGTCGATTTGGATTCTTTATAAATCTTTAAATATTAAACGATAGAGTTGTTATTTTTTCCGATTATCGTAAAAATACAAATAAAATACGCAGATATTTCCTAAACGTAAAAGTTCACCTTAGATTTTAATGTTAGTGTTAGTTTAAAATCGATAAATATTTATTATTTCATCCGTGCTATCAGCAGTGGAAGAATTTGTTTTAAACAAAATCGAATAAAAAAAAAATGAAAATTATAAGAAATCGTTTTTGCCATCGGAAAATAGTTTTTCTTGATTCTGATATATAAAAATGTTCCAATGTTTTTGATTCCCGATTCCGATTAATTGTTCTTACAGTAATATATGTGTGTGTGCGTGTCTGTCTCTCTATATCTCTCTCTGCCTGTTTATGTGCGTCTACATGTATCTGTGTTTGTGTGTGAATAAGCCGAATGGTGAGAAAAGAAGAAAATATGTATGAGAAGTAAAAACAGGAAAAAGGGGAAAAAAGAAAATAGAGTTAGAAAAAAAGAGGAGGAAGAGAAAGGATAATGAAATTGAGATGAGAAAAAAGAAAAAGGAGAAGAAGAAATTATTATCTTCTAATATAAGGAAGACGAAAAGAAGTGTGTATGATTAATTGTCTTAGAAATAGAAGTGGCAGAGACTAAAGTGTTCTTAAGACAGAAATGAGAAAATCTCTTTGTAACGTTAAATAATGTATTACACTTTTCTTTAAGACTTCTTAAAAAGAAATCTGAAAGAAATAAATAACAAGGACGATAGCCATTAGTCGCGTGCTCTCGTGTAATGAATGAATGCGTGAATGTAGAATTGACATGAAATTCTTAAAAAATAAACTAAGATGACCGAAAAATGGGCTGAAATGACTTAAATAAAAAGTAAATGAATTAGAATGACTTTAATGAACTTAAGGATAAATTGAATGACCTTAAGAATGACTTGAATGCTTAAAAAATAACTGGAATCCTTCAAAAACAACTTGAATGATCTGGAGAATGACTTGAATGGCTTTGAGACTGACTGGTTGTAAAGGGGGTGATCATTTTACATTAAATTCATACAGAAAAGTAATCCCCCACTCTACAGTTACAAACATAAGTAATCCCCCACTTTACAAAGTTACAAACATAAGTACAGCATGTAGTAAGAACAGATACTACACTTGGATCTTGGCGAAAAGGCCAAGAAAAAGGTATTTATTTGCTCCCCCACCGAGCAAATTAGGCACAAGGCTGATTTTTTATGTGATGAGTGAGGGGGAAATGAGGACCAACTGCCCGGGGAGTAGGGGAGCTGGATAGTGACAATTGGTATGAAGGATTGCCCCTACATTGACCAAGGTCTTATATGTGAGGTTGGTATTTATTTGCTCCCTCACCGAGCAAATTAGGCACAAGGCCGATTTTTAATGTGAGGAGTAAAGGGGAAATGGGGACCAACTCCCCGGGGAGTAGGGGAGCTGGATAGTGACAATTGGTATGAAGGATTGCCCCTACATTGACCAAGGTCTTATATGTGGGATTGCCCCCACATATGGTCTTTGCTTGCAGTATCTGCCGGAACAGATTTTAATCTTGGCCAAAATGCCAAGAAAATCTAAGAACAGCATCTGTTAACAACAGACCTTTGATCTTAACCAAACAGGCAAAGCACAAAAGTGTTACGAAGAGACCGACAGACCGACCGACCGATCGACGATGTGACGGAGTGACTTATAGAGTCGCTTGCACGCGACTAAAAATCCAGGTCGGCATGCTTTCCTTATTAACAAAAGAATTTATTACCGTTACTTTCGGCATCACTTAAAAGGTCTCTTGCCATCGTCTACTTCACCGAACGTACACCTTTCTTTCTTCCTCCGACCGCAAGCCGGCCACAGCCGGCCCATTCTCGCCATCGACTTTACACGTCCATTTTCTTCGACGTCGACTTTCTTTCTACATGCACTTTTATTCTGCCCTGTTCACGCCGGCCGTAGCCAGCCATTTTTCGTCTGCCTATTTACACGTCCATTCTCTTCAACGTTGACTTTCTTTTTTCTCCAAT
This sequence comes from Euprymna scolopes, assembly GCF_053919585.1. Taxonomy (NCBI): domain Eukaryota; kingdom Metazoa; phylum Mollusca; class Cephalopoda; order Sepiida; family Sepiolidae; genus Euprymna; species Euprymna scolopes. Next base: position 1,558,190 of record NC_136509.1, on the reverse strand, counting down.
TTTATTCAACGCGCACTTCCCTTCTGGTGATATTTTCCCATGCGTTCATATGCACAATGTTACATCTTTTAATATGCGACGAAGAAATTAAAATCATGGAATAGAGCAAGTAATGATAGAGATTAAAAGAAAAAATGATTTCTATTAAGAAATCGCTAAGATTGAGGCAATTGATTATTCAGATAAGAGGAAGGAAAACATAGGAGAAAAAGAGCGAAAAGGGAAAACGTCCATTCAAACAAATAAGAGATAAATTACAGTTACTTCTCGAGAAAGTAAGATGAAATGATAGAAAGATAGATTAAAAGAGGGAGAAATAGTATATTTTTCTGACAGATTTTTTTTTCAAAACTCTTGACTGTAATCGACAGAAACACGATAAAAAATTATAAATCTTCACCCAAATATTCAAATTGTACGACTGTTTTCGGCGAATTGATCCCGACGATCTGTGGTCAGCCTTCACACAAACGCCAGTCGGGCAATGCCCAGACATGACATGATCGCCTCCGCAGCAAACATGCAACGACTGATCGCTTCATCATTTTGACCTCAAAGAGCAGAATTTTTGGACAGCGGATATCAATGACACTAGGGTGGATGTGGGCAAGTTGAGACAGGGTAAGTCCGTCTGCGTGGTCGGGGTAGACGGAGCAGGAATTCAGTCGGTCGAGGCGGTCAACCTGAGTAGTGCAACGGAGTTTGACCGTGCGTGCACACGCCATTTTTCCGAGAAGGTCGTCTGGGGTGTGGGGGATGCCGGGAGAAACATATTGATATCTTCAAAGACTGGCCGGTCGGTTCATTTCAAAAACGTATAGCGAAAAGAAAAAAAGAATGCGCGAGTTCAGCGGAGGGAGGGAGAGCGGGGGTTTAGTGTATTACGAACGATCTCCCTCGGGAGCGAGCATCAGTGGTGGGAGTTCTTGCCCAGTGTCAGACTTGAAGAGAAACTTTATCAGACGGGTTGAACTTCGTGTCTCTTCGTTGATGGCAAAACGTTCGACTGAGGTCGGCTTGATAAAGAAAGGGGAATCGAAAATCAATGGAATGAGGGGGTGACGCTGCAGGAAATAGCCAAAAAGGTTGTTCACTCACAATCAGATAACGGGTGGCAACGTACAATTAGGGTAACGTCTGGAGATTCAAAACCGGCTCATACGCACAATTCTTCCTCAAAAAGGTGAGAATATCAAAAGAGATTATCAACAAGATATAAGATTGGCACATTCATATTATTTGGATTCTTTGGACTACTGTTCTTATTGTAACATTTGACCTTCCTCAGGTCTATCTTGTCGAACTCGGAAATCTTTCTCTCGAACTCGGGAATCTGCACGGAATTGCAAGGACACGTGGCGATATTGATAAAGTATTTGGTAAAATTCAGTTGTAATAATGTAAGGCAGGGTTTCCCAACATTTTTCGGTAAACAGCTCCAAGAATACTCGGATACTTACTACTCCCCTCGCCATGCATGCATCCTTACATAATTATGTTAGGGGTAGTGGTATTACATAATGAAAGTGAAAATAAATTAATGAATATTCTACAAAATTCTACAATGTCGATCAAATGGGAACAGTGAGAACGATAAAAAAATTGGTCAATCAAAAATTGTTAATACAATAATCAATAAAAATTGCTAATAAAATAATCAATAAAAATTGTTAATACAATAATCAATAAAAATTGGTCATACAATAATAAAACAAATTGCTAATACAATAATCAATAAAAATTGCTAATACAATAATCAATAAAAATTGCTAATCCGAATAATCAATAAAAATTGCTAATACAATCATCAATAAAAATTGGTCATACAATAATCAATTAAAATTGCTTATACAATAATCAATAAAAATTGCTTATACAATAATCAATAAAAATTGCTTATACAATAATCAATAAAAATTGCTAATACAATAATCAATAAAAATTGCTTATACAATAATCAATAAAAATTGCTAATACAATAATCAATAAAAATTGCTAATACAATCATCAATAAAAATTGGTCATACAATAATCAATTAAAATTGCTTATACAATAATCAATAAAAATTGCTTATACAATAATCAATAAAAATTGCTTATACAATAATCAATAAAAATTGCTAATACAATAATCAATAAAAATTGCTTATACAATAATCAATAAAAATTGCTAATACAATAATCAATAAAAATTGCTAATACAATCATCAATAAAAATTGGTCATACAATAATCAATTAAAATTGCTTATACAATAATCAATAAAAATTGCTTATACAATAATCAATAAAAATTGCTTATACAATAATCAATAAAAATTGCTAATACAATAATCAATAAAAATTGCTTATACAATAATCAATAAAAATTGCTAATACAATAATCAATAAAAATTGCTAATCCGAATAATCAATAAAAATTGCTAATACAATAATCAATAAAAAATTGCTAATACAATAATCAATAAAAATTGCTAATACAATAATCAATAAAAATTGCAAATACAATAATCAATTAAAATTGCTAATACAATAATCAATAAAAATTGATAATTCAATAATCAAAAAAATTGCTAATACAACCTTCAATAAAAATTGCTAATAAAACATTCAATAAAAATTGCTAAGACAATAATCAATAAAAATTGCTAATACAATAATAAGTAAAAATTGCTAATACAATAATCAATAAAAATTGTTAATAAAATAATCAATAAAAATTGCTAATACAGCATTCAATAAAAATTGCTAATACAATAATCAATAAAAATTGCTAATACAATAATCAATAAAAATTGCTTACATAATAATCAATAAAAATTGCTAATACAATAATCAATTAAAATTGCTAATACAATAATAAATAAAAATTGCTTATACGATAATCAATAAAAATTGCTTATACAATAATCAATAAAAATTGCTTATACAATAATCAATAAAAATTGCGAGTACAATAAGCAATAAAAATTGCTAATACAATAATCAATAAAAATTGCTAATACAATAATCAATAAAAATTGCTTATACGATAATCAATAAAAATTGCTTATACAATAATCAATAAAAATTGCTTATTCGATAATCAATAAAAATTGTTAATACAATAATCAATAAAAATTGCTAATACAATAATCAATAAAAATTGCTTATACAATAATCAATAAAAATTGCTTATACGATAATCAATAAAAATTGCTTATACAATAATCAATAAAAATTGCTTATACAATAATCAATAAAAATTGCTTATACAATAATAAAAAAAATTGCTAATACAATAATCAATAAAAATTGCTAATACAATAATCAATAAAAATTGCTAATACAATAATCAGTAAAAATTGCTCATACAATAATCAATAAAAATTGCTAATACAATAATCAATAAAAATTGCTTATACAATGATAAATAAAAATTCCTAATCCGAATAATCAATAAAAATTGCTAATACAATAATCAATAAAAATTGCTAATACAATAATCAATTAAAATTGCTTATACAATAATCAATAAAAATTGCTAATACAATAATCAATAAAAATTGCTTATACAATGATCAATAAACATTTCTAATAGAATAATCAATAAAAATTGCTAATACAATAATCAATAAAAATTGCTTATGCAATAATCAATAAAAATTGATAATTCAATAATCAAAAAAATTGCTAATACAGCCTTCAATGAAAATTGCTTATAAAACATACAATAAAAATTGGTAATACAATAATCAATAATAATTGCTAATAAAATAATCAATAAAAATTGTTAATAAAATAATCAATAAAAATTGCTGATACAACATTCAATGAATAAAAATTGCTAATACAATAATCAATAAAAATTGCTAATACAATAATCAATAAAAATTGCTAATACAATAAGCAATAAAAATTGCTTATACAATAATCAATAAAAATTGTTAATACAATAATCAATAAAAATTACTAAGAATATAATCAATAAAAATTGTTAATACCATAATCAATAAAAATTGCTAATAAAATAATCAATAAAAATTGCTTATACAATAATCAATAAAAATTGCTAATACAATGATCAATAAAAATCGCTTATACAATAACTAATTAAAATTGCTAATACAATAATCAATAAAAATTGCTAATACAATAATCAATTAAAATTTCGAATACAATAATCAATAAAAATTGCTAATACAATAATGAATAAAAATTGGTAATACAATAATCAATAAAAATTGTTAATACAATAATTAATAAAAATTGGTAATACAATAATGAATAAAAATTGCTTATATAATAATGAATAAAAATTGGTAATACAATTATCAATAAAAATTGTTAATACAATAATCAATAAAAATTGATAATACAATAATTAATAAAAATTGCTAATACAATAATCAATAAAAATTGCTAATACAATAATGAATAAAAATTGGTAATACAATAATCAATAAAAATTGTTAATACAATAATCAATAAAAATTGCTAATACAATAATCAATAAAAATTGTTAATACAATAATCAATAAAAATTGTTAATACAATAATCAATAAATAATTGCTAATACAATAATCAATAAAAATTGCGAGTACAATAAGCAATAAAAATTGCTAATACAATAATCAATAAAAATTTTTAATACAATAATCGATAAAAATTGCTTATACGATAATCAATAAAAATTGCTTATACAATAATCAATAAAAATTGCTTATACGATAATCAATAAAAATTGCTAATACAATAATCAATAAAAATTGCTAATACAATAATCAATAAAAATTGCTTATACAATAATCAATAAAAATTGCTTATACGATAATCAATAAAAATTGCTTATACAATAATCAATAAAAATTGCTTATACAATAATCAATAAAAATTGCTTATACAATAATAAAAAAAATTGCTAATACAATAATCAATAAAAATTGCTAATACAATAATCAGTAAAAATTGCTCATACAATAATCAATAAAAATTGCTAATACAATAATCAATAAAAATTGCTTATACAATGATAAATAAAAATTCCTAATCCGAATAATCAATAAAAATTGCTAATACAATAATCAATAAAAATTGGTTATACAATAATCAATTAAAATTGCTTATACAATAATAAATAAAAATTGCTAATACAATAATCAATAAAAATTGCTTATACAATGATCAATAAACATTTCTAATAGAATAATCAATAAAAATTGCTAATACAATAATCAATAAAAATTGGTAATACAATAACCAATAAAAATTGATAATTCAATAATCAAAAAAATTGCTAATACAGCCTTCAATGAAAATTGCTTATAAAACATACAATAAAAATTGGTAATACAATAATCAATAATAATTGCTAATAAAATAATCAATAAAAATTGTTAATAAAATAATCAATAAAAATTGCTGATACAACATTCAATGAATAAAAATTGCTAATACAATAATCAATAAAAATTGCTAATACAATAATCAATAAAAATTGCTAATACAATAATCAATTAAAATTGCTTATACAATAATCAATAAAAATTGTTAATACAATAATCAATAAAAATTACTAAGAATATAATCAATAAAAATTGTTAATACCATAATCAATAAAAATTGCTAATAAAATAATCAATAAAAATTGCTTATACAATAATCAATAAAAATTGCTAATACAATGATCAATAAAAATCGCTTATACAATAACTAATTAAAATTGCTAATACAATAATCAATAAAAATTGCTAATACAATAATCAATTAAAATTTCGAATACAATAATCAATAAAAATTGCTAATACAATAATGAATAAAAATTGGTAATACAATAATCAATAAAAATTGTTAATACAATAATTAATAAAAATTGGTAATACAATAATGAATAAAAATTGCTTATATAATAATGAATAAAAATTGGTAATACAATAATCAATAAAAATTGTTAATACAATAATCAATAAAAATTGATAATACCATAATTAATAAAAATTGCTAATACAATAATCAATAAAAATTGCTAATACAATAATGAATAAAAATTGGTAATACAATAATCAATAAAAATTGTTAATACAATAATCAATAAAAATTGCTAATACAATAATCAATAAAAATTGTTAATACAATAATCAATAAAAATTGTTAATACAATAATCAATAAAAAATTGCTAATACAATAATCAATAAAAATTGCTAATACAATAATCAATAAAAATTGTTAATACAATAATCAATAAAAATTGCTTATACAATAATCAATAAAAAATTGCTAATACAATAATCAATAAAAAATTGCTAATACAATAATCAATAAAAATTGCTAATACAATAATGAATAAAAATTGGTAATACAATAATCAATAAAAATTGTTAATACAATAATCAATAAAAATTGCTAATACAATAATCAATAAAAATTGTTAATACAATAATCAATAAAAATTGTTAATACAATAATCAATAAAAAATTGCTAATACAATAATCAATAAAAATTGCTAATACAATAATCAATAAAAATTGTTAATACAATAATCAATAAAAATTGTTAATACAATAATCAATAAAAAATTGCTAATACAATAATCAATAAAAAATTGCTAATACAATAATCAATAAAAATTGTTAATACAATAATCAATAAACATTGTTAATACAATAATCAATAAAAAATTGCTAATACAATAATCAATAAAAAATTGCTAATACAATAATCAATAATCACTAAAAATCCAAATATTAATCACAGGAATCACTAATCAATGTGAAGATTGTTGTTGATAATCAGCAACAAATTTTGGAATATTTGCTTCCATATTTGATAGAAAAAATCTTAGATCACCATATTTCACTACATCCATTCGGTTTCTATTCCAAAGACTCATTCAATTGATGAGAAAGACTTCTTAAAAATGTGAATCAGAAATCAGTCAGATTCAGGAAACATTTAAGCTTTGTCAACATTACAGAATTAATTTTATTGAATTAGTTTTTCAAATTAAAAATAAGTGTGATAAAATCAATTACCACGTTAATTGTGAATCCCAAAGAAAACACCAAGCCATGTTACTAGCAATGTTACTAGCAATGTTACTAGTAATGTTACTAGTAATGTTACTAGTAATGTTACTAGCAATGTTACTAGTAATGTTACTAGTAATGTTATTAGACTCTCGCAGTCTTTCACCACCATTACACCACCCCGTATGATAAATTTGGTCGTCGCTCACTTAAATTCTCATAACGTCCGTCTAGTGTGCTTTACAGACTCCATTGAGAAACCCTGTTCTAGGGGATGACGGTTCAATCCTCAGTGCGGGATATACTCAAAATACCATTGCGAATTACTTAGGATTTCTACCCCGTCATGGCTGATGGAATGCAAACATGCTACCCCTACAGATTAAATAAAAGGTTTCGTTTGACATTCAGTGTAGAACCCAACGTCCGAGAGAAAGATTTCCGCGTTCGACAGAAAGGGTTCGACAAAACACGTCTGAAGAAGATCGGAGGTTATGTCGACCGAAACATTGTTTCAATAACACTGAAGATGAGAACAGTAGTCGGAATAATCCAATTGATACGAACTAGCGTGGCCTGTGAAAATTCCAAAGCGGTAGTAGAAATAATTGTCGATTTTGTTTCAATAACAATTTTTTCAAATTAAAGATATTTTTATAGGATTAAAAGACGTAACTTACTCTTTTTTCTTTTTTTTTTAAATTCAATTTTCACCCCAAACAAGGCACAGTGCCACTTTGAAGCAGGGGGCTACTATCAGGGACTTAATTTGCAGAGGCATTATGAAGGGAGATGAGTAGAAAGATGTTTGTTCACATTTTTTTTTTCAAAATAAACCATGACACATGTATGTGCGTTAAAGATACTTATAAATTATTAAATATTTCACAACTTTTTCTACATTAAAATTTTAAGCACAAATTTTCTATAAGAAATCGTGACAAAGATGTCATTAATACAGGATAATAAGGCTTCATTAAGAAAATAACCATAAAATTAAAAGAGTAAAAGCACATTTTCTTTAAAACGTACAGGTTAAAAGTGACATCATTACAAAAAAATTTTTTTTTTTTTTTTTACATTACGTCTTCGATGATCGGGAGATCCTATTTATTAAAAAGGAGGATAGAAGGTGATAACTAGGGTTGTGATAACTGATTATTCTTTTCATTCTTTTGACTCTCAAGTGTATATCGACACAGTAAGACACAGTCAATCAACCGAGAACTATATTAGTCTATATAAAAACATATAAGATATTAACAGATATACAATCAAGAGTTAAAAAAAAATGAAAAGAATATGCTGTTGTCACAGCCCTAGTAATAACATGCTACGAACATCAAATTAACGTATTTATATACAAATGATTTAATGTTCGTAGTATGTTATCACCTTCTATCCTCCTTTTCAATAAATAGGATCTCCCGGTCGAATACTTTATAATCTGAAAACCGTGACACACGTATGTATGTATTAATATGTAGATAATCAACCCGCGTCTCAAAAATTCCGAAACGTAAGATTGCTTCGATATGGTTGGACTACTTTACGGCATATCAACTCCATTTCGTATTTACTTTTTTATACTAATAAGTTACTACTTAATAAGATCCAAAAGCCACTTAAGGATAAGCTTATTAAGATTCAAAAGCCACTTAAGGATAAGAGTTGAGAGTTTTGTCAGGTGCACGGTGTGATAAACACCTCAAAAATTGGATACCACGGTTGAAACTGGACATAATTTGATTATTTCGGCGGACGACTCAGCAACAATTTGTTTACATAGGACTTGAAATCGACCATATAATGGTCAGCTGGGAGGTAGCCTCGTAGTATTGAGTCCCGCAAACGGATAGTTCTTGGAAAGAAATTCTGCTCATGGAAGTTCCGTTTGGTCAAGACAGACAGACGGACGGACAGAGATAGAGAGAAGGAGAGAAAAGGAGAGAGAATGAAAAGAAAATTATTGACAGCGGTTGTAGCTTGACCAGTTCTTGTGAATGTTTTACAGGGGGATCATAAATTGAAGCTCAGTCGAGAATCCGACATGAAAATAATGATAGAGGATTAAAGAAGAATTATTTACAATAGTTGTAGCTAGATAAGTTCATATTGTTAATGTTTTACAGGGGAACATATATTGTAAATCTGGTTTGTGTGTTTTGGCCAGCCATCTGGTACTGACCAAACTTGACGTTGCTTAACTTCGGTTATCTAGCAAGAATCGATATCTAACGTGCTCTGCGCATGCTCATCTATTCATTGACCTCCTCCCTACCTCGCTTTCCGGTGACTTTTAATTGAATGAAGTAGAAATTCTACTGGGTTGGCAACCCAGTAGAATTTCTTGCCGGGTTTTGTTTGTTTGTTTGTTTTTTGTCTTTTGTTTGTTTTTGTTTGTTTTGTTTAATATATTGTGTTTTGACAATTTATTTGTTATAACTAGCAATTCAGCCCGATTTTGCTCGGCCACTATGTACTGTTCATAACTTTATGTGCATATATATATATATATATATATATATATATATATATATATATGAAAAAGTTTGACTCATGTCTATGTAACCTACATCTAAAATTTCATATATTTAGACCAAAAATTGTCGGAGGAGTTTAGTAGAGTTTTCGAAGATCAAATCGTTGAACTTTGACCCCTTGACAGCCAAATTTCTGGACAAAAGCCGATTTAAAAGATTTTCTCAAATCTCAATACCCCTTCTGTCAAATCTCGAGTCTGTAGACTGAAAATTGGCAGAGTAATTTGGTAGGGAAATGTACACACACACAGAGAGAAACACACGGAGACAATTTCACTTTTATAGATATATAGACTTTATTTATTTTGGTTTTGGTTCAAGTTATTTCAATTTATTTTTTTTAAGATCTCCAATATGGGAAAGAGTTGTGGACACGAATGGAGAAGACATCATTGATTTAATAGTTTTTAGTCTTTATTTTATTCTTTCAAAAATGTAGATTTAAAAAACGGCAAAAACTTAGTTGTCAACTTAATAGTTACTCCGGGTTGAACCGGCTTCCTCCAAAAGAGGAAGTTTCTAGGAAATACGAAATTCACAAGTGGTCCCTAGTATATCCTTACCAGAAAATATGATGTTAGGTTTTTATAGTTCTTGTAAGGAGATGATGACGTTCTACATACAGCGCTTGGTATTCCCAAAATGGCCACCCATCTAGTACAGACCAATTTCAACGTTGCTTAACTTCAGTTGTCTAGCAAGAATCAATATGTAATGTTCTTATGCCGTATATATATAAATATTATATATTATAGTCTATTATTTATATAAATAAAATAGTAAATGTATGCGTATGTGTCGATGTGTGTGTGTAAATATATTTCTATTGCCTTTTCACCCCAAACAAGGATCGGTGCCACTTTGATATAGCGAGCTACTATCTGGGGCATAATTGCAGAGATACTATGAAGGGAGTTGAGCAGCAAGATGTTTGTTTGCATTACACTTGAACCATTGCATATCAGTACAGTTGGGGAAGCATGAAACCGGAAGAGAATTCCAGAGTCTAGCAGTTCTGGGGTTGAAACTTTTTTTTTATTATTCAATTTTCACCCCAAACAAGGCACAGTGCCACTTTGAAGCATGGGGCTACTATCAGAGACTTAATTAGCGGGGTCATTATGAAGGGAGATGAGTAGAAAGATGTTTGTTAACATTACACTTGAACTTCTGCATATCATTGCAGTTGGGAAAGCAGAATCCCGGAAGGGAGTTCCAAAGACCCGCAGTTCTGGGGAAGAAACTATTGGAGTAAAAGGCTTTCTTGCACATAGGGATCTCTACTGGATGAGACTTGGTAGCTTGTCGGGTTTGTCGGGGGTAGTTAAGTCAGGGAGGTAAAAGTGTTTGCAGTTCGTCAGAGCATTCACCATTAAAGTATTTGTAGAACAGGCAGAGGGATGCAACATCTCGTCGATGGGACAGAGGCTGAAGCCTAGATGACAGTTCAGGACCTATCAGGTTGGCGACTCTCTTTTGAACCCTGTCCAGGAGCGAGAGACAAGCAGCAGATGCACCAGCCCAGATGTGACAACAGTACTCCATACATGGGCGAATGCTTGCCTTATAGAGGTATAGGATACTGTCAGGCGTAAGTAGTTTTCTAACACGGTAGAGGGAGCCAACCTTCCTTGCAGCAGCCTTGGCAATGCTCTCAATGTATCTATTCCAGTTCATAGGCTTTCTGACATCTGGAGATCTCTACTGTGTGGCAGTGGGATTTTGCTGCTTGTCGGGTTTGTCGGGGACATTTACATCGAGAGGGTACAAGGGCTTGTGGTTCGTCAAAGCATATACCATTAAAATACTTGTAAAACAGGCAGAGGGTTGTAACATTTCGTCGTAAGGACAGCGACTGACATTCGGGACCTATTAGATAGGCGGCTCTCTTTTAAAACCTGTCCAGGAGTGAGAGACTAGTAGCGTTGGGACGATTATTCGTAATCGGAATTGGGAATCGGAAAAATCGAAATTTTGGGGGTATCGGAATCGGTATCGGAATCGCAAAAATTTATGCCTATTTTTCGATGCCAAAAACGATCCAATAAGTTGTTGTTTTTTACCTGATTTTGTTTAAACAAATGTTTCCACTTCTGGTATTAATGATAAAATAATAAATATTCATTGAATTTAAACTATTACAAAAAAAAATCTATAGATCATCATCAAGTGTATTTTTATTTTTGAGAAAATATTTGCATATTTTACATGTGTCTTATGGTAATCAGGGAAAAATAACGACTCTATCTCAATATATAATATTTTGAATGCAGAAATTCCCTTCTGGATTAAAGTAATGTAGGTTTGCAACAACAGATGTCATATGCAACTTCAGTTCATCCACTCTAACAACAACTATAGATTTTTAAGCTTTCGACCACAATTTCTGCCGCATTCACTCGTGAAAATAAAATGCTACATCACATCCGATGAGCAACACCATCACAATCGCTACATCTACAGAAGAGAAAGTACCTATTTTTCTCTCTCAATATTTACTGCCCTACCCGCTATCAGTTGAGACCGTGCCAAATTGTATATTTTCCTACGATATTGTGCTTGCGCCGCTATATAATGGTTATTATATACATACACATAACATAATTTTTCCATTTTCCGATTCAAAAGTAATAAGGTCTCCCTTCCGCCAATTTCGATTGGCTGGTATCGTACTATTCCCATATTCTGGAATCTACTTCCACAATAAATAAAGGAACGCACCCGAAATTATAAAATATGGCGTCGCTTTCTACAGAAAAAAAATCGTGCTAAAAAAAACTAACTGAATTAAACATATCAACTGATTGTTGTCGCTCTCTACATAGTACAATCGTGCTGAAAATATAAACAAACAAAATTAAACATATTAATTGATTAGCGTCGCTAAAAAAAACAACAAAGTTGAATATATTAACCGATTGTCGTCCCACTCTACGGATTAAAATAATGCTGAAAACAAGAAAACAAAATTAAACATATAAACCGATTGGCGTCGCTAAAAATACAACAAAATTAATCATATTGACCTATTGACGTCGCGCTCTGCAGATTACACTCGTGCTGACAAAAAGGTCGTTCTAAACATGCGGAGGGTGAAGATGTCTATTCCGTAAGTCGTTCTTAACATGAGGATGTTGTGGGTTGGCCACCAACAACAACAACAACCGTATTTTAATTTTTACGGGGGGGGGGCGCTGGTTACCGGGTCCTGCTAGTAGTTAAATATTTAGAGATTTATAAAGAATCAATACCAGAATGGGTAATTGTATCGGAATCGGGAATTTAGTACGGAATCGGTAATTGTATCGAAATCAGAAAAAATATTGGAAACGTCCCATCGCTCTCTCTCTCTCTCTCTCTCTCTCTATATATATATATATATATATATATATAGAGAGAGAGAGAGAGAGAGAGAAATAGAGACAGACAGACAGACAGACAGACAGAGAGACAGAGAGACAGAGAGAGAGAGAATGAAATAAATAGGGAGAACGACAGAGATAGAGACGCGTACGTATATATGCGCTCAATATATTTGCTAATTCATATTAGCACGGTTATGTCATCTCATTGAACAATCTTAATGTTTCGACCCCACACAACAGCGGCGTTCTGTCGTACTAAAACATATTTGTACAAAATATCTCCATTCGTGTGTAGTCGATCTTCACTTCATGACTGGCACTATTGGCCATGGCTGATATTTCTGATTGAATTTGACAACGTTTCAATCTTTATCGCCAAACGTTTTCATAAAATGAACGGAAAAGTCATCATTTCCGGTTCCCTTTTCACCCCTCTCTGCAAGTCCACTCCATCCCCCTTTCTATTTACCTGGCAGTTGATATCTTTTCGGTTCGCTCCGATTCGTATCGATCCGAGCCAGCCGCAATTGATTTGCTGGCGTTTTTCATCAAAATAATGTCTGCCTCGTATATTTAATATGGTGGGCAATAAATCGGCGGGGGTCCGTGCCGGAAAATATCCTTTTATTTTAAGAGCGACATCGCCGATGATGTCTATGGCTGCTAAGCATAGGTTTTCTGTTTCTCCGCTTCTCGGAAAGCAACCCTAGCCCTAAACCTAGCCAGTAGCTCCCCTCTCCCGCTGCAATCGTCGACAAGACAAGAGAAGGGCGAGCCTCTTTATGATACCACATGCTGTTCCGAACCGTGCAGAAGTTGTATATATTATTCATCACCAGTTCCTGATTTTGTGCGCATCGAAAATATCGTACATAAAGAACGAATGAACGGAGGAAAAAGAGTTACAGAGAACCGTGTAAATAGCCTTTTCTCGACCGGCTTGAGTAGGATGAATGATTGCCACAACCAAAGGTCAACGTTGGTTGAGTTTAATCAAAGAGTAGAGTGTCTTGAGCCCCTGCCAGATTATGAACCCCTTAACGTTCCGCGCGCTCTATTGCTTTATATAGCTATGTATCTATCTATCTCTATCTATTTGTAGCTAGCTCGATTGCTTTACGAGCCATCGCTAAGTATCTCATATTCATAGAACATCTTCCAAACAATGGAGTCGCGTCGTGTGGGAAGACGGAGAAGGAAATCGTCGAAGGAAATCCGCCTACGGCTGCACATGATTTATTTGGAGACGCGCGTGGAGGTATCTACTGTTTACAATTTGTTTTTCAACGGTAATCAATTAGGATGGACCCCTGCAGAATAAAATCCATAGTTATACTACGATCGATTATATTCAGTTTAACTATAATCGATCAAAAGTATAGTTTACTTCGATCAATTAAAATCATAGTTATATCATGATTGATTAAAATATTATAATTAATATGACCGATTAAAATCATAGTTATATTATGACCAGTTAAAATCAGTCATACTATAACCGATTAAAATATTATAATTAATATGACCGATTAAAATCATTGTTATATTATGACCAGTTAAAATCAGTCATACTATAACCGATTAAAATATTATAATTAATATGACCGATTAAAATCATAGTTATATTATGACCAGTTAAAATCAGTCATACTATAACCGATTAAAATATTATAATTAATATGACCGATTAAAATCATAGTTATATTATGACCAGTTAAAATCAGTCATACTATAACCGATTAAAATATTATAATTAATATGACCGATTAAAATCATAGTTATATTATGACCAGTTAAAATCAGTCATACTATAACCGATTAAAATATTATAATTAATATGACCGATTAAAATCATTGTTATATTATGACCAGTTAAAATCAGTCATACTATAACCGATTAAAATATTATAATTAATATGACCGATTAAAATCATAGTTATATTATGACCAGTTAAAATCAGTCATACTATAACCGATTAAAATATTATAATTAATATGACCGATTAAAATCATAGTTATATTATGACCAGTTAAAATCAGTCATACTATAACCGATTAAAATATTATAATTAATATGACCGATTAAAATCATTGTTATATTATGACCAGTTAAAATCAGTCATACTATAACCGATTAAAATATTATAATTAATATGACCGATTAAAATCATAGTTATATTATGACCAGTTAAAATCAGTCATACTATAACCGATTAAAATATTATAATTAATATGACCGATTAAAATCATTGTTATATTATGACCAGTTAAAATCAGTCATACTATAACCGATTAAAATATTATAATTAATATGACCGATTAAAATCATAGTTATATTATGACCAGTTAAAATCAGTCATACTATAACCGATTAAAATATTATAATTAATATGACCGATTAAAATCATTGTTATATTATGACCAGTTAAAATCAGTCATACTATAACCGATTAAAATATTATAATTAATATGACCGATTAAAATCATAGTTATATTATGCCCAGTTAAAATCAGTCATACTATAACCGATTAAAATATTATAATTAATATGACCGATTAAAATCATAGTTATATTATGACCAGTTAAAATCAGTCATACTATAACCGATTAAAATATTATAATTAATATGACCGATTACAATCATAGTTATATTATGACCAGTTAAAATCAGTCATACTATAACCGATTAAAATATTATAATTAATATGACCGATTAAAATCATTGTTATATTATGACCAGTTAAAATCAGTCATACTATAACCGATTAAAATATTATAATTAATATGACCAATTAAAATCATAGTTATATTATGGCCAGTTAAAATCATAGTTATACTATGATTGATTAAAATAATACAATTAATATGAGCGATTAAAATCATAGTTATATTATGACCAGTTAAAACCATAGTTATACTATGATTGATTAAAATAATACAATTAATATGACCGATTAAAATCATAGTTATATTATGGCCAGTTAAAATCATAGTTATACTATGATCGATTAAAATATTATAATTAATATGACCGATTAAAATCATAGTTATATTATGGCAAGTTAAAATCATAGTTATACTATGATTGATTAAAATAATACAATTAATATGACCGATTAAAATCATAGTTATATTATGGCCAGTTAAAATCATAGTTATACTATGATCGATTAAAATATTATAATTAATATGACCGATTAAAATCATAGTTAAACTACGATCGATTGAAATCATAGTTAAACTACGATCGATCAAATTACACTTAAACTACGATTGATTAAAATTATAAACTACGATCGATTAAAATCATAGTTATATTATGGCTGATTAAAATAATACAATTAATATGACCGACAAAAATCACCGTTAAACTAGGATCGACGAAAATTATAGTTTCCTAATATAAATTAAAATCATTGTTACAATTCGACCGATTAAAACCATCATTAAATTACGATCAACTAAAATCATAGTTAAACTACGATCGATCAAAAACATAGTTAAACTATGATTGATTAAAATTATAGTTAAACTACGATCAATCGAAATTATAGTTCAACTATGATCGATCAAAATCATAGTTAATCTTCGATCGATTAAAATTATAGTAAAACACCGATCGATTAAAATTATAGATGTTCTATTATCAATTAAAATTAGTTATATTTCAATCGTTAAAAACAATTGATTAATATTATATCTATACCTCGACCGATTAAATCGTATTTATATTTCGATTGATTCCAATCATAGTTTTACTATGATCGATTAAAATCACAAGTATATTACGATCGATTAAATTATCGTTATTTGAATCATATTTACACTACGATCGATGAAAATCATAATCATATTTCGATCGATGACAACCATATAATTATGATCAATTAAAAATCGTTGATGTTTTTTTAAATTTCTATTTTTCATGATTGCGTCCCTTATACAAAGACATAGAAGATGCAAATTATTTTTTTTTTAATAAAAATATACGGATTTGATTAACATCGAATGCTTTATTCTTGTAATAAAAACTTACTGACAAGATTTATTTTTGATAAATGTTAATGGCGGCGTGTTTCAACTTTAATAGACGCAAGTATTGTTTTTTTTTCTTGTTTTGTTTTGTTTTTTGACTTGGGAGTAACCACTTATCAAGGCCCGAAGGTCACTATAGAATTAGGGTTAATGAATGCAAAGTGGTGGTGTAGTAATCACTTATGGTGTAAATTGTGTATAATTTTATTATTTGTGAAGACGGCTTAACAGAAACTTGTTTACATTAGATATGAAAGTTACCATGTTGTATTCAACTGGGAAGCATGCCAGCGGAACAGTATTCCAAAGGCAGGCAGTTTTGGGAAATAAGCTTTGTTCATGTTTAGATTTAGGCACAGATAGAAAGTGGGGAAAAGCATATATAGTGGTTGTAGCTAGTTGAGTGGTTTTGTGAACGTTTTGGCAAGGGAGGACTATAGATTGGATTTAAGTCGAGCACTTGTCATGAAAATAGAGATAGAACATAGACAGACTTGTGGCGTGTTTTCTGTGAGAAAGAAGTAGAAAATGGTATACCTTATTACGTTTGTTTCTTTCGTATTAGTTTTTTGTTTTCTTTTGTATTTCATATTTCGGAATTTTGGAAACGAAAATTGATATTTTGTATTACTTATTAGGTCCTGAACTGTCATTTATGCTTCAGCCTATGTCCTATCGACAAAATATTGCATCCCTCTGCCTGTTCTACAAGTATTTTAATGGTGAATGCTCTGACGAACTACAAGCACTTGTACCCCTCGACGTGAATACCCTCGACAAACCCGACAAGCAGCTAAATCCCACCCCTTTACAGTAGAGATCCCTAGGTGTAAGAAAGCCTTCTACTCCAATAGTTTCTTTCCCAAAACTATTAGATTTTGGAATTCCCTTCCAGGATTCTGCTTTCCCAAGTGTACTGATATGTAGAAGTTCAAGTGTAATGTGAACAGACATCTTGCTACTCATCTCCCTTCATAATATCCCTTTCAACTTATGTCCCCGATAGTAGCCCCCTACTTCAAAGTGGCACTGTGCCTTGTTTGGGGTGAAAACTGAATTTAAAAAAAGTTGAATTATTCAAACTTTTCATCTTGGATATTATTCTCATAAACGTTTCGATCAGTGTAACCTCCGCCATTCCCCATGTGCAAATTATCAAACTCGGGCATCTATAAGCTGAATTCTGAAATCTGTACGAAATTTCGAACGGAACCATTTTATTTAAACAACGGGGTTAGCCTGCCATCGTTCCATGATCAGATAGAAGTCCTTATTAATTAGTAAAAACAAATATGGTGTCGTGGATATAAGAGCTAATATTAATTCTAAGTCGCATTCTTCTGTGGAGGTTTAAGGTTCAATACTCAGTGGGGGTGATACTAAGAATATAATAATAAATTACTTAAAATTTCTATATGGTCATGATTAACGGAACGATTAAATAAGGGGTTTCCTTTCAAATTCAGTAAAGATTCTGAATTTATATGAAAATGTCGGAAGTGAATACGTTGTGCGAGTAACATTCAAGATGAGAACAGTAGTTTGAATAATCCAAAAAATCCAACATCCTTCAGTTCCTTTCTGAAATTTTACATTCAGTAGAAATCATTTTGAAGGCTGTTTACACTGATAATACGGTTTAATTCAAATGATAAATTCTATGAAAAACATTCTATGAAAAAAATTATATTTCAGAAACTAACAAATCATGAAGCCATGATTGTCTTGTGTTATTTATAACTCGGTTCGTCCACACATATTCATGTAGAATCATCGGTCGTCTGTCACTGTAAATTTCGTCTCTTACACTTAACCTAGATCTGTTATGCCTGATTTCGGCCCTCCCAATTTTTTGTATTACATTTTCACCCGACACAAGGCACATTGTCACTTTGATGTAAGGGGCTACTATCGGGGATATAAGTTGCAGGGATATTATAAAGGAAGATGAACAGCAAGATGTCTGTTCCCTTTACACTTGAACTTCTGCATGTCAGTACAGTTGGAAAAACAGAATCTCGGAAGGGAGTTCCAAAGTCTAGCAGTTCTGGGAAAGAAACTATTGGGGTAGAAGGCTTTCTTACACCTAGGGATCTCTACTGTGTAGAGGTGGGGTTTACCTGCTTGTCGGATTTTTCGGGGGTATTCACGTTGAGAGGGTACAATTGCTTGTAGTGTGTCCGAGCATTCACCATTACATTTCATCGATGGGACAGAGGCTGAAGCTTAGATGACAGTTCAGGACCTATAAGGTTGGCGGTTCTCTTTTAAACCTTTTCTAGGAGTGAGAGACTAGTAGCAAATGCACCAGCCTAAATATGACAGCAATACTCCATACATGGGAGAATGGTTGCCTTATAGAGGTACAGGATACTTTCGGGCGTTAGTAGCTTTCTAGCACGTTAGAGAGAACCCACCTTTTTTCGCAGCGGTCCTGGCAATACTCTCAGTGTATTTTTTCTAACTCATGTTTCCTGTGAACGTTAGGCTGAGAAGTTTAAAAGATGTACTTTCAGATAAAGAGCCATTAGCCATTGCTATTGGTGGTAGAGAAGGTTTCTTGTAATTATTGAAGGAAACAAGCCTTGGCAGCATTGAATGTGACCATCCATCTTTGTCCCCATTCCACTACAGATTGGAGGTCATCCTCTAGTGTTTCTGCCATTTCTTTAGATATGTGTTCATTTGTTTTCCTGTCGTGTCTGTTATAGAGCGTGGTGTCATCAGCATATACACTCATCTCACAGACAATTTTGTCAGGGAGGTCATTTATGACTATTAGGAATAATAGAGGTCCAAGGATAGACCCCTAAGGCACTCCCGCATTTATATCATATTGTTTAGATGTACGACCATTGAGGACAACCTGGATTTTTCTCTTATCTAAGAATGATTTAATTATGTTAAGTATTCTTCCAGTGATACCGTATGATCTGATTTTCCTGAGAAAGCCTTCATGCCATACCCTGTCAAAAGCCTTAGATATATCTAGAGCTACCGCTCTACCCTCCCCTGCTTTGTCAAGTGAATTGTATGTGCGCTTTGGTTCGTCACGTTGAATTTTAATCTGTCAACATAACATTTTTTTCATGCTGAAGTTTGATCTGTCATGATTAACTTCCCTTCGTCAAACTTAGCTTGGTTTATTATACGTAATTTGTTATGCCAAACTTTGGTCTGTCACGTTTAATTTTGAAATAACATTTTAATTAGTAAACGCACACATTGAATAGATACTTCTTAAGAAGATCCGTTCTTTATTTTTTTCAAACTCATCGACAGTTGCGTCCCTGTATTGTAATTGGCACGTTCCCATTTTCCTCTTTTTTTTGTGCTGAACAAAGGAAACCTTCTCTTGCCACCCATTTAAAAAGCCGTAACAATTGTTTCCAGTGAACAATTAGAGATTCACAAAACACACATTTGATATTTTATACGTTTTGAATCACGAGTTAAAAAAACGTTAATTTGTAATTTAGAATACTCGAAGTACTGTTCTGATTTTGAGTGTTCTTTACAACGTTTCAGTTTGTTATCTAGTGATTATATTTGGTTTATATATATGTAAGGGGGTATATAATGTGTGTAGGTATATAATGTATTTTGAGTATATAATGAGTTGCTTTGTGTCGTCAAGTCTTTCATGTTTCTTGTAGATGTGTATATAATTGCTTACATACATACATTACACATATAGATACAGTTTCATCAGAGCATATAACATTTTATAAACAAACAGTTCCTTAAAAAAAAAAGGGACGGAACAACTTTATAGGGATTTTACATTTTGCTAAACAGGAATACGTTACCTTTATGCATCCGGAGTCTTGATTGACAAACCTGCCAAAATCTGAAATTAACAGCCATCCTAAGGGATGACCAACAGTTGCATTTTCAGACAACTTTTACTCCAAATGCATTTCCAATGGATGATTGCACGCGTGTTAGATTTTGTTTGCTCGGTTACAGTATCATACGGTACTGTCTCCAACGCTCCAACGCTTTCACTTTGTCTAGATCTCTCTGTCTGACTACTGACTAACTCTGTATATATGTAACTATTCGTTTGATATTACGTCATCCAATTCACGCCTTTTAACATGTGACTTTGAATCACGTTTTCGATCTGATATTCTTGAAACCTGTGTTCCTGTATTTTAACATTCAATTCGCCAAGGTCGCGTTCTTGTTTTGTTTTTTTTGTTGTTTTTTTTTCTGTTGTTCTAACCTGTTCAAAATCCCGAAACTTATAAGCATATCTGTCTCTATGCGTAACTAATTCTGCATACCGACAAATAATATCTCACATTTTAACTTTTAATAATAATAGTCGCTTTTTCTAAATCGACTATCAGCAAGGTAACCCGGTGTTGCCACAGCATAATCTAACAAGTTTTGTTACTATTATTTCACGCCAACCAAGACACAATGCCACTTTGACATAAAGGTCTATTTTCGGGACAAATTTGGAGGGATACTATGTAAGGAGTGGAGCAGCGAGATGTTTGTTCACATTGCACTCTGCATGTTAGTACAGTCAGGGAAGCAGAGATCCAGGAGAGAATTCCACTGCCTACAAGTTCGAGGGAGGAAATTATTTGAGTAGGAGGCATCTGGGAATCTGTCGGAAGTATTTACATTGAGAGGGGGTGTCGGTGCTTTGTAGTTCGTCAGAGCACATTCCATAAAAACACTTTTATAACACATATCAGCAATGGGACAGAGGCTAGAGGTTTTCTTGCTAGTACTTGATCTATTAGGTTTGAGGCTCTTTTTTAACCATGTTAAAGACCGAGAGACCAATGACAAATGCACGGCATTCGTAATATACGCCATTAAGGCATGTGAGCTGAAAAATGACGTCATTGCTGAGGTTCTAGCAAACAAGATCTGTCGAATAGTCAGGCTATCGGGAATGAATCTAAAAAAATAGAAAAACATTAAAAAAAAACTTTAAAATTGCATTAAAAAAAGAGAAACACAAGGAATATGATGATTTGTACAGAAACTCATTCAATATTTAAAACAATTAAAAACGGAAAAGTTGTTTATGGGTTAAAAATAAGTAAATATTTTGTTGTTTCATGGATTTTAAAGACTAAAATACGTTCATTATTTATTTATAAATTACATTTAAAAAGAAAGAAAAGAACACGATTCGATTTATAGTCAAACTGAACTTTATTCAATATATAAAAAATTATGCATGTAAAATTACGTATGTTTGAAGCAGAAGATAATCAAAGTTTCAAAACATGAAATATGAATTTAAGCAATAAACAAGTATTAAACAATCAAATTAAAATTAAACGATAATTTTTAAATCAAAACGGACAACAATAAATATTTTTAAATCAAAACAAATAACATTTTTTTAAATCTAAACGAACAATATATGTTTTTAATCAAAACAAACAGCAATATATTTTTAAGTCAAAAATAGCAAAATATTTTTCAGGAATTTAGCCAATTTTAATGAAATTTTCAGTATATATTGAGTAACTAGCTCTACCCACCCGGCCACGCGTTGCTGTGTCTGAATCTGGTTGATGCAAGTATTGGATTGATTTGTATCTCAGAGATAGACGATTGCACACGAAGACACAAACGTACACACGCGCGCACGCCCACTAAAACACGCACACATAAACACACACGGAAACACTCACGGAAACACAAACCCAAAACACACACACACGGTAAAAAAAACACACATGCACACACACAAAAACGCACACGCACACACAAAATCACACACACGCACAAACACAAATGCAAACACACACGGAAGCACGCACCAAAAACACACACGCACGAAAATACACACGCACACACAAAAAACACAAACATGCACACGCACATGCAAATAATGCAAACAAACACAGAAATGCGCACACACCAACACAAACACAAAAAAACACATACACACGCACACACACTCACACACGCAAAACACACGGATGCACACACGCACAAAATAAACTCGCGCAAATACGGAAAAACACACACTCACACACAAAATCAACATAAACACACACACGCACACACGCAGAAACACACGGACGCGTACACGCACACTCACAACCAAACTCACGCACGCACAAAGTCACGCACACACAAACATTTACATACTCGCACTCACACATGCACCCACACACACACACACTTCGAAAATAATCAGGAGTAGACAGTTTAAAGGCTTTAAAATAACACATAAGGAGATTTTGAAGTAAATAAAATGTCAATTTACGGTTATGATTTTATATTAGAGTCAAGCAATATAGTTTACTGTGTAAAGAACAAGAAAAAAACAGAATTGCTGAGTGTCTGGTAAGAAGAATCGGAGTTGGAAAAGAAACAATGCTAACTCTAAATGTTATTATTTCAGAGATTGTATTTATTTAGGGTCGGTACTGGAAAGAATTCGAAGCAAAATTCTTTTTTAAATACCGGAAAAGTGAACGACCCATTACAAAACACATCAAAATAAAAATTTAAAAATAGCATTGTTGACTGTTTGATACAGAGAATCGAAGAAAAAAATGCAATGCTAATCGTGAATGTTAATTATGTTTGTACAGGGATGGCTCAATATATATTTTTAAAAAAATAGAGCACAGTATACATATAAGAATTGAAGTTAAATTCTGTAGATTGAAATATACTTTATCCCGTCATTAAAGATTTTTGAATAACTTTTTCAATATATATGCTGACGACCAAAATATATGTTCATTCATAATTGACAATTTTACTAATTTCATTTCCTCCGAAATTATTGAAAATCCATGGATTAATGGAAATAAATATAATTCTTTTTCATATATTCCTTGTCTCAAACAATAAATTCTCAATTTGAATATATTTCTTTGTATATTTCAATCTACAGAATTTAACTTCCGGCCCTGTCGGTGGGGCATTAGAATACGCCGACAGCCCCCCCCCCTGCAGAGGGTAAAAGTCCCTCAATGGGGGTCCTAGATATGACCTTAGACTATATCCGATGGTGAGGCCCCAGCTTGTGGGCTTTGGGGAGTGTGGAGCTACCCTTTAATTTCCATTGCTCCAAGGTCCACTCTGACCCGGAGTGGTAGTACCTGTTAGGGTCCCTACTATGGGTTAAATAGAAACCGACATGAAAACAACAGATATATTCTATTAAAAAAAAAATTCTTAAATCTTTGGATTTGGCATTAAATAACCCGAAAAGCGTTGATATGCCGTAAAACAAAAATAACAACAATAACAAGAATTTAACTTCAATTCTTATATATATATATATATATATATATATATATATATATATATATATAAATATATATATATGGAATTGAATAAATGCAACTATATCTAATTATATATAAAAGAAACAGTAGGTTCTCTACAGTGCAATGTAAAATAACATATATTTTGGAGCAAGTTATTGCAAGGAGTAATTTGAAGCTTCCTCCTGGGCGATTTCACGGATTCCAATGACAATAAAAATATAGGAGTGTGAAATATTCGTTGATCATCATTCAATCCGAGCAACGTCGGTTCTCCCTGCGCGTATATATATATATATATATATATATATATATATATATATATATATATATATATATATATATATATACTTAAATGTGAATTGGGAATAATTATATATATATATATATATATATATATATATATATATATATATATATATATATAACTATTCCCAATTCACATTTAAGTAAAAATGCACTTCTGTAAATAATTGAATTTATTCCAAACGTATCGCAAAAACAAAACAAATAACATCTATATATATATATATATATATATATATATATATATATATATATATGACTACTTCATTTAATCACATGAATTAATATACGAAAGTATAATTTCATGCGTAAACTTTAAGTATTTACTTCAAAAGTGCTCAATACATAGGTAGAGGTACGTAGTAAGTTATAAAAAATATATATGGCAATTAAGCTACACAGAATATTCTGCGTTTTATACATATACAAATTTTTGGTAAAAACTGTGAAATAATTCACTTTCAATTACTTTTTTAATGGCTTAGCGTTAGGAGATGAGAGATGGTTTTGTTTATTCTACAATCCATTGCGGCAGGGTCACTGGCGATAACGATTGAAATCGTATCGTGAGCTTGTTAATTATTTGTAAAAACATTGAGCGTCCGGTAAAATGTGAATGATGGTGACTCGACTGTAACTTTTGATAGGACAACGTTGAGAGGGAAAAGAAGTAATAATTAGCTCAGCTCTTTTGCTCGTGTTATTATCATCATTATTATTATAAGATAAATAAAACAGAAAATAAAAGAAGAGGTCAGATGAACCGGAACGAAACAAAGTGAAGGATGCTGGGAAGGCAACTGGCCAAGGCAGTGAGCGTTACTGTTTTCATCACCTTAAAGGTCCGGATGCTGCCTGACATAATGATCGTTTCAACCAGCCTGCACAACGTCACTGGCAAGGCCGGACAAAGGCTGACTTCCGGTTGTGACTATTCGGCACAGGAAGTCAATTTGGAATTCAAATGCGGACGCTCATAAAGAAACATCCGGGGGTTTTTTTTCTGTGTTATTGTTGTTTTTGTTTTTGTCTTTTTCTTGTTTTATTTTTGGTTGTATCTTTGTTTGTTTTTCTGCCTACAACTACAACGCTGGGTGTCGCAGTTTGTTTCAAATCGTCCAGTCATGATGGATCGTGTCGCGATTATGGAAACAGAAATCAACCCGGTGTCGCGTGGTAGTGGTGGGCGTGGGATGGAGAATGCTAGTTGTCGGGAAAGGTCGGGTTTGGGTCAGTGATTGTCGGTAAAAGCCAGAGAGTGTCGAAAATGAAAAGCTGAATGAAAAAAGCGATGAAACGAACGAAACTTTTTTCTCTCACATTTAATTAAATGCAGGAAATCCTTTATCAGTTTTGACTTCGATCTTGCGATTTCTATCTCACTTCTTCCTTTGCTCTCCGAAACTCCTAATTGGTTTTCTTCCCACTCGCCCCCAAAACGTCTATGATTCCCGTATTAGATTTTATTCCACCTATCCTCTATTTTAAGTCAGCTTTGGTTACGTTTCTACTATGACCGTTAAAATCTTTCAGTCTTTGCTCCCCCCTCTCTCTCTCTCTCTCTCTCTCTCTCTCTCTCTCTCTCTCTCTCTTTATAAATATATATATATATATATATATATATATATATATATATATATTCTAGCAGGAAGACCCGACGTAGCTTGAGATGTGAATGATGGTCAACGAATATTTCACACTTCTATATTTTTATTGTCATCGAAATCCGTGAAATCGGCCGGGAGGAAGCTTCACATGTGAAATTTGACTGTGAAATGGACCTACTTCGTCTATATATATATATATATATATATATATATATATATATATATATATATATATATATATATATATATATATATATATATAAGAGGGTCGTTCCAAAAGTAATGCCTTCCATTTTTACCGCAAAGTGTTCAAGATCTACGAAGACGGAATTTATTTTTCTATACAGCCACTGCCATTTTATATGCACTTTTGGTAGCCTTCATGCCTCGGTCATAAAAGTCAGTGTTTTTCAAGGCCATCTATTCTTTCACATTCTATGCGATTACAGCGTTGTTGTCGGAAAATGCTGTCCACGTTAGGCGTTCTTCAGAGGTCCAAATAAGTAAAAGTCTGACTGTGCGAAATCGAGACTATACGGTGAATAAGACAGTACCGTCTAGTTGAACTTTGTTACACATTCTGTAGTTTTCAAAACTGGGGTGTATGGGCTAACGTTGTTGCAAATGGAATGTTTCCCTTTTTTCTTGCCTTACACGGGAAATCTGGACCTTCAGCTTTGTCAACGTTTCAACACAACGGTCAAAATTAAGAATCAACATTTTCAAGAAATCCGGAGGATGACGCCCTTCTTGTTCCACAAGACGGTGCACTTTGACTGCAAATGTCTACTTTGCCGGGGAGCGTGAGTGCTGCCTTTCTATCGACTGCAGTTTGGACTCCGGCTCATATTTGTCACATGGCGTCTTTTCACCAGTGATAATGCGGTTCAACAATCCGTCTATTTTAACTTAGTACTGTTGACAACATTGTTTCCATTGCTAAACGCATTTTGTTCTCGGTTATCTGCCGATTAGCGTGGATTCGTTGATCGTTTCCTGGGGTGGTGACTGTACATGGAGGCTTACTCTGAATTCAACGAATACATCTCTAAATGTATTGACATCAACTGCATCGACTCCGTAAGCGTTCAACAGAAGTCGGTGAATGTTCACTAGTTCAATATTTTCTGCAGAAGGAATTCAACAACACATTTTTGATTCTGACGCACATTCATGACATCGTCAATATCTGCAAGCGAGATGAAACTATTAGTCTGTGGTTTATATAAAATTCTGTAATCTACGCATATGAATTCACAGTTTGAGGAGTTGTATATTCGTCTGAAATGAACAGCGGTAGGAAATGCTGGAAGTTACCGGTCTATATCATGCTAACAGTTTGTGGATATATATACTTCTCTTAAAGTAGCAGCTGTTTTAACAAATATATTCGTCGTCATATTTGAATGCCTACTAGATACTATCGTTGAATGTCTAAGATGTCTCTGTCTAGAGGTTTGTAGGGCAACCTGGCATGAGGATACTTTTCCCTAGGAGTAAACCCTGACTAAATATTCAAAGTAACATAGTATTCGTGGTCCAAATAAGATCTCTTTGCCATGGCTAACCCACACTGGCATTTACAAGGAAATGTTGCACTTTCTCCAAGTGATGTTACCTCAAGTAACAGCACGACGCTTGATACAACACCAGACTAGATGGATCATCGTCCTGGAATCCAGTAAGATTTTTAAAAAAAAACACAAAAAGGTATATTATACCATATTTAAATGATTAATTGGGAAGAGGAGAATTATGTTCTCAACGTGTTTGATAGGTAAAGAAGGGCTTTAATGGAATAATCGAATATCTATGGATCTCATATAGAGATCAACTGTTACCCCTAAGAAGGAACCACTTGATTTCGATTGAAGTACAATAAAATAAAGAGAAAGTTACTATGATATATTTTAGAACAATCGGCAGTTAAGGCTTTTTCTGCTTTCAAATAAACATCCACTTCAACAGACTATAAAGATGATGTGTATAAGCAGCAAGCAGCTAATGTTTCTACTGCTTTAATAAAAGCATGCACGTCCTCAAACTGTTAGTATGATATACGAGGGTTGTTCCAAAAGTAAAGCCTTCTATTTTTAAACTTAAAAGTAGAAAAGTTACGAACACCGAAAAACAAGCGATCTATTTTTAACTCCCAAATTTGAAGAGCTACGAAGACAGCGGTACCATTAAAATGAACGACCATTTGTGCTCCAGAACTTATTTTTCTACATAGTCATTATCATTCTCAATACACGTACATTCGTGTTCGGGCGAGCTTAGTCATACTAGAGTCGTTCCAAAAGTAAAGCTTTCTATTATTTAATTAAAAAATTGAAGAGCTGCGAAAACAGGAGTGATACCATTAAAACGAACGACAATTTGTGCTTCAAATTATATTTTTCTCTATAGTAACGACTGTTCTCAATGCACATTTGCCTGGAATTCGAATGACACGTCTCTGCTTCTGGCGTACGTCCATGACAGGAGTTGCTTTATTAAAGTTTCACGCAGTAAATATCTGAAACAGAGAGGTGAATCTTTTAGCTCGTGAATGCGCAAGTTCAGTTATCGTTACAATGCAATTTACAACCCCTCTGATCCATTCGGGTGGAATAAAAAATAGGAGGCATTACTGTTGGAACGCATCTCGTAGATTAGTAGCATCCAGCAATTAGCATGCGGCTACTTTCAGGCCAATATACACATCCACAAGTTTTATATCATCCAACAATAGGATGGAATAATGTTGCCATATTTGGGCAGGAGTTGCTAAAAACAGCCTATCCTGCCTTGACAGAGTACAAAATAGACTTCTTGGCTTAGTGGAGGATGCCCTTTTCTCTACCCTGCAACCTCTCTCCCACAGAAGAGACATTGCGAGCCTATCCTTGTTTTATCGTTATTTCCATGGCAGGTGCTCGTCTGAACTCCAATCTCTGGTCCCCCCTCGCCAATCTTTCACGAAAAACACCCGTCTAGCTGAATCCACTGTGAAAAATTTCCCCACTCTATATCTGTGCCTAAATCAAAACGCGGATTCCATGAACAAAGCTTCTTTCTTAGAACTGCACGCCTGTGGAACTCTGTTCCGTCTGCCTGCTTCCCACCCGACTACAACTTGGATGTGTTCAAGTCCAACGTTAAATTCCTAATGAACCGCCCCCTTAAGTAAACACTTCGTCAAATCTCCACACTAACGTAATGTACTTGCAATAACCCTTATCCCTGAGTGGCTTCCGGGCCTTGATAAGTGGTGATCACTGTGTAAAAAAAAACAAAAAAAAACAATAACGACTGTTTTCAAACATACCTACATTTCCATACAATGTTAGTATTATATATTTCAGCAGCATCCAGCATTCACGGCTGCTGCTACCGATTTAAGATTCACACACGTCCACAGGCTTTTAGTATAATATAGACCAGCAACATGTAGTAATTACTGCTGCTTTCTAACGAATATACACGTCCTCAGACTGTTAATTTATAAAGATCACAGAGTTGTAGTTTATATTGAAGTAGTTATGTCTACAACTGCTTTCAAATATCGACAGAAGGAATGCGTTAGATCATTAGACTTATTTGCGGACATGTTTTACCTTTCCCTTTTGTCCCCACTTATTTTTTGTAAATATGTTATTTCATTCGTATTTCCACCCATTCTTCTTTTTTCTCTTCTTCGGTAGAAAAATTTACACGCACACACCATTCAGTCTGTTCTGTCGAAATATCTTATTTATTTTTTCTGTAGATTAAGGATTAACTCCTGGTAAGTCTTTTGATGAAAGGAGCCCTTCGGGTGTTGCCGACTATTTTCTTCAAAGCAATATATATATATATATATATATATATATATATATATATATATATATATATATATATATTTATATTTTTATATTTTGTGTACAGAAAGAAAATATAAAAATAAAAATATAAAAATATAAATACGCTCTTAAAATTTGGATTTTCCTTTTAATTGAGCACTCTGCTGGAATTCTTTTTCCAAAAAAACTAATCATATATATATATATATATATATATATATATATATATATATATATATATATATATTAGAAAAAAAATGTATATATGTAAAAATATTTTTAACCTTTATATATCTAATTTTAAATAAGAATGTAAATATACTAAATACTAATCATAGTGGGGGTGATAAGTAGTTAAATGGATTAATCCTAATCTTATAAATACAAGACTGATATATTAAAAAAATTTTAAAATGTATCCATTTTGAATGTGGAAATTGATGAATCGCACAGGTAAGAAATTCATTTTTATAGTATGAAAAGGTTAGTAATTGCAATTAAGAATAGGAAATTGGATTAAATGTTTCTAACATGTCTTCTTCCTAAGATTAAGGGTGGTGGTGTTTGATCAACACTGCTGGGGAGCCATGATGTTATATACTGTTTTGTTTTTAAATCCCCGAAACAGTGTTTCATGGTAAAAAACTGATGACCCCTTGAAAAATAAATTATTGGTATTATAGTAAATTCGAGAGAGTTGATGCAGTGATTGCAGGTGATTAAATGACTTACTGACTAGATGGTTTTCTAACTAATGATTAAAAAATATTTTTTGTATAGTTTTAAAGGTTAAAAACTTCAAAGACTATATATATATATATATATATATATATATATCATCATCATCATTATGCAGTCCGTCAGTCTTGACGATGACTAGTCGGGGCCTCAGTGGTTTATCCTTCGGTGTTGGCATAGTCCTCTTTCTGAATATATATATATATATATATATATATATATATATATATATATATATATATATATATATATATATATATACGTAATACTTTGTCTCGGCAGCCGTGTTAAACGCATATCTTATTATTTTTTTATTAATATTATTGGAATTTTTCCCCCTTTTCCTTGCAGATATTTGTGAATTATTCCACGGATTTCGGCCTTTTGGATTATTTTGGACCATCTTCCAATTACGCGATTTCCTTGGATTTTACTTGTGCGGATGGAAATTTCAATTAACTTTCTTGGATTTACTTTTTCGGGATTTTACCGTCATTGGATACTTTACCTTTCACCAGACTATCCATTCACGTGAAATCACCTTTTTTTTCGCCATATTCCCTCTGCTTCACTTTTTGTTATCAAGTAAGATCTTTGACTTACTTATTGTTTCATCAAATACTTTTGTATGCAAAATCCGATCCCGCATTTTGCTAATTCTTACCCTCTGATGAGAAGGAAGGTATTTCTTCGAAACTCCGCGGATTAAGAACTATTCACTTATTAAGTGTTTCCTTTTCAGATCAAATATGTTTTTAACTCTTTTTCAAAGTGTTTTTTAACATGCTTTATTAACTATTTGCTCTTATATATATATATATATATATATATATATATATATATATATATATATATATATATATAACTATTGACAACTATCGATAATCAAAATAATCCGATGAAAGAATTATCAGGCGATTTTGACCAAAGTTTACATCTTACGCAGCCTAACATCAGAAGTGCATTTGAAATGTTTTATTACCACACAAGTCAAAAGCCCAACATATAAAATCAACATTAGGTTCTTTGATATGACAGAGGCGTGTTTGAAATGAATGTTTCTGTTTAAAGCACAATTTCACACTGATATTGACTTTTTCATTTTAACTTTAAATTCAAGCTATTTTCACCGCACAAGGAGTAATGCCAGTCATTTAAAATCAACAGTAGTTTCTTTGATCTGACAGCGGTGAGTTGGAAATGAATGTTTGCCACTTAAAGCTCAACTGAACAATTGTGCTTTTGCATTTTTATTTTTGATTCACAATAATTTTATAAAATCAACAGTGAGTTCTCTACAGTGCAATGTAGATTAAAATATATTTCGGGCAAATTTCCTGCGGAAAAGCATGTGAGGCTTCATCCCGGTGTATCACGAGGGGTCCTCGATTAGAGCAGGAAATCAATCCATTGGATATAAAAAGATGGAATATTTCACCAATTTCGATGACAATAAAAAATGTGAAGAATTCGTTGATTAGTATTCAATCCCAGGCAACGTCGTGTCACTCTGCTAGTTTGATTATGAACTGAAAAAAAAATTTCAATGAAAATATTTCTTTTAGAATGGCTAATCTTAAATTAGAACCCTTTAAAATAAATCTTGCACAATTGATGATCCTCTAAAAATGAATCCACCAAAAACAAACAGGATTCGAATTTACCACATGCCGGTTGTCCGTGTCTTTAACCACTTAGCTACCATTATCTCCTTATTGACGATTCCTCTTTTTTATGTCTTCCTTGTCAAACCAATCTTTGGGTATGGTATTCAGGTCTCTTCCTCATATCTGACGAGTGATATCGGATCTACCCTATCATCATCATCATCACCACCACCACCACCACTGCTGTCGGTGACCACGGCTCTTCAAATTGTAGAGCCATGGTAATCTCGGCAAAGACGGTAGTTTCCCGTTGCTTTCCGTCTTGATTCGGAGGTACATCTTCCCCAGTGATTTGTTAAATATGTCCCCAGATATCAACCTGGAAATTACTAAAACTCTGCGCGGTACGCGCAGCATCTAGTCTTCCCAAATAGTCACCCATCTAGTACTAGCCAGGCACATCGTTGCTTAACGTCCGTGATCTCGTGAGAACCGGTGTGTCAACATCATCGTGCTGACTCAAAAAACATTTTCTCCCTTAAGTGCCGAAGATTACGTGGTGATCTAATTTGGGGCTACAATCTCCTCAATAAGCATTATGATATACCTCAGAATCTTTTATTCATTTCTGCACCAGAAAGAGGTCTATGCGTATGCTACATGAAACTTTTTCACCGTCGATTTCGATTGAACTGAAGAAGTGATGCCTTCTCTATCAGAATTCCTGACCTTGGAATAAACTCCCAAGTGAAGTAATAAATGCAACAACGCAATAATTTAAAGTATATTTAAACAAATGCTGAACTACTGTGCGTAAATTTTACCAGCTTTTCCTACATGGCATTGAAGCACATTTTTTTTTGTTGTTGTTCGTTGTAGTTGTTGTTGTTGTTGTTGTTTTTGCCAAATAAATTGAATTGACTTGAAGGAATAATATTTTTATTTATTTATGTTTATATTTTAAATTGTATTATGCCCTTTATTGTTCTTATTTTTCATTTTTTTTACTGTTTTTTTCTGTTTTTATGTCCTTCTTCCTCTCCTATTTTCTTCTTTTTTTCTTCTTCCTTCTTTTCTTTGTTTGTTCTACGCTTCTAGTTCTTTTTTACTTATTCCTTCTTATCCTCCCTTAAAACGCTTCCATCTATTTGGTTCTAAATCTTCACATCATCTTCAGCAATAATGATGTATTCAGGTTACATGGCTCATAAACTCAGCCCATTTACTCAAAGATGGATCGCACATGATGACTTCCGATTCTGATTTGTCTAAAAAAAATGTCTAATCCAGACGTCTTCCAAACACCATTGCAGACGATAACAAAACATCGTCCAAAGAGATCATAAAAAAACACAATTTAAAAACATAAAAATAAACAAAATGGCTCCCTATTAACATTCATAGCGATTTTCCCGCCAAAGTCCGTTGTGCCGATGACAATCATTCCGGCTTCGTTTCTTTCTTCAGAGTTTGTCCTGTTTGATTATTTGCGCCCCTTTTGCATTGTTCTTCGCCATCTTTCTGTCTCCCTCTTTCTCTCTCTCTCTCTCTCTCTTTCTCTCTCTTTCGCTCTGTTCGGCTAAAGTATTCAGTCTCCGCTGCAGGTCGGCAGGCACTCAAGCAAAACTTTATGGCCCATTTATGTCCCAGGCATACAATAACTGGGCTAATTATCACCGACAGTCGATTTCAATAAGTTTGCGGCGGCGAGTAAATCTTTCATTGTTCGGACAGCGCAACTTTTTTTAAGGAGAGA
Source organism: Euprymna scolopes (assembly GCF_053919585.1). Lineage (NCBI taxonomy): Eukaryota > Metazoa > Mollusca > Cephalopoda > Sepiida > Sepiolidae > Euprymna > Euprymna scolopes. Next base: position 1,524,138 of record NC_136509.1, on the reverse strand, counting down.
TTTTTTTCTAAACGCTAAAGATTAGTTGATGCTTCTGCATCGTTATATACATATGAAATAGTGTAGGCAAAAGAGTGGCGTGAAAGGGGAGATAATTCAAACTTATTTGGGGGAGGATAAAAGAGGAAGATAAATACAAAGTACATATAAAGCTCCAGAGGGTTAGAATTAAATCGATTTATCGAAATAAATTAAGCATCAAATAATTGATAAACTAGCTTAAATTAATAAAATATGATTAATTAAAATTATATAAACTTTAACTAAACGAACCGTGCTAATAAAAGTTTTACACTTGGTACAATTCGGAAATATATGCGCAAATACTTCACAAAGCAGTCACCCACGCCGCGCTGCAAATCTTAATTACCTCCCCTTTTTATCTCACTCTCTGAAATTAAAGACAAAAATATTTCATATGTACACAACGATGCAGAAACACTTTAATTTTATACGAGCAATTTACTTATTTATTTTAAAAGTATTGTTGTATAATAGGAGAATGTATATTATGTATACGTGTCTAAATTCATGTATCGTCCAATGGTATAAAATGTTCTTATAATTGAATGCATGTATACAGAGTATATATATACGTATGTATATACGTCTCGCCGTCATCTATATGACGCGTGTACATACGTGTGTTCGTCTAATCTAGTTTTTCTACCGTTCATTGAATTGATGCATGTTAAACCTTACGACAATGTTGACATATTAACACATACAGTTTAACGAAGGACATGCAACATTTACAACAGAAGGGGACAAATAACAGTTCTCTGTATTTAAAAGAATTTTTTTTGTTTTAGTAAATCTTATTTGATTTAGTCACAGCAAGTAATCTAACGTTTATAATCATACGCCATAATATATTTCGAGGTAAAACCTCTTTATCAAGTGGTGGATGTTTTGAAATACATGGTAACATCGGGTCAGTCGGACAAACATACCTATTCCGTCTTTTTATCTTATTTGACGGAAAGTTGCAAAGAAAATTCATCGTAATTAATAAAATAAATCCCGGGTTTCATAGTAGTCTCAACTTTGAATTGTTTTTAGTTTGATTTTTTTTTCTTGAACATCAGGTCAATCCCTTTGACTTTAGGCATTCAAGCTGTATTAACACTTTCGCTGTTCCTAGCAGGCGAGCCTTTTGCAAAGTTGAAAAAGAAATTGTCTTTTCAATTTGATTAAGCGTTCCCATTACAATAGGAATCACCTCGAAATCTTTACATTTCCATAGTTTAATTTCAGATCTTGATATTTAGTTTCATTTTCTTTCTCTTGCACTCTGGTATCGAAAGGACAGGTTGTGTCAATGATTGGGCAATTACTCTTGTTTTTGTTTAGAAAATTATGTCAGGTTTGGAGCATTATTATTATGATTATTATTATTATTATTAGTATTATTATTATTATTAGTAGTAGTAGTAGTAGTAGTAGTAGTAGTAGTAGTATATAATTTCTGTTATTATATTTTGCACTCATCTTGTTTGATTGGGCAGTATTATACCTTCTGTTGCTTCTAGTTTCCTCTCCTCATGGTCAGCAGTGCACATTTTTCCATACCGAATTCCATTTGGATATCGTGGTTAAAGATTCTAGTCGTGTTTATTAGCGTTTCTAGTTCTGTCTTTGTTTTTGTAAAAAATTTCAGGTCATCCATGTACATTAGGTGGTTCTTTCTTTCTTCTGTGTTAGTGAACTTGTATCCGGCTTGGCATTTTCTTAGTATGTTGTTATGGGCATCATGGTGATAATGACCAATAATGGTGATAGGGAATCACGTTGAAAGATCCTTCTTTGTATTTTGATTTCAGTTATGCATTGTCCATCAGATGTCAGTTCAAGTCTTCATGTTCTCATTGCATTTTCTATCAAATTTATTATCTTACCTAGTATTTCGTACATTCTGATGCATTCTATTATCCATGCTTGCGGTATTCTATCATATATTTCTTATAGTCGATCCATGCCACGGCTAAGTTATTTTTTCTATTTTTGACCCCCCCCTGCAGGATCCTTTTGTTTATGTATAATAGGTCATGTATTCCTCTTTTTCCATTTTTTTTTTTTTTTTTTGGCATCCTTTTTGTTCCTCTGGGAGTAGTCCGGGGTTATGAAGGGAATGATAATTTTTCCCCCTAACTTGTGCATCAGTATTTTCTACACTGTAGGTAAAAAGGTTATAGGCCTGTACTTGCTGGGCATGGTCTCTTTTTTCTGTGTCTTTTTATACCAGTGTGGTTATTATTATTATTATTATTATTATTATTATTATTATTATTATTATTATTATTATTATTATTTCTGTTGTCATATTTTGTGTCTGACTGTATTTATTGCCGAATTTACACTGATAATCGGATCATAACAAATGACCATAGGTCATCAGTATTTTTTCTCAGATACTACAATACTTTCGGCAAGATTCTGGTAGTAATTGTCTGCATTTTTGAGATAAGGTGTTTTCATTGATTGAGATTGTCGGACTGACTTCCTCATCTTGGTCGTTATTGTCACAACGTTTCGGCCGTTTTGCCCTCCGGCCTTCGTCAGGTGAACCTTTGGGTAACTGTAAACTTTGATACAATGTCTAGGACCACTCGGCCATATGTCACATTGTATCAAAGTTTACAGTTACCCAAAGGTGCTGAGTTCAATCCTGAACGAAGGCAGTGAAAAAGTAACATTGAAAACAGAGAATCAGCAACTATGTCCCAAAGCCTAGCTGGAGTCCGAACACGGTACCCCCGTAATAATAATAAATGGTTGCGTTCGAGACTCCTAACAAACGGTTCACCCGACGAAGGCCGGAGGGCAAAACGGCCGAAACGTTGTGACAATAACAACCAAGATGAGGAAGTCAGTCCGACAATCTCAATCAAAGATTCTGGTAGTTCATATCACAGCAGGTGCAATTCAGAAAAGAAAAACTTACCTCCAAACTTCCCAAGGTCCTGGATATGACCTTAAACTATATCCAGTGGTGAGGCCACAGCTTGCGGGCTTTGGGTAGTGTGGAGCCACCCTTTAATTACCATTGCACCCAGGTCCACTCTGACCCGGAGTGGTAGTACCTATTAGAGTCTAAACTATGGGTTAAATAGAAACCGACTTGAAAACAACAAATATATTCTATTAAAAATTTTTTCTTCAAAATCTTTGGATTCGGCATTAAATAACCCGAAAAGGGTTCATATGCCGTAAAACAAAAACAACCAACCAACCAAACTTCCCGAAAGTTCCATCTCCAATTTGTGTTAGCATTTCTAACAAGCGAGGAATTTGGACGATTAATCTCTGCCGCTTTTTGCCAGGGATAAGCACTTCATGACCTCGATGAAGAAGGGGAATGTCTAAGTTTTTTTTTCCTACAGAATTATTGCTACTTATGCGCTTATATTATCGTGCTGAAATAATAACGTTATTATCTTGAAAGTCATTTTTAACATTCGAAAGGGGGGACGTTTTGTAATTATTCTCTACTTTAACCTCATAATTTAATAAAAAACGATATCGTGAAACTTGAATGTAACTCGAAAATAACATTTTTAAAATAGCACGGTAACATAAGTGCATCAGTACCGAATGATTTTGTTTTTTAGTTAATTTTGGATAAAAATGTCAATTTAAAACATTGAAACTTACGATAAAATTTTCATACAATAAATAATATATATATATATATATATATATATATATATATATATATATTTGTAGAGAGAGAGATTATTAATTTTATTTATTAAACATTTCAATATTTTATTCAAATATTTATTAAATATTCTTAAGTGCATAAAAGTTAATATTAAATAAATATTTGAAGAAAATATTCAAATATTTAATAAATAAAATTAATTATAATAACAAAAAAAAACGTTACCACAAAAAGGAGCATAGCAATTAAAATACCACAGAATCGCTAATAAAATGAATAAATAAATAAAAATTAGAGCTTATAGATATAGATAGATCGATATATAAATATATATATACATAGATGGTTATATAGATTAATAATTATATATATATATATATATACATATATATATATATACGTATGTATATAAATATAAATATATATATATATATATATATATATATATATATATATATATATATATATATATACATATATTATACCGCTTCACTAGGAGCAGATGCAAATTTCATATGTTTACAGCTTTATTGACAATACATGTATATAATTGTTTCGGCCCAGTACTCATATTATGTATAAAGTAGTTCTCTACAAATGTTTTCTATTATTCTTGTACCATTAAAAATTACAGGGTCACTTCAATCCTAAATCTTTTTCGCTAACAGCCCGATGTATTCACAATGTAACTCTGGTATAGAAATAATGAAAAACAATTATACGCATATATTTTTTAACAAATCTCTAATCTAAATGTCTTGGAATTTTACAAACAAGTTTGTCAAAAACATAAATAAAATCATTAAAGGAATCAAATAGAATAATTCTTTTTTTTTTTTTTTTAAGTTATTTGGAATTAGGAAGATAGAATTCAAAATGAAGCACAAAACAACTATTTTATCGGCTGTATCTGAATCCGTAGTTTGCACCTCACCGCTGAAGAACTTAATACTGCGTCGAATTGCAAACAGAAAATATGTCACCTTTCCAAAAAATGAAAAACAAAAATAAAACACTAATTTATTCAGAAATAATTGAAAATAGAAGGTGTATCTAACAGTTAAAAACATCAGAATTGGGTGCACCGCTGAGCAACTGGAATATGATTGGATGGGCGGGAGTTTGTAATGACGGCGGCGCGTGATGAGAAAAGATGAACACATCTGATTGAATGAGAGTGACTGTGTTTTGTTTTATTTACTTGCTCACGAAAGCAAATTAGACGCAAGGTCGTTTTTAATGTGGGGGAAAACCAGCTTCCCCAATAAGGGGGCACTCTGGCAGTTTCCAAATAAATAGTAATTGCCATAGTATGAAGGATTTCATTGACCAAGGACAAATTACCCGGGCGAAGACCAAGAGTTGGCGTTTTAACAACTTTATGTGGTGTGGCAAGAAAGCTACGATGAATGCTTTGTTTGTATATATATATATATAGTGAAAGTGTCTGTCTGTGTATCTGTGTATCTGTGTGTCTCTGTGCGTACATTTCCCTATGCGTTAACTCTGTCAATTGTTAGTCTACAGACTCAAAATTTGATATACACGGTACTGAGATTTGGGAAAATCTATGTGATCGGCTCTCGGCTAGAAATTTGTCTGTTAAGGGGTCAAAGTTCAACGATGTGACCTTTGAGAACTCTACCAAACTCCTACGACAATTTTCTGTCTAAACACTTGAAATTTTAGATATAGGTTCCTTGGACATGGATCGAACTTAACGTAATTTGAGCCCAAAACAATACATTTTCAATGGTCATAATAGGGGCCAAAGTTAAAAAATTGACCACTTTTGTTTTGGCTCAACATACATCTCCAAATACCCGGGCAACTCCGGACACCAATGCTAGTATATCTATAAAAGTGAAAGTGTCTGTCTGTCTGTGTATCTGTGTATCTGTGTATCTGTGTGTCTGTATGTGTACATTTCCCTACGCAATAACTCTGTCAATTTTAAGTCTATAGACACGAAATTTGATATACAGGGTACTGAGATTTGGGAAAATCGATGTGATCGGTTTTCGCCCATAAATTTGGCTGTAAGGAGTCAAAGTTCAACGATGTGACCTTTGAGAGCTCTACCAAACTCCTCCGACAATTTAGGGCCTAAAAACTTGAAATTTTAGCTATAGGTTCATTGGACATGGATGTAACTTAATAACTTAATTTGAGCCCAAAAGAATAAATTTTAAGGGATCATAATAGGGGTCAAAGTTTTAAAAATTGACCACTTTTTTTTTTTTGCTCAACATACATCTCCAAATACCGGGCAACGCCGGGCACCCATGCTTGTATATATATATATATATATATATATATATATATATATATATATATATATATAGAGAGAGAGAGAGAGAGAGAGAGAGAGAGAGAGAGAGAGAAAGTTATAAAATATATATGGCAATTAACCTATGTGGTAATTATTCTTTCGGTGTTCTGCACTATGTATTTTTCTAATCCATTTTTTGAGTTATTGACACGGTTTTCTATACAAAATCTTCCTCCATCTTTCCTTTTCACACAGAGTCAGTCAGTATTATCCTTTGAGTGTCATGCATTGTGCATGAGTTATCTTGTCTTTTGGCCGAGATGCCTCAGTTCTTCTTTGGTCCAACCTATAAACTAGTGACCCTGGCCAATTGGTTATACCTTTAATTTTCTTCTATATAGTTTTGTTTCGAGGAGTTTTTTTTGTCTTTCTGAGGTATTCCTTTCAAATTTTCTCTTCGAAAAATTATTATTATTATTATTATTATTATTATTATTGTTGTTGTTGTTGTTGTTTATAATATCTCGTTTAGATTCTTTGACGGGCGATTCAATGAGCACAGGCCGCTTGAACTCAGACAGCATTATTATAATACAAAACACGTAAAGATGCTCAAATACGGAAGCAACTTCATTTCTTTCCTTTCTCTGCGACACAGAGGTGCCAACAACCGTCGCTTGCAGAGTATTCCCTCGATTCCAGCTGACTGAAGAAACCCGTAAATATTTTGATAGCTTCCATGTTTCTAAAACAAGTTGACACGTCACCACCGATGGAGACGCCATTTCTAAGGCGAATAGGCTGGAGAATACGAAGATACGGTGGATTCTGAGGAGACTGTCAGCGCCATGACCCGGGGTGTCGCCCGTTTGTTCCATTTGGGGACTAACGAGTTTTCTTATTTATTCCTTTGATTCATTTGTTTTTATTCATTAAACGTCTTCCACCCCGAACTGCCGAAGCGCCATTCCAAACCTCTACCGTTTCCCGTTTCTTCTCGCGTGAAACGCTTGTTTCCGGTACGTTTTTCTCACGTCAGGTCTTGCGCTAAAATGTGGCAAGAATATCTAACGACGAGGACGAAAGGGAGACATGGAAGAGAAGGGGTAAGCTGCTCTATGTTGCGAAGGATGAAGTTGAAAGATTTTAAATCGAAAAGCAAAAAGGTGTGAAAGAAATTGTGTTAATCAATGACACCAACAGAATATAAGCAGAAGTAATGATTGTGTTTGTGAGATGACTGGTAGCTTATGTACACTAGAAGAAATGCATTAACCTTTAAGATATATATATATATATATATATATATATATATATATATATATATATATATATATATATATATTAGTGTATTTAGGCAGCATTCCTTCATTCAAGCAAACATTATTAAAAACAACAGAGATACCTTGCTTCATGATTCTGTTTTTCATTTTTTCGATCTTTCGTGAGATTTTTTTAACTCCAAGATGGAAGGTATTTACAAATGTTCCATGGTTCACACGAGCGCTTTCGATTCTTTCTTGAATCATCATCAGGTGGTGATAAAATATTAAAAATAGAAGTGAAATATATAGTTACGAATAATAAAAAGAGTCAATGAAAAGTCGATTAAAATATACATTTACGAGTGATAAAAGACTCGATTAAAAATTTGGATGATAAAAGGCAATGTTAGTAAAACCAGTTGTATGTCCAATATATGAAAATATGAAAAAAAGAATCATTAAGCAAGGTATCTCTGTTGTTTTTAACAATGCTGGCCTGAATATATATATATATATATATATATATATATATATATATATATATATAGAGAGAGAGAGAGAGAGAGAGAGAGAGAGAGAGAGAGAGAGAATAAAATGATTCATAATTTATAATTAAACATTTTAAAATCGGTTTCGAAAGGAAGAATAAACAAAATCAATAAATTGTACGATCGTTTCGGAAACGATGTTTTTATTGAAATAGACAATACGCCTTGAACAATAATTTTATCATTTGATTTTATAAAACAAGGTCTCCTCATCAGCAAAAAGAATAGGTGGGGATTTAAAGACACCAAAAATAAAACTAGCATTTTTTAAGTAAGGCAGATGTGTCTTTTATTCGCCCGCCTTTAAAGCCCGTAAGTATCTTAATCAATCCATTCATTGGTATGTTGTTAAGTGTAGTTTATGAATGGTTGAAATGCTGATATAATGATATAATATCACGCAAGTATAAATCATATAGAATATCTGCTTGTATATAATAACACGTAATAGTTACCTAAAGATGATCATCTCATAAGAAAACAGAAAAAACCTAATAGGGAATTAGTTAAAATGAATGTTTAAAAGAATATGCAAAATAGCAAGATCTTTTGCAGATAAATGCAATTCTATGACCCATATATATAAAAATAAAGTCGTATTTTCTTTTTAAATAAGTAATATATATATATATATATATATATATATATATATATATATATATATATATATATATATATACTAGCAGTTCAGCCCAGTTTTGCTCGGGCCCTATGTACTTCAAAACTTCATGTGCATGTGTATATATATCTATTAAAATGTTTGACATATCAAGGTAACCTACATCTATAATTTAAAGTGTTTAAACTTTAAATTAGCTGAGGAGTTTGCAAAGGTTTAAACTTTGACCTTTTGGCAGCCAAAATTTTGCACCAAAAATGATTAAAAAGCTTACTTCATGTCTGAATACCATTCCTGCAAAATTTCAAATGTTTAGAACCACAATTTGCTGAATAGTTTGCTAGAGACCGCAAAGCTCAAATCTTTTGAACTTTGACCCCTTGACAGCCACATTTTTGCCCACAAACCGATTAAAAAGCTTGCGCTATGTCTGGATACTCTTTATGTAAAATTTCAAGTTTAGAGGTAATTTTTTTAACTTTGACCCAAAGTTTGACCTCTTAACATTTATGTTTTGGGCTCAAATCAAGTTAAAATATTTGATTCATGCCCAAGAAACCTACATCTAAAATTTCAAGTGTTTAGAGCCAAAATTAGCGAAGGAATTTGATATTTTCAAAGGTGAAATCGTTGAAATTTGACAGTCAAATTTCTGGCCGAAAACTTATTAAAAAGATTTTTCCAAATCTCAATACCCCTTATGTCAAATCTCGAGTCTGTAGACTGAAAATTGACAGAGTAATTTGGTAGGGAAATGTTTACGCACAGACCGACAAACATACACACAGACAAGTTCACTTTAATATATATATATATATATATATATATATATATATATATATATATATATATATATATATATATATATATATATATATATATATATTGGGCATATTTAGGCAGAATATTCTCATTGAGATAAGTGCTATTAAACAGCATGGAATTTTTCTGTTTCGCAATTTTCTTTCTTATCTTCTGCAATCTTCGAATTTATTTTTACCTTTTTCTTAAGATTGTTTAGGTCGGGTCCATAAGTTTATTTAGCGAGGGGTTTCGATAGGAATACTTTCATAATCCTCAAGCATATTGCGTTATAAAAAAATTGTTTTTAAATTTACAGTCTTGAAACAATTGCAACTAACGTTGAAATACACTATTTGTTGCTATCAACCCATGCTTTGATGGTTTTTATTAAAACAATATATATATATATATATATATATATATATATATTATTGTCACGTGGTGGTGAATTACGAGTTAGGTGGGCGGACAATTATTACTTAAGTGCTAATCATGAAGACATTTATTTCAAGAAATTTTGTATACTTTTAGAAAAGATTATTCTTAGATTGGTTGTTAATGTTGAATTCCTGAAGTCTAATTAAATGATTTTGACCTAAATCAGCTTTCTTCACACTTTTTTACATATGTGTGTGTGTATGTACATACATACACACACATAAATACATATATGTGTGTGTGTTTGTATAAATTAACATACTATACATGTATATATATATATATAACTACTTAATTTACTCACATAAAATTAATATACGAAAGTATAGATTTAGGCGTAAACTTTAAGCATTTACTTCAGAAGTGCTCAATACGTAGGTAGAGCTAGTTAGTAATTTATAAAATATATATGGCGATTAAGCTACACTGAATATACCGCGTTTCATCCACTCTAGGACTAAGAGCATAAGCCTGAAGAGTCCTAGGGTGGATGAAACGCGGAATATTCAGTGTAGCTTAATCGCCATATATATTTTATAAATTACTATATATATATATATATATATATATATATATATATATATATATATTTACATATGTCTGTATAAATTTACATACTATACATGTATATATATGTATATATATATATATATATATATATATATATATATATATATATATAGAGAGAGAGAGAGAGAGAGAGAGAGAGAGAGAGATTAGTTTGGTCTTTAAAAAGTACCTTTGGTTTCATGATAAAAAAATACCAAATATGACCGAGTCACCTTAAAATGTGGGGAAATTTGTTGACACTCAGATTCCCAGGAACACCGCTGATTATTGTCATTCGCTGATAACTGATAATAACTTCTCTGAAATCTCCTAACGATGAAATAATTTTTCATCTCTAAAATATATTAATTGCGAAATACAACAAAAAAGTCAAAATTCATCGAAATAATTATTGCTTACGTATAGGTTAATGGATGCTCTGCGTATACTGTCTTGTCTTTAGACAAGCCCGTTCCACAGCAGATATCCTAACTGTGATCTCTGAACGTATATACCATTCACTGGACAAAGCGGGGGAGGGCAGAGCGGTGGCTCTAGATATATCCAAGGCTTTTGACAGGGTATGGCATGAAGGTCTCCTCAGTAAAATTAGATCATACGGTATCACTGGTAGAATAGTTAACATAATTAAATCCTTCTTAGATAAGAGAAAAATCCAGGTTGTCCTCGACGGTTGTACATCTAAACAATATGATATAAATGCGGGGGTGCCCCAGGGTTCTATCCTTGGACCTCTATTGTTCCTGATATTCATAAATGACCTCCCCGACAAAATTGCCTTTGAGATGGGTATATATGCTGATGACACTACACTCTATGGCAGGCACGACAGGAAGACGAATGAACACATTTCTAAAGAAATGGCAGAAACACTAGAGGAAGACTTCCAATCTGTGGTTGAATGGGTACTAAAGTGGTAAGTTGCGTTCAATGCTGCCAAGACTAAACTAGTTTCATTCAATAATTACAAGAAACCCTCTCTACCACCTATAGCAATGGCCAACGACTCTTTATCTGAGAGTACATCTTTTAAACTGCTTGGCCTAACGTTCACAGGAAACATGAGTTGGAACAATTACATTGAAGGCATTGCAAGGGCCGCTGCAAGAAAGGTGGGCTCTCTCTACCGTGCTAGAAAACTACTAACATTCGAAAGTATCCTGTACCTCTATAAGGCCACCATTCGCCCATGTATGGAGTATTGCTGTCACATCTGGGCTGGTGCATCTACTACTAGTCTCTCGCTCGTTGACAAGGTTCAAAAGAGAGTCGCAAACCTGATAGGCCCTGAACTGGAATCTAAGCTTCAGCCTCTGTCCCATCGACGAAATGTTGCATCGCTCTGCCTTTTCTACAAGTATTTTAGTGGTGAATGCTCTGAGGACCTGCAATCACTTGTGCCCCCACGACGTGAGCACCCTCGACAAACCCGACAAGCTGCTAAATCCCACCCCCACACTGTAGAGATCCCTAGATGTAAAAGATCTTTTTACTCCAATAGTTTCTTCCCCAGAACCGCTAGACTCTGGAATACCATTCTAGGTTCCTGCTTCCCCAACAGTACTGACGTGCAGAAGTTCAAGTGTAACGTGAACCGACATCTTGCTGCCCAAATCCCTACATAGTACCCCAGTAGTTGTTGCCCCTGATAGTAGCCCCCTATACCAAAGTGGCAATTGGCCTTGTTTTGGGGTGAAAATGTAAAAATAAAAAATAAAGAAAGTGCTAATGTGACTGAATCGTCCTGCAGTAAGTGGCAATTTCCTGTAGTTTTTTTCTTGTAATTACTAATTAGAAACAAGCTAGCAATTAATACAAAACAATTGACATGTAAAAATAAATAAAATTCTCTAAATACAGGTAGAATTTTTTTTTTTTAATATAAATTAGTTGTTGGTTTTTATTGCATGATTTTTTTTTCTCCATTTTTTGTATTCATAAAAGATAAAACTCCTAAGAAAATTATGTACCTATTTACTATGCCTCCCCACGGGACAGAGTTAGACACCAGGGTCATTTTTTAACGTGGAGAAAAGGTACAAAAATAAAAATTGTCTCAGTCGTGAAGGATTTCTCCTCCACCGAAAGAGAACAAGAAATGGAAGTGCACAGCATCTGAAGAACAGATACTACACTTTGATCTTGACCATTGGCTTGGAATATATGCACGGTAATTCGTAATAAACATATTACTTCGTGGTTGTATTAGTTAGAAAGTATAGCCGCACAGTAAAGTAAAATTCATTCTCCAAACAAAATCGCTTTCTCACTTCTTTATAATCTTACAAAAATTATAATCCAGTTATAATACTACTTAATCTTTTTTCTAGAATCCTTGTCCCAAATCAAAATATATTTTGGACGAATTAAAATAGCATATTTAAACGTATTTTACGCTCGGGCAAAGCTGGGGATGAGGCATCCTACCGAGTATCCATATGACTTGGGTGTTTTGGCTTGAGTTTAAACCGAAATAAAAACGTATGAAAAAATTATATATATATATATATATATATATATATATATATATATATATATATATATATATATATAACTTCAGTTCCTTCATCCATAATCAAAACCGAAACCAAAACTTAATAAGAATTATTGATGAAATTATTTATAAAAAATAGATGACTGGAGTTCCATCAGTTATAATCGAAATCGAAACAAAAATTTATGAAGAATTCTTGGTAAAATTATTTTTGACAAGAAATGGAAGTACATAACAATTAAATAACCCGGATGTAAGCGTGAGAAAGAAAATAACATACACGCTATCGTATTAATATATAGATCATTTTTTTTTTAATTTCAATGCAAAACGCTGTAATATATAATACTGTCAAGTGTTTCAGGTCGTAAAATGCTATTTTAATTCATGCAGATTTCGTATTTATTAGTTATATTATAAAGTATTGATTATTATATTATATCTTTTCCTCGACTGCTGGAAAACCGCTTCTGTTGTACCAGTCATCGAGGATTCTGGTGAAAGAACTGATCCACTAAATTATCGCCACATTAGCCTCCCGCTTTTCGTCAAAATATTTGAGTTCTTAGTTAATTTAGCTGCTAAACTCCTGACCGACAAACAATATGGATTCAGGCAAGCCCGTTCCACAGCAGATATATTAACTGTAGTCTCTGAACGTATATACCGTTCACTTGACAAAACATGGTAGGGTAGAGCGGTAGCCCTTGATATATCTAAGGCTTTTGACAGCGTATGGCACGACGGTCTTCCAAGGAAAATTAGATCATATGGAATCACTGGAAGAATACATAATGTAATTAGAGCCTTCTTAGATAAGAGAAAAATCAAAGTTGTCCTCGTCGGTCGTACATCTAAACAATATGACATAAATATGGGAGTACCTCAGGGGCCTATCCTGTGAACTCTATTATTCCTGATATTCATAAATGACCTCCCTGATAACATTGTTTCGGAGATGGGTATATTTGCAGATAACACCTCTCTCTATAACAGATATGAGGAGAAAACAAATGAACACATATCCAAGGAAATGGCAGAAATACTAGAGGATGACCTCCAATCTGTAGTGGAATGGGGACAAAAATGGATGGTCACATTCAATGCTGCTAAGACTAAGCTTGTTTCATTCAATAACTACAAGAAACCTTCTCTACCACCAATAGCAATGGCCAAGAACACATTGCCTGAAAGTACTTCTTTTAAACTCCTCGGCCTAACGTTTACAGGGAATATGAACTGGAATAGATACATTGAGAGCATTGCCAGGGCTGCTGCAAAGAAGGTTGGCTCCCTCTACCGTGCTAGAAAGCTATCTTACGCTTGAAAGTATCTTTTACCTCTATAAGGCCACCATTCGCCCATGTATGGAGTACTGTTGTCACATCTTGGCTGGTGCATCTGCTGCTTGTCTCTCGCTCCTGGATAGGGTTCAAAAGAGAGTCGCTAACATGATAGGTCCTGAACTGTCATCTAAGCTTCAGCCTCTGTCCCATCGACGAGATATTGCATCCCTCTGTCTGTTCTACAAATACTTTAATGGTGAATGCTCTGACGAACTGCAAACACTTGTACCTCCTCAACGTAACTACCCCCGACAAACCAGACAAGCCACTAAGTCTCACCCCTTTACAGTAGAGATCCCTAGGTGCAAGAAAGCCTTTTACTCCAATAGTTTCTTCTCCAGAACTGCAGGTCTTTGGAACTCCCTTCCAGGATTCTGCTTTCTCAACTGTACTGATATGCAGAAGTTCAAGTGTAATATGAACAAACATCTTTCTATTCATCTCCCTTCATAATGTCCCTGCAAATTATGTCTCTGGTAGTAGCCCCCTGCTTCAAAGTGGCACTGTGCCTTGTTTGGGGTGAAAATTGAATAAAATAAAAAAAAATGAATCTAAAATATATAGTAATGATTTCAAATGTTAAAAATAACAACTAGAATCGAAGCCAAAACATTCAGCGCTTCAGCCTTCGTTGTTAGCACTGAGCTAATCGCCAGATGGATGAAAAAGGCTAAAAATTAAGCGACTTAAAGCTAAAAATGTGTATGTACGCATGCTCTGAAGTAAGTTTTTTTTTTCAATTTGACTCCGTAGCGAATATTTATAAAACCAAAATCGAAAGTGTTCCTAAGGTCCAAATACCATATATGTCAAATTTCAAGTTTGTAGACCAAATATTCAGAGAGGAATTTGTATGAGAGTTTCGCACGCACGTACACATACACACGCACATACAAGGTCACACACAAATACACACACACGCACATACACACATACAAACACACACACACACACACACACATACATATATATATATATATATATATATATATATGTATATATCCATGTACTTAAAGGTGCTCATCCTAAATTCTACGCAAATATGCAGAATCTGGAAACCATGCATAAAAAGAATTAAGTAGTTAAATTAAACCAATCATTTAATAGGAAAACATAAAAAATGAATAATTAATTAATGAACGTTCGTTTTTCAAAAGAATATGAAAATTTGTTAACTTTTATATAGTCCCTCGCATATCCATGACTGAGTATATTAAGAAGTATATTTTCATAATTTTTAAATATAAAATGTAGACTTTTAATATCAATGTCAGAGCGAGAAAAATCAACTTTATAGGTATATATATTATTATATAAATTAACGGGGAACTTATACTAGCCATTATTATTAATATTTTTTATATTATTATTATTATTATTATTATTATTATTATTATTATTATTATTATTATTATTATTAATTTTTATGAAAACATGTGACAAGAAATCTAAGAGGCGTTCTTGTCTGATCTCACGAGTTCATCTTGCTAGATTAAGATCGAAGACGTTGCGTCCTAAAGCTGCGAACTATTTTCCAACAAAATATCATTCTCTGTCAGAAAATGGCGTCAATTAATAATGAAAATCTCTCGGAAGGGAGAACTGGGAAAATGAGAAATGTCCAAGACGCAACGAATATCATAATCTAATGGAAATTAAACTCCCCAATGATGGAGACGGTTGGCACAGGTCATGATTCAATGGCAAATATGGTGAAATTCTTTTTCTTTTGTTTCGCCTTTCTGGCCAACCCTACTCCCGCCAAAATAACGTTGACATACCGAGTCTGCTTAATGATGGTGGCTGTTGATTAAAACCAAGTGATTCTTCAGTGAAGAATGCCTAACAGGACTGAAAGTTATCCATCTTTTTCAGCGTGGAGTCGTTTTTTACACCAATGTTTTTATTACTTCATTTTCTTTTATATATTCATAGGAGAAGTATTCGACAATGATAGGGTAATACATCCGTAATGTTACATCTTTCCTTGAAGCAGAGAGATTATTCTCTAGGCATCTAGTTTTACCTCGATATTTCAAACTGATTTTAAAAATAAAACAAGTGAAGCATACATGGTCCCCCGTGAGCGCACAGTGAACGAGGCATAACAAAAATGACTAAGTTCAGCGTTGACCCCCCCCACACACACACATTTAGCCCCAAAAGTCCTGATGGGACGTCAAATCCTGATGAAAATGAACAAACGGTACAGTTTTAGGCCTTAATATATGTAAATTTGAGTTTTGCACCATGCAAAAAAAAAAAGAAATGTTCATCATTCCCCCTCCCCATTTAACCTCAAAAGTCCCCAAGGCCTTAACATATTTAAATTTGAGTTTAGCACTATGCAAAACTGCTAAATAGACACACACAGAAAATTTTGGATACCTATGGTAAAATAGTCACAAAAATGGAGTATTTTTATTAGCCCTAAAAAAGCCCCTGGGTTAAACCAAAGAGTTATTGCGAAGTATAGACAAAGCAAATTATATAGAAATCAGTTAGTTACAACTTTTTAGAAAGTTTTATAAAAATCCAATTTTTTTTTAATAAGCAAAATCTGTCAATTTCAGCCATTTTAAACCGAAAGGCACCCTAGGGGCCAACCGGAGTTTTCTCGGAAAATCCGTTCTGTTACATTTTTACTCATATCATGTTTAATGTTTGTGCAAAATTTCAAAAAGTTCTAAGGCGTAGTTATTGAGAAAAATGCAGACAGATGAACGTACGAATGGACACAGGTAAATTTACAGGTCCATCCTCCTCTTGTCGGGAAGCAATAAATAAAGTAGCACAAAATGCTTATTATGTATTTACGTGGTAAATAAAACTTAATGAGTACATAAAAAAAATTACGCTACTACATCCAATATTTGTCTTGCAAATAGAACATTGATCGTCGAATTCTCTCATCGACTATTTTGGGCCTTCATCAAAGTCAATTTCAAAGTAAACGTAACTTAAACTTTAAAAATCAACAAAGCTCCTCCACGTTTTGTTAAAATGGATTCCAAAATTTGCACAGTGATTATTTGAATTGATTTTTTTTTTCAAAACAAAAATACAGGAATAATTTGCGTACTGTAATCGTTAGGATTTTTTTTCAAGTTTAATGGCGGAGAGGGGCAGAAAGAGGGAACGGAGTGGGGGGTTCATAGATTCCAAACATTTTTAAAATACACAGAAGCACTTCAAAACGTGTGTACGTCGGGTAGGATTTTTCCTTTTGTTAAAGATTTTAAAATATTTCACCGGTAAATAATTCTTAATCAATTAATTATCATTTCCTCATATTTTAAGGCTGTTAACAAAAAAGACTAGGGTGAACCTGTACAATTCATAGCCCTCCTTGTATTTTTTTTTTCTTTTCGTCTGTTTTAATTTTTTTTTTTTCAACGGATAAAGGATTTTTCATTTAATCTAAGAGCAATGATATTAAGACCTTTATTATTCAATGTATTCCGTATTGTTTTCACTGGTCACCATGTTTGTTTTCGCGCACATGTGCATTAAATTTGTACGCGTTTATACATTAATTCTGTATATTTAGTTGCATTTTTATACATTAATTTTGTATTCTCACTATTCCATAGCTAGCTATTACATATACTGACCCAACGAGTCACGGGTAATCTAGTATATAAAAAGTTTTGTGCAACTGTAATTTTTTTATGTTAAGATAAGTGTTTCTCCTGTGTGATTAATAAGGCATGACCCCTCAACTTAGCTGGAACCCTGGATGAACTGTAAACAACTGACTGAAAACAGAGGATAAATTTATAATTGAACATTGATACACATTTTTAGTAATATGTATCCAGGCTCAAATTTAGAAACCAACTAGCAGGCCGCCCGGCGTTGCCCAGTCGTAAAATATACATAACTATTATATTTTTATTAATACGGATACTGATACATGTGCATGCGAGTTTTATGTTTTTTCTCAACACGTCACTTCTTGTAACTAAAAAAGATACTCGAGCTGAGATCGAAACCAAAACCTAAAGACATTGAGTCAAGTAAGATAACGTGCATCGCAGTAAGTCTCCAACTAGAGCCGATAATCAATTGATTTGATTAAAAAATAGGCAATCTCACCAATTTCGATGACAATGTATGGGATCGAACATTCGTTGATCTTCATTCAATCCTGGACAATGTTGGTTCTCCCTATTAGGTAATATTATATAGAAACCACATAGCATCCACAGAATAGCTCTTAACACTAATAGTTACGTATTAAAACTGTTTTAAAAATTAAGAAAAAATAGAAGGATATTTATAATACAAAATACATAAAGAAAAAACGTAAAATTTACAAATACATAAAAATAGATTAAATTATGGTCTGCTGTTTCTACCGATAGAACTACCAACTAATATAACAAATATAATAACACAATATAACATAATAAATAAATTAATAACAAGGCTTAAAAAACGACAGTTTGAAATAAAACAAAACATAACTAATTATAAGCAGTAATTATTTTGTTCCAGAGGACTAGTTATGTTTAGAGATGACGCAAAAAATACGACGAAAACCAACTCAAAATCGATCGTTCAGCTATAAATTCTCAAACCAAATTAGGACATATTTCACAGTTTTATTACGATGATGAATAATATTACATTACTAATCATAATTAAGAATAATAATTTTGATTAAGCTAATAAACACGGTAGATTGAAGTTATCCACCGTGTCATGGCAGTCAAACTTAAATCATATCTTCTTATATATTTTTGGTGTATAAAAGACATTCTGCTGCAATATGTGATATTTAACTTGTGTAAAATTTTCATTTTGTTAGAAATTTGTTTATTTATAAAAAACATGCATAACTATTAATAATTATTTTTAATGTAAATTCTTTTTAAATTATTAATAAAAAAAATTTAAATATGTTATACTATCGACGTTTCCTTTAAGTGTTAGAAAGTAAAAAAGAAAAAAGTGAAATAAGTTTACCAGCAGAATTAGGGTATAGAAAGTTGTTCACCAAGGTACACAAAAGGCAGGTGAAATAGTGTTGTTGCGGAGACTATAACATGGTCATTTTTAAGTCAAATAGTTATAAGCTCATTTTGTACTGTCCTCTTAAATAATCTAGCCCTACCCGAGTTCCACCATTACTGATCATGTTGTGTGAACTAACAATTATCAAACCTTATTCTAGAATGGCTTCGGGCGTTCATAAGGAGTGACCGCCAACTCCTAGCAAAAAGGGTGTTTTTATTTCTCCGGGTAATTCCTGACAGCCTTGCTAGTACAAAATAAAAATGAATTATCTTCTTTTTTTTTCAGAATAATCCTTTACAGATTCCTATGAAATAAAATAAATTTGTAAGGAAATATATTTTGGATGAATCATTCCTCGCCAAATGGTTAATAATTTTAAAGGAAATCGTGAAGGCAAGTTTTGCTAAAGTTTTACTCGCATCGGAATTAAATTATGGCAACATACACGCATGCGCGAATTTCCACTTACTTCTTACACAAACAGGAATGAGATATGGCAATAAACTTTACTTGCATATAATAAACATGGATACTTGTAACTGGATAGGAAATAGTTTCGCATGCTGTCCACGAAAAACAGGAGAGAATAAAGATGTAACATTAAAGATGAGGATTTCGTTTTAATGATAAATCTACGTTTACCTGACCGCACATGCGCAAACGACACCACAAAATAAAAAAGCACATAAGGCTCTTCTAATAAAACCGACACTCGTATCCAGTATTATACGCGTACAGAAAAGTCGTACGCTTTATATTTCGGCATATTCTGAACATATTTCGTTACCAAAATTTCGACTTGTATTTAGCAAATAAAAAGAACTGTCGGTGACTAAAATTTCATCGAATGTACACCCGGTGATGGAATTTCATTCGTCCTATTCAAATCCCTGATATATTCATACATTCCGCTTCTTAATAAACATGGTTCGTTCATTTGTGTAAGTCCCGTTCTACTAATGATAATAGACGTGGACAATTGAGATCTGGTTACACGGTACTGATATCACAGCCGTGCAGATCGGGTTTCGCATCCGGATCACCGGTAGACAAAACTAAATAATTTTGTCCAACAAAGTTTCTTTTGGCGACATTGACTTCAATGACGACGATGACGACGACGACGACGACGACATCCGGTATCTTCAAAACTAAGTTTTGCGTTCGGATTCTACTTTTTAGTCACATACACACACACACACACACACAGACACATTATACGCACATATATACATATACACACACACACGCACACACATACACACACACACACACACGTACATATATATAGCCACATAAAATGTTATAAGGAGATCTAATATTTTGTACCGATTTTCAGTATTTATTTGTAAAGTGCTCAGTACATGAGTGGAGCTAAGTAACAAGTAATGAAACTATATGGCAATTAAGCTACAGAAAGTCTTCTGCATTTCATTCCTGTAAGTAATCGTCAGGCTAAAATTTAAACCTAAGACCAAAAGTTCCCTATTAGAATGAAACACGGGAGATTCAGTGTAGCTTAATTGCAATATATTTTCAAGACCTACCATATATATATATATATATATATATATATATATATATATATATATATATATATATATATATATATATATATACACTATTGTCGGGACGATTAATCGGAATCGGAAAAATCGGAACTTTTTGAGGTATCGGAATCGGTATTGGAATCGGAGAATTATAGCATAATTTCCTGTTGGATAAAATGTATAAAGAGAAAAAAATCTGAAGATGTTCTTAATTAAAAAGGAAATTATGTCTACAATTATACTTCTCCAAAAAGAATGGGATCGGGACATTCATTATTGTAATTAACAGGAAAAGAAAAGAAATGATAAACAATTATGCAACAAATAAATGTTACCAAAGGCAAGACTCTTCTACATACCTGATTAAATTTATTTGGGTTTTAACTTTTTTTGAAATGTGCCTTTAGTTTAAAATTAACTTAGTCCTCCTCTTTGAGTTAGAATTTAAAAAGTGGCTACCGAATAACCCCGGCAGAAAAACCATTGATAACCGCTCAAAATTGAAAATTAAAGAAACGTTTGTAGAAAACCAATAAATAAATGTTAACAATCGATCGAAAATGTTATGCAGTACAAGTATTTTGTTTAATTTTAGATTTTTGAGTTATTAAGCAAGAATAGACTGGAAATTTTATGTGCCGAATCGTTTTACTGCGCGAAATTTTTAAATAATTGTTTGTTTTTCTTTTCGCCATATAATAATTTAAAAATGTAGAATCCTCTTTTGGGAAAGTGATTTGGCTAAATGGATTAATATATTTGCTGTTGCTGCTATTATTATTATTATTATTATTATTATTATTATTATTATTAATAATGCTATTTTAATAGTAGTAGTAGTAGTAGTAGTAGTAGTAGTAGTATATATATATATAATTTGTTTTTCTTTTACAGTAACACAAATCGATCCAATAATCGATCAAATGCGTATAAGTGTAAGAAAAAATATGAATATTTTACAAAGAGGGAAAGTGCCGATTAGTTGACAGAAATTCCTCCTAATGTTAAAAATGCTTTTCTAAATAGAACATTATTATGTAGAAACGCATTCTTGACATAGCACGGGCTTTATTAACTATTCTCTTCCTACACTGTTTTCTTATTTTGCATACCAAACGTCGGGTAATTATTTTTGGGCTCCAGTACGCCAGATTTCAATCCGCCATTTTGGTTCGACAAAAAAAGTACGCCAAAATGTACGCCAGTGCGCCAAATTTTGTTCCGTCATAAAAACAAATTTCTACAGAAAATAAAATTATTTTTACATTTTTATCTAGCGAATAAACATAAAAAATACATTAAAAAATACGTTTATTATGTCTAAAAATCCAACTGAAGTCGATGTTTCGCTTTTAGAACATAAATTAATTTTTTGATTAATCTCTTTGTGACGTACTGGGAAAATATTTTTCCTAATAAATAAAAATTATAAAAAAATGTATTCTTACAAGCATCTTTATATATTAATCTAGCTAAATACTAAAATGATTGCTTTTCTTTCCGTCAAGTTTTTTAAGTGTTTCACTCGTAATCACCTATAAAAGTAATATTTCTTTTGGAATGGGGATTTAGATGAGTGTTAATCTAAAAAATTGTCATTATTATTATTATTATTATTATTATTATTATTATTATTATTATTATTATTATTATTTGCACTTCATTTTAGCTTTTGTTTTTTGTTTTGTTACAGAAAATCAAATCATATTAATTACCCACCAAAGTTTTATAATTAATATAAATTTTAACTCCATTCATAGATAAAAGACACAAAATAGTAAACAAAGCTTAAGACCTCACCATGTTAAAATGTTAAAATGGTTTTGTTAATAGTAACATTATTTAGTGATATATCTTTCTTTAGATAACCATTCCACAGGCCATTCACTTAGGGTTAATACAAATATTTAATAACATAGGTGAGAGTCTGTCTCCCTCAGGTCCTGGAACTCATTCCCGAAGGAGTAGTTCTGTATTGTCTGTATATTATTGTACGGAGAGGTGCGAGGTCATTCCATTATAACACCTTTCCCCAAGCTAAATTCTTCCCTAGGATTTGGCTTTACCATTTAGTTCTATTTGAGCTTGAACCAAGGCATTCAGATCTTTTCCTTTTTTTTTTTTTTTTTTTTTTTTCACTTCTTATACTTTGCAATTGTGAATTCTTCGATTTTGGAGAGTGACTAGTTTTCTGAGTTACTGATACTTCCCTTGGTATTTCCTTGTTGTTTGGAAGTCCAATTTGGAAAGCGCCATACAACACTGCCGTTGGAAGCTCTCGGTTTTCGACCGTTTACATGTATCTTCGCCTCAATTGGTTTATATGTCTTTTATGGGAAAATGTGCGCCTTTTTATGATATAGACTATGCTCCCGAGTTTTTCTTTTCTTTTTTTTTTTGTATATTGTAATTCATGTTTTCTTATTTCAGCTTTGACTTAAATTCTGAACGTTTTCATTGTAGCCAATTTTGTAGTTTTAAAATCTTTTAAATGCGCTCCTATTAGACAATACTGCTTATCTTTCTTATATCCAAAATGGGAAAAAAACTCACCTATGAAAACGAGAATTTTCCAAATTAAACTAAACTCAGAAAACACGGCTTTTACTCTGCAGTATGCATAATATTTTTAACTAGTCTAAACCTAATACTTAACCCAGACTGTATTGATTTAACCCAGATTTTAAATGCGTTTTTCTAATCTAAATTAATATAAAATAATCCGACTTCTCAAATTGATGAAAGATCCTTATCGTATTTCATTATTGTTGTCATATTTGGGCTGGTGCATCTGCTACTAGTCTCTCGCTCCTTGACAAGGTTCAAAAGAGAGTCGCCAACCTGATAGGTCCTGAACTGTCATCTAAGCTTCAGCCTCTGAACGAAATGTTGCATCCCTCTGTCTGTTCTACAAGTATTTTAATGCTCTGACAAACTGCAAGCACTTGTGCCCCACGATGTAAATACCCTCGACAAACCCGACAAGCAGCTAAATCCCACCCCTACCCAGTAGAGATCCCTAGATGCAAGAGAGCTTTCTACTCCAGTAGTTTCTTCCCCAGAACCGCTAGACTTTGGAATTCCTTTCCGGGTTTCTGCTTCCCCAACTGTACTGACATGCAGAAGTTCAGGTGTAACGTGAACCGACATCTTGCTGCTCAACTCCCTACATAGTATCCCAGTAGCTCATATCCCTGATAGTAGCCCCCTACACCAAAGTGGCAATGTGCCTTATTTGAGGTCAAAATGTAATTAAAAACAAAAGACTCTTCAATCGCCCAAAAATATTTCCTGCGCGATAGTTTTTAAAGAAAACTTTATCATTGCCCTAATACGTTCTGTGCTTTGCATTATCTTTAATAAATTGTTTCACTTTTTTTCTTTGAATAAATCGTTGGAACACAGAACGTACTTTTCTCGCAAACCTTATTTCAGCTGGTGATACATTTGCATTAGTATTCTGCTTTGGCGTTATTCTATAAATTGTTAGGAATTTTCGAATACTCTTTTTTTAGCACTTTCGCTGCTAATTGACAACCTTCTCAGAATTTTATCATTTTTTCTATGCCCTGGTCCATTTAAGGCCTGTATGTATATCTTATCATTAGAGTTTTTATTCTGGAGATTCCAGGATAGCCCATATGAAATTCTTACAGAATTTTCATTTGTAACACTTGCGGTATTACCACTCTATCTGCATGTATTAGAGTTTCGTCACATATCGAAAAAGAAACACTTTTATTCCTTTTTTTTCTTCTTTTCGTTTTGCCACACTTGGTTTTCATCTTGTTAATGTATTCGTTCATTTTCGCTGCTTTTTTTTTTTTTTACTTCTTTGACTGTTACAGGTATTTCTCTAATAATATTTATTAGTATGTCTGTGAGTTCATTTTCTTCTTTTAGTGTTGCTATAACCGTTTCTTCAAGCAATTCCGTTTTACTTGGAATCAATCTGGACAGACCATCTGCATGTGCAATTTTATTAGATGGTAAGTGTTGCACTTTAAAATTGTAGTTGAGCAAAATAATGCTCCATCGCTGCAATCTGTTTGCAATATGGCTAGGACCACCTTTTTTTAACCAAAAATCGACAGTAATGGTTTCTGGTCCGTTTGCAATTTGTACTTTGGCAATATTTTTTTCTTCAATTCTTGTATTGTCCTGTTTTAGATTCAACAGCTTTTGACAC
This sequence comes from Euprymna scolopes, assembly GCF_053919585.1. NCBI lineage: Eukaryota > Metazoa > Mollusca > Cephalopoda > Sepiida > Sepiolidae > Euprymna > Euprymna scolopes. The sequence continues at coordinate 1,499,357 of NC_136509.1, read as the reverse complement.
TCTTCCGTAACATTTTGTAATGTTATCTCAGTGTCTAGATTCATGATTGATAATATCTTTGAACGAATCTCTTTATATTTTGGGGCTGTTAACCCCGAACAAATATTAAACATTTAAATATATCTTCTTTGAGGTCATTTATCCTGAATAATTCACACTGGGCATTTACTTTTCCTGCATAAGCAATAAAATCCTCCTAATCTTGTTTTGCAATATTTAGACACTTATGACGCGTATAAAATAAGCTGTCCAGTTCCCCGAAAATTCTCGATAATATATCGATTGTTTCTTTAAAAGAAATATCTTCAGGTTTTTTTGAGAGAATGAAATTTGTATACTTGGGATTTTCCTGAGTACCAAGTTATGTAACAGCAGAATAATTTTTTCCTCATCGGACCACAACTGAAATCTTATACAAAAGAATATTTTCATATTTTTTAAAATACGCTGAAAAAGTCAGATCATTTGTTGGTCCATACAAAACTTCTGATAGAGAGTTTGTAATTCCTTCAAGTGCTGACAATCTTTTTTCTGCTTGCCTTATTGATAATAATATTCTAATAATTCACTTTGTTTTTATTGTTGCTCTTGTAAATATTCCATTTGCTTTTGTTGCGTTTGCAGGGACAACTGCATAATTTTTTAAGTGCAGTTTTTTGCTCCATATAAAACTTTTAAGCGCAGAATAAAAATAACAAAAATTAATTGTACAAAATAGTGCTAAATAAATTCAATGAATTTGTTTTAAAAAGCACATATTATTTCGTAACAATTTAGAGAAATTTTGCAGAAGAAAACCGCCGACACACACAGCAGGATAAGAAAAGGTTCCTTTTTTGCAGTCTCAAGTATTCCTATTTATTTTTTCTTATTAGAAGAAAATAAAATTGAAATGGATTAGTAATAGAATAAGTCTGTCTCTCTCCGGGTCTTGGAACTTTCTCATTCCAGGAATGCCTGTATATTATTGTATGGTTGCTAGGCCATTCCATTATAACGCACACACGCACGCACACACACACGTATATATATATATATATATATATATATATATATATATATATATATATATATATATATATTTTCTATATTTTATATATATATATATATTTTCTTATCCTGCTGTGTGTGTCGGCGGTTTTCTTCTGTACTATTTTGTACAATTAATTTTTGTTATTTTTATTCTGCGTATGGACGTAATTCAGAAGCTGAGGAATTAAAGAATTGGAGTAAACAGTTGTATTTTTTTAGTTCCGATTCTAGCTGATGGCACCCCAACTCATACATATATTTTTTAGTTTTGATTTAAAAACTATATATATTAGGTTCAATATAATAATCGATAAGGAATTTTCTCTATAATAATAAATACGTAATCTGAATGAATTTAAACATCATATTTAAGCGTATCTTCCGAGCGGGCAACGCCAGGCGGCCTGCTAGTTTTACATACATTTATTGTGCATTTCTGTCCATTTGAAATAAAGATGGACTCCGAGACTATTAACTCCTTCGTTCATTCTTATAAACTTAAAGACCAACTAATTAAAAACGACCATACTATTATGTTGTAATGCTACTAAAGGGACTAAAGCATTTCCTTCTCGTCACACGAGAGATGTGTGTTATTCTGACACTCGTCATCATCTGGGGATTCGCTGCGGTCTGTTGACGTCAGCTTAGTCAGCGTCACTTGGTAGATCAAGGGGTTATGATCATCGTACAAACATCCCACATCGGTTTGGCTACAAGCTGAATTAGTACTTTTACGGCGTATCTTGTATTAGGAAATAAGACGTGAGACTCGTTGGTCACGGACACTAGGCGTTAACGAAAACCTAATGGGATGCAGTGTGCCACGTAAATGTCTGCTGTTAAAGAGCCAAAACATCAACAACTCTGTATATTGATATTTGTATTATTCATCGACAAAGTGTTCATTATTATTATTATTATTATTATTATTATTATTATTGTTATTTTTTGTATTATTATTATTATTATTATTATTATTATTATTTTATTTTATTATTGGCTAACAAGGAGCTTGCACAAAGGTCATCAAGGATTTCTCCTTGAAAACAGCCTGTGGTGTTCTCTGGAAGTTGAGTGACAACAAGTCTCCCCAGGTTTCCAGTATTCTTCATCTCTTTCGATAACATTTGCAAATAAATTTGCATTATCGCAACAGCTGCTCAACTCCCTACAGTGTATCCCGGTAGCTCATTTATTTCTTGTTGGTAGCAGCTATTGGTCTTCACTGGAATTTGAGTGGCAATAAGCATCCCCAAGATACCAGTTCTCTTAGCACTTATCCGACGGAGGCCTGGTCAGTTCCTCGGTCTTTCCCTCCTCCTTGACTCTACTTGGTTATTTGGTCTTTATTATTATTATTATTATTATTATTATTATTATTGTTGTTGTTGTTGTTGTTGTTGTTGTAACTCGGAGTTTTCACACCGGCTACCATCAAAGATTTCTCTCTGTCAACAACTTGTAGTGTTCCCTGGAGTCTAGATGACAACAAGTCTTCCCAGATTTCCAGTACTCTCCACTTTTTATCTTTCCAAATGAATGTTCGTCATTGCAATAACTGTTTAGTATTGATATCTCGTTTGTATCGATCATTGGCTTTCACTGAAACGTGTGTGGGGGGAATAATGCTCCCCATATCCTAGTACTCTTCGCACTCGTCCAGTAGAGGTCTGATTAGTGCTTTCTCTCTTCGATCTTTCCACACTGCTTGAGCCATTTACAACTGCGGCGTTTTAGTTTATTTTGACGGGGAGAAGTAAAATTACAAATATACAATTTCATTTCTTTTGATTCCATGTGGTGTTTTTTTTTTGTAACAGTTTCTATGTAACTCATGTGCATCAGTGTCCGCATTCAAGGATTTCCTTAATATTTCAGCCGTTTTCATTATTATTATGCGTTGCATCTTCTAGCATTGGCTCTGATTTTTATTTGACACATTCTTTTTTCCAAGTTTTTCGGTATTATTCCTAGTGCTTTCACTATTTTTTTATCTTCCCATGTCCCTTTGAGCTCTCTGGCCAGTTCCGTGTATTAAGTCCGCTTTTCAGTCCCCTTGGTATTAACCCTGTAGTATTCTGAAACACTGAAATCTACGATCTGACAGGATTTTATATTCTTGCTTGAATGGGTTTATCTGTTTGTACATCAAGTCCCATATGATTTTGTGAATTTCATTTTCAAATCCTGCTGCCAGTTTGTGCTTGTACCAGTTGTCTGAGTGTTCAAGATGCAGTTATTTGCATAATTCCCAGTGTAGCGTCTCCCACACTTGATCGTGTCTATTCTTATATTCTTTTGTGCATGTTTGCTGTATTCGTGTATTTCATGGTTTATTGTTTCGTCTTTTTATCTACAGAATCTGCATTTGCTGTTTTGTTGTATGTAGTCGAGCTTTGATGTGGTTGGTTCTAATCGCGTTATCTTGTGCGGTTATTATTAGGGATTTGGTTTTCTGTTTATGTTTCTTTTTCACAGATTAACAGTGTTTTCCGTAGTCTCATCTTTTATCATTCTTATGAATCATTCTATTCCCATTTTTTCTCATCTTATCCCTTGCCTCTCTGTTTTCTGTTTTGTTCATTTGTTCAATGTATCTTCTTACAGTAATTATCCTTACAATGCTCGGCATTATGTTTTTCTCATGTGCCATTTACACAGTCTTTTATACCAACCAGTCCTCTTCCTCCGTCTTTCTATTTCACGAAGAGTCGGTCAGCATCATCCTTTCGGCGTGCATAGCCATAAGCTTATTTGTCTTCTCATCGAGATGCTTCAGTTTTTGTTTGGTGGGTATTTGTGGCACTGCCCATGTGTTCATATCTCTTATTAGGTTTCTAGTTTATTTACTAGAGTTTTCTAGTTCTTCTCAGGTATTCTTTTTCAATTGTTCCTTCATTTCTGTTACTTTGATGATGTCTGCTTCGAGAACTCCCTAATATTTGTAGGTGCCCTGTTCACCTAGTGTCCTCATCTCAAATTGGTTGGGTAGAATCATGCCTTCCGTTGCCTCCAGTTATCTCATTCTTATAACTAACGGTGCGCAATTTTCCATATCGGATCCCATTAAGATATCTTGGCTGAAGATTCTGGTTGTGTTTAGTAGCGTTTTATTCCTTCTTAGTTTTTGTTGTTTCATCTTGTTCGTGCATATTAGGCGGTTCATTCTTTTATTTGTATTAGTAAGCTTGTATTCGGTTTGGAATTTTCCTATATTATAGGGGCATCATGGCTATGATTAAAAACAGTGGCGATAAGGCATCACCTTGGACGATACCTCTTAGGACTTTCATCTCAGTTATGTATACCCCCGTGAAGTAAATAAAGGTTCCGCTCGAAATTCCGTCCAAATTTCCGAGTTTGACAAGATATACCTGCTTTTTTGCATTAAGAACACTGTTTTGTGTTAAGTACTCTGAGAAAGAAATGGAAAGTTCTTGCTGTGAATGTTTTAGAGAGGAAAACTAAAGATTGGAGCTCAGTCGCACACGTTTTGTGGAAAAAAAACAGAAAAGTAGAGAAATTTTCAATGTTATATTTGCGATTTTTAAGTATTCAGCATAAAAGTTGGTTTATAAGGAAGATGTCTAATGGCAAAACCACAACAATTCCTTAAATGTAGAGACTGTGAAAGGTCGGTGATCCCTAATAGAGAACTCCTTGCCACATATGAGTCAATCCTCGGTCATGGACCCCAATGTGAACTGTGCTCGTCCTTCGCATGGGATTCTTCGTAGGGTATCTCAGCGTAGTAGGGCCCGTCAGTCGATTTGGTTGGAATAACTTTCACCTTCCCGTTGATAGGCCGCTGCTTCGTCGATCTGTCACACTGGAAATGAATCAATTCTATGCACGCAACAGAAAGACAGACTCGATTATATCTATTCTACTAGTTAATTAAAGATAGATGTACAAAATATAAACTTACATACAATTGTTCAGTTGTTGATTTTAACAAAACTCTACTGTGCCCCGATTAGATTAATTACTCTCTTTTTTTTTAGTTTTTTTTTTTTTTGTTTGTTTGTTTTTTTTTTTTTTTGGCGGTGACAGTTCGAGAAAAGAGGGGTGTGACGACCTTTTGATTGTATTTGATTTCTCTCGAATCTCAGCTCCAACTTTGGCGATTTCAGCCCGGGGACTCGTTTATGTAGTCAGGTGACGGGGTAGGCCGGCTACCACTGGACTAATCCCATTAATTACGTCTCTATTATATTCTTCTATCCTCCTATGCGCCTGTGATTCTGTAAACTCTCTCAGGCCTGTTCCTCATGACCGAGAGAGTTAACCCCGTGACATCTCGGTCGGGACTGCACTCGTTAGCATCGAAAACGAAATTATGTTTCGTTATGTCTCTCAAAGTGACATTAAATTGTCATTTTTCATCAAACAGTAAAATTTATAACTTTCAGCAGGAAGACCAACAAATCAAGGGTAACCATTTGTTACGATAACTCAAAATGATTTCAAACAGTTTTCGAAAGAAGGACTTGCTGTCAATCAGATTCCTGGGAACACCACCAGTTATTATCGGTGGTCAATCACTACCAACTACCAAGTAGGATTGGTAGTACACTGGGAATTATGCAAACAACTGCATCTCGAACGCACAGACAAGCGGTACAAACATAAGCCGACAACAGTACTTGAAAACGAGAATCACAAAATCCTATGGGACATGGACATACAAACTGCTAAACCGATCCAAGCAAGAAGACCAGATGTCGTAATAATTAACAAGAAAGAAAGCCCCTGTTAAATAATAGACGTTGCTTTTCCAGCTGACCACAGGGTGAATATCAAAGAAAAGGAGAAACGGAGCAAATACACAGAACTAGCCGGAGAGCTGAAAAGGATATGGAAGATGAAGAAAATCAAAATAATACTTATAATAATAGGAGCACTAGGAGCAATCCCGACAAATTTAGAAATTAGAATAGGAGAGATTGAAAACAGAGAAACGACTGGAAAATACAACGAACAACCATAATGAAAACAAGCGAAATATTAAGGAAAACCTTTGAATGTGGAAACTGACACACACGAACCACAAGCACAGACCAGACAAACTGCTGCAGAGACAAAACATGAAGCAATACATGGAACGAAGAACATTGAAGCTGCATACTTATACGTTCTCTAACCCCACGCCATTCCCCATTACCACATCACTGCCCTCTCCCAAAAGAGTGAAACCAAATAGCCAAGTAGTCAAGGAGGAAGGAAAGACAGAGTAGTGAGCACTGACCAGACCTCCACTGTATAAGTGCATAGAGAACTGGAACCATGGGGGGACTTATTGCCACTTAGATTCCAGTAAAGACCAATAACCACTACGAATGAGTTTTCAATTGCAAACATCTGTCGCGATAATGCAAATTTATATCAAAATGGTGGACAGTGCTGAAAAATCTGGGGAGACTTGTTGTCACTCAGCTTCCAGGAACACCATAGACTGTATTCAACGAGATCTTTGATAACCTGTGTGAAAGCTCTTTGTGATCTCATAATAAAATTAATTGTAATTATTATTCCTATTATTAATATTATTATTATTATTATTATTATTATCATTATTATTATTATTATTATAACAACAATAATCATCATTATTCTTATTGTTATTATTATTATAAAATAATAACAATAATAATAACATTAATACAATATTAATAACAACAACAATAATAATACTAACAATAACAATAATAATAACAACAATAATAATAATAACAACAAAAACAATAATAGTAATAATAACAACAACAATAACAATAATAATAACAGTAACAATAATAATATTAACAACAATAACAACAATAATAATTACAACAATAATAATAATAACAACAAAAACAATAATAATAATAATAACAACAATAATAATAATGATAAAAACAACAACAAAAACAATAATAATAATAATAACAACAACAATAATAATAATAATAACAACAACAATAACAACAACAATAACAACAACAATAACAACAACAATAATAACAACAACAATAATAGCAACAACAATAATAATAATAACAACAATAATAATAACAAAAATAATAATAATAACAACAATGATAATAATAACAACAACAACAATAATAACAACAACAACAACAGCAATAATAACAATATTAATAATAACAATAATAATAATAAAAACAATAATAATAATAACAACAATAATAACAACAACAAATATTCATTTGAGATATGCATTCGTTGAATTATATTGTTGGGGATATTCGCGTTGTTAAGTAATTTCCCAATAAATTTTAGGGTAGAAGATTAGTTAACTATTTAAATCCATTTATTCAGTACTAAACAAAAAAGTGGATATTTATGTTATAAAATGGTACCGCAATAACATGTTGACACGTATTTTCATTGTTATTTTGAAAACTAAAATTCCTACGTTTGTTAGCACATTCGATTTTACCATGTAAAATTCCTGATACATATTTTAGCTGCCATTCCATTTTCCCAAATTCTATCGACATTTCTGAACTTTTTTTAATTGAAGTAAATAAAAGGGATCGAAATTCCGTCCAAATTCCCGAGTTCGACAGAACTATTCTCGATTTCGGCAGGATACACATAAGGAAGGCCGGAGGTTACATCGACTGAAACATTGTGAATATCACACTCAAGATGAATCCAAATAATACGAATAACCTATCGAAATATCTCGTTCCTGTCAACATTTTCTTTCAATTGCATTTTTAGCATTCAAACATCTAGATTTCGAATAACAACAATCCTAATAGCACTTGTACCCCCTCGACATAAATACCACCGACGACAAGCAGCAAAATCCCACCTCTTCACAGTTGAGATCTCTAGATGTAAGAGAGACTTCTACTCCAGTAGTTTCTTCTCCAGAACCGCTAGACTTTAGAATTCCCTTCCCCAACTGTGCCGACATGCAGAAGTTCAAGTGTAACGTGAACCGACATCTTGCAGCCCAACTCTCCACATAGTACCCTGTGTAGCTTATGTCCCTGATAGTAGCGCCCTACATCAATGTGGCAATGTGCCTTGTTTGGGCTGGAAATGTAATAAAAAAAAAATAATCATAATAATAATCGTTAGGTCATCCGGTGACGCGCGGACGTCCATAAACTAACACATGAAGAATGGCATAATTTGGATAAAGTTTATAATTTATAAACTTTCAGAGAAGACCATCAGTCGTTATCGGTGATAACTCAATAGTAAAAAGCTGGTGCGAGAAAAAACTCAGAAGTAAACCGTTAATGCGAGAATGAAAAATTCGTAACAACTTTGATCGGAGAGGGATTAGGAACACATACCTTTTATAATCTATTGCTTTTTAATATATTATGCGTATACAGCCACAATAGATTCGCCTGAACGAATTTTGAACGTTGTGTTGATGATTCTATAGCGATTGTTCCGTTCAATTTGATATCTTTGTTGTTTTTAATTTCCATGTATATAATTTATCTATATTTAGAAATGTTTTTGTTGATTATGTCTAGATTAAAAAATAGACTTCGTAGCTCAGCGGGGGATGCCCTTTTCTCTTCCCTACGACCTCTTTCCCACAGAGGAGACGTTCCGAGCCTGCCTCTGCTTTATCGTCATTTTCATGACATGTGCTCATCTGAGCTTCAATCTATGGTCCTTACTTGCCAAACTTTCACGAAAAACACTCATCTGGCCGAAACCACTATCAATAATTTCCCACACTCCTTGTCTGTGCCTAAACCTAAATTATTCCACGAATAAAGCTTCTTTCTTAGAACTGCACGCCGGTAGAACACTCTTCCGATTGCCTGCTTTCCAGCTGATTACAAACTGATTGTCTTCAAGTCCAACGTAAACAAGTTCTTAATAAACCGTCCCCCTAAGTAATCCAATTTACAAAAATCACACTACTTATGCTTACTCGCCATAATCACATTGACTAATGTATAACCATTGACCCTTATCCTCGAGTGGGCCCCAGGCTTTGATAAGTGGTGATTCCTGTGTAAAAATTAAAAAGCAAACTATTTTTAAACCATTCAGTTAATTATGCCACTCTCCCAAAACTTTAAAAAACTTTTCATGGACTAATTTAATATTACCTTGCTTGCATGACCGCTGTAAAAAGTGTGTAATAAATTCCTCGCCAAATAAAGAAATTCATCCGATTCGTTGTATTACGATGGAAGTTCATGTCTGAAGCGACCAATTCCACTTCGAGCGCAACGAAGCCAGCGACATTCCCAACAGAATAAACATGTACACCATTCTATTCCATGGACGGCGTCGAAATGAAGAAGACATTTGTAGACTGAAATTAATTATTAATTTCAGACAAAGATGCTATTTAGGTCAAAATTTGGAAAGGGGGAAAGAATGATGAACTGGCATTCTCTTACCTGGACCTTTACGGAAATCTATGTCAACCCTCAGTTTTCTCTAGACTGTGGAGAGCAGATCACCTTTTGGGATATGCTGTGCCCCATGGGTGTCGGACAAGTTTGTCGAATGGAAAAACAAAGAAGACTATAACATTTCTCCGGGGAAATTAGACGCAGCATTCGTCAAAGAAAGATAAATTGAATGTGACCGTCGTTAGATTAAAACTCTCGACGACGCTGGTAAGTTTTGCGATATTATTTAGAATACTTACAGTTAATAAAAGACAGTTATTTGGCGTTTACGAATAATATGAAAATCTATGTTACTTAGGTACTGTGTAAAAGATAAAACACGAGCCCGCTCCTAGAAGCTTATGTTTTCAGTTTGTTAGTCTATTACTACGTTTGTTTGTTTTTGTTTGTTTGTTTTTTAAAGTTTTTTTTTGTATGTGTAAATTTTTATTGAGCTTAAATAGATCTTAACATTATAAAAAACATCTTTGTAATATATATGCATTAAAACTATATATATATATATATATATATATATATATATATATATATGTAACTACTTAATTTACTCACATAAAATTAATATACGAAAGTATAGATTTATGCGTAAACTTTAAGTATTTACTTCAAAAGTGCTCAATACGTAGGTAGAGCTAGTTAGTAAGTTATAAAATGTATATGGCAATTAAGCTACACTGAATATTCCGCGTTTCATCCACTCTAGAAATCCTAGAGTTGATGAAACGTGGAATATTCAGTGTAGCTTAATCGCCATATACATTTTATAACTTACTATATATATATATATCCCCGAAACAGTGTTTCATGGTAAACAACTGATGATCCCTTGAAAAATTAAAAAAAATTGGTATTATAGTAAATTCGAGAGAGTTGATGCAGTGATTGCAGGTGATTAAATGACTTACTGACTAAGTGTTTTTTTTTGTTGTTTTTTTTTTACGAATGATAAAAAGTAATTTTTTGTGTAGTTTCAAATGTTAAAGAAACTTCAAAGACTATATATATATATATATATATATATATATATATATTATACTAATAAAATTTATATATACGTTATATATATAAAATATATATAACTTTTAATAAAAAGCACCTTCATTGCATACTAGCAATACCCGTTAACCGGCGTTGCCCGGTTGAAGCATGCCTCCCCTCCTCGTAAAAACTTAACATTCATTTCGAACGCGCCCTTATCATATGAAAGAATCTACTGTTGATTTTATCTGCCATGTTGTGCTTTGATAATGGTTTGAATTTAAGTTTACAAAGAAAAGGTTATCTGTCTTCCGTATGTTCATTTTATATGTTGGGCCTTGTTTTAGCTTATATAGTAATGAAACTTCTCAAATGCACTTGTGATGTTAAGTTGTGTAAGATGTTAAAGATGTTAAAGATGTTAAATATGTTAAAGATGTTAAAGATGTTAAAGATGTTAAATATGTTAAAGATGTTAAAGATGTTAAAGATGTTAAATATGTTAAAGATGTTAAAGATGTTAAAGATGTTAAATATGTTAAATATGTTAAATATGTTAAAGATGTTAAAGATGTTAAAGATGTTAAATATGTTAAAGATGTTAAAGATGTTAAATATGTTAAATATGTTAAATATGTTAAAGATGTTAAAGATGTTAAAGATGTTAAAGATGTTAAATATGTTAAATATGTTAAAGATATTAAAGATGTTAAAGATGTTAAAGATGTTAAATATGTTAAAGATGTTAAAGATGTTAAAGATGTTAAATATGTTAAATATGTTAAAGATGTTAAAGATGTTAAAGATGTTAAATATGTTAAAGATGTTAAATATGTTAAAGATGTTAAATATGTTAAAGATGTTAAAGATGTTAAAGATGTTAAAGATGTTAAATATGTTAAATATGTTAAATATGTTAAATATGTTAAAGATGTTAAATATGTTAAATATGTTAAAGATGTTAAAGATATTAAATATGTTAAATATGTTAAATATGTTAAATATGTTAAATATGTTAAATATGTTAAATATGTTAAATATGTTAAAGATGTTAAATATGTTAAATATGTTAAATATGTTAAAGATATTAAATATGTTAAATATGTTAAAGATGTTAAAGATGTTAAATATGTTAAATATGTTAAAGATGTTAAATATGTTAAATATGTTAAATATGTTAAAGATGTTAAAGATGTTAAAGATGTTAAATATGTTAAATATGTTAAATATGTTAAATATGTTAAAGATATTAAATATGTTAAATATGTTAAATATGTTAAATATGTTAAATATGTTAAAGATGTTAAATATGTTAAAGATGTTAAAGATGTTAAATATGTTAAATATGTTAAAGATGTTAAATATGTTAAATATGTTAAAGATGTTAAATATGTTAAATATGTTAAATATGTTAAAGATATTAAATATGTTAAATATGTTAAAGATGTTAAATATGTTAAATATGTTAAAGATGTTAAAGATGTTAAATATGTTAAATATGTTAAATATGTTAAAGATGTTAAAGATGTTAAAGATGTTAAAGATGTTAAATATGTTAAATATGTTAAATATGTTAAAGATATTAAATATGTTAAATATGTTAAAGATGTTAAATATGTTAAATATGTTAAATATGTTAAAGATGTTAAATATGTTAAATATGTTAAAGATGTTAAAGATGTTAAAGATGTTAAAGATGTTAAATATGTTAAAGATGTTAAAGATGTTAAATATGTTAAATATGTTAAATATGTTAAAGATGTTAAAGATGTTAAAGATGTTAAATATGTTAAAGATGTTAAATATGTTAAAGATGTTAAAGATGTTAAAGATGTTAAAGATGTTAAATATGTTAAATATGTTAAATATGTTAAATATGTTAAATATGTTAAAGATGTTAAATATGTTAAATATGTTAAAGATGTTAAAGATATTAAATATGTTAAATATGTTAAATATGTTAAATATGTTAAATATGTTAAATATGTTAAATATGTTAAAGATGTTAAAGATATTAAATATGTTAAATATGTTAAATATGTTAAATATGTTAAATATGTTAAATATGTTAAAGATGTTAAAGATGTTAAATATGTTAAATATGTTAAAGATGTTAAATATGTTAAATATGTTAAAGATGTTAAATATGTTAAATATGTTAAAGATGTTAAATATGTTAAATATGTTAAAGATGTTAAATATGTTAAAGATGTTAAATATGTTAAATATGTTAAATATGTTAAATATGTTAAAGATGTTAAAGATGTTAAATATGTTAAATATGTTAAATATGTTAAATATGTTAAATATGTTAAAGATGTTAAATATGTTAAAGATGTTAAAGATATTAAATATGTTAAATATGTTAAATATGTTAAAGATATTAAATATGTTAAATATGTTAAATATGTTAAATATGTTAAAGATATTAAATATGTTAAATATGTTAAATATGTTAAATATGTTAAATATGTTTAATATGTTAAATATGTTAAAGATATTAAAGATATTAAAGATAATAAATATGTTAAAGATGTTAAAGATGTTAAAGATATTAAATATGTTAAAGATGTTAAAGATGTTAAAGATATTAAATATGTTAAATATGTTAAATATGTTAAATATATTAAATATGTTAAATATGTTAAATATGTTAAAGATATTAAAGATATTAAAGATATTAAATATGTTAAATATATTAAATATGTTAAAGAGGTTAAATATGTTAAATATGTTAAAGATGTTAAATATGTTAAATATGTTAAATATGTTAAATATGTTAAATATGTTAAAGATGTTAAAGATATTAAATATGTTAAATATGTTAAAGATGTTAAAGATATTAAAGATATTAAATATGTTAAAGATGTTAAATATGTTAAATATGTTAAATATGTTAAAGATATTAAATATGTTAAATATGTTAAAGATGTTAAATATGTTAAATATGTTAAATATGTTAAAGATGTTAAAGATATTAAATATGTTAAATATGTTAAAGATGTTAAAGATGTTAAAGATGTTAAATATGTTAAATATGTTAAATATGTTAAAGATATTAAATATGTTAAATATGTTAAAGATGTTAAAGATGTTAAAGATGTTAAATATGTTAAATATGTTAAATATGTTAAAGATGTTATATATGTTAAATATGTTAAAGATGTTAAATATATTAAATATGTTAAAGATGTTAAATATGTTAAATATGTTAAAGATGTTATATATGTTAAATATGTTAAATATGTTAAATATGTTTTAGATGTTAAATATGTTAAATATGTTAAATATGTTAAAGATGTTAAAGATGTTTAAGATGTTAAATATGTTAAATATGTTAAAGATGTTAAAGATGTTAAATATGTTAAATATGTTAAAGATGTTAAAGATATAAATATTTTAAAGATGTTAAAGATGTTAAATATGTTAAATATTTTAAAGATGTTAAAGATGTTAAATATGTTAAATATGTTAAATATGTTAAAGATGTTAAATATGTTAAAGATGTTAAATATGTTAAAGATGTTAAATTCGTTAACTTTGTTCAAAATAGCCTGTTCCTTCTTCCATCGGATTTTATTATCAATACTTATTGGTGAAAATGTAATTAAAAAAAATACTTATTGGTGAAAATGTAATAAAAAAAATCTGATACAAAACCTATCTAAGAACACTGCTAGGCACAAAGCACTTTCGTGTGAAATTTCATAAAAATCAATCCAGCCGTTTTCGAGTGCATAGGGAACGAACTCACAGACACACAGACACAAATATAGAGACACACAAGCAAAGTTCCTTTTATATAATAATAGAGATATATGTATATTTACTCAATGGAGTTGTGTGTGCATTTGTTATCTTTCTCTGTTCCCTATATAAAAAATGGCAGACAATCTAAGAAAAATCTAAAAATGTTTCCTTACGTACAATTTACCAATGAAGTTTTTGTCTGAATCTCGAAGTGCACTCTTTACAGGGCTGAGAGAATAATCTTCTTAAAACTTCAAATATGCCATATTTTTATCAAATTTTAATCATATGTATAAAGTTTTGGGGTGAAGACAATGGAAATGGTCATAAACCTTTAAGTTTTTCCTAACCAAATAAAGGTTTGGGTAACGAACTTAAAATTCATCCTATATGATGGCATTTATTTATCATAAAATTGCCGGTGAAGATAATATAAGTGGGCTAGAATATCTATATTAGTCGATATGTGTCGAATACTTACATGCTGATGTATGGAACGATTCTCTTTTAAAAGCTCAAATACGTGTATTCGATTTTTCTTATGAGTGTTTATTTGAAAAGTCAATTTAACAAATATCTGAATTATTTAGTTGGAAATTTATCCAATTGAAAGCATCTAGTGTGCGGTTTCGATTTTATTCTACTTAATTTTTCGAAATAAAATTACATAAAAAATCATCTTCATTTTTGTAAATATGGTAAAACGTGAACTGAGAATGTTTGTATATTTAGCAAATAACGTCTGTTTGTCTGTCTGTCACGTTCTTTGTGTTTAGCTCTTTCTTTCAACCTTCATCGTTCACCGTATATCTACATGTACACACACACACACACATAAACACACACGCACACACACACACACATATATACATACATATTTATTTATTTATATAAATATTTACTCAAAAATATGGCATTGATGGAGGGAGACTAACACTTGCTGCTATGGTTTCTAATGATCTGAAATAACAGCAAGGGGAGACTTGATTCCAAATATTTCTCATATGTTATATCCCCCCTCTTTTGGAAATAGGATACGATTATGAATATCTTCAGTATCAAGTAATACTAATACACTGTGAAATTTACTTTATTTATGATAACGAAAGGGGGAAAGTATAACATATGAGAAATATTTGGAATCAAGTCTCCCCTTGCTGTCATTTGAAACCATAACAGCAGGTTCTAGTTTCGCCTCGGTCAAGGCCAGATGTTCTGGGGAAATATCAAATATTTTGTAATTCATAAGCAAAACTAGCAAAACAAATTGATTGAAATATTGGTAAAGGTGCAGTTTCTTTGAATGAACCGTGTAAGTTGTTTAAAATAGTGGGGGGTCTCTAAATTTGTTGATGTGAACGTTTGATGAGTAATTGACTAAAAATGCAGCCAGTATATAATTTTGCAGACTTGTTAGCCGCGAGCGAAATAATATTATAATGGTTACTTTTGAAAAGCAATAAATTACCACATGAGAAAATTTTATATTTGTAACCTTAAGAACTTTTATATATATGCTCTGGAACACTAAAAAAAGAAAATATTGAGTTTGAATTTTTCCAAATTTATATAAAAACATTTTTATATATTAAAAAAAAAATTATTTATGAAAATAAAAAAATTTCATAAACTACGATTGATATATACAAACTGAGTAATGTTTCAAGTAAATTTAAAACCTACATATATATATATATATATATATATATATATATATATATATATATATATATATATATTGATTAAAAATTTTTTAAAACACTTTCAGATAACATATACTACAGTAAAACCAAAGTCAAAATAAATATTAGTATCAATATTTATAAAACACCCTAATCAGATAGAGAAGCTCAATATACGAGATAGAGCAATACTATGAATAAAAATTCTCAGTTAAATTCAGTAAATTTAAAAAACACGGCAAATTTATTATTCGACAAAGAATACAAATATTTAAAGTTTTTTCATTAATTCATGCATTCTCAATAATTTTGGTTTTTCAGTCTTTAGCAACATTTATGGCTGCCTATAAAAATTATTTTGCTAACAAGATTTTCTTCTGATAGGATGAGCCATTTGTCGAATAAAAAAATTGTCGTAATTTTTTAATTTACTGAATTTAATTTCATTTACATTTATATTTATATATATATATATATAATATATATATATATATATATATATATATATTTACTCAAAAATATGGCATTGATGGAGGGAGACTAACACTTGCTGCTATGGTTTCTAATGATCTGAAATAACAGCAAGGGGAGACTTGATTCCAAATATTTCTCATATGTTATATCCCCCCTCTTGTTCCAAAGTATATATATATATATATATATATATATATATATATATATATATATATATATATATATATATACGAGCAAACAGTTAATAAAACATGTTAAAAAACACTTTGAAATGAGTTAAAAACATATTTAATCTGAAAAGGAAAGATTAGATAAGTGGATAGTCCTTAATCCGCGAAGTTTTGAAGAAATTTTTTTTTTTTTTTACACAGTGGGCACTACATTTCAAGGCCCGGAAGCCACTCAAGGATAAAGGTTATTGCAAGTACATTACGTTAGTGTGGAGATTTGATGAAGTGTTTACTTAAGGGGGCGGTTCTTTAGGAATTTGTTAACGTTGGACTTAAACACATCCAAGTTGTAGTCAGGTGGGAAGCAGGCAGACGGAACAGTTCCACAGGCGTGCAGTTCTAAGAAAGAAGCTTTGTTCATGGAATCCACGTTTTGATTTAGGCACAGATAAAGAGTGGGGGAAATTTTTCACAGTGGATTCAGCTAGACGGGTGTTTAAAATACCTTCCTTCTCATCAGAGAGTAGGAATTAGCAAAATGCGGGATCGGATTTTGCATGCAAAAGTATTTGATGAAACAACGAGTAAGTCAAAGATCTTACTTGAAAACAAAAAAAAAGTGAAGCAACGGGAATATGGTGAAGAAAAAGGTGATTACACGTGAATGGATAGTCTGGTGGAAGATAAATATATATATATATATATATATATATATATATATATATATATATATATATATATACCGATGAAGACTGAAGGATCGGTCGAAAATTATGTACTTGTAAAAAAAAAATTTTTTTTTTTTTACATAATATTATTTTGTATTACTTCACGTCACCAATTAAAAACGAATAAAGAAATGTTATAAGCTTTTATACTTTTCGTATTCCTTTTTATACATTTCCATTCATATATATATATTTATATATATATATATATATATATATATCAGTAAACATTAATTTTATAAGCTAAAACCTTCTGTAAACCTAAAGTAAATATAAATGTTAATATTTATATAGTAATTCAAACCAAATAAAAAGCTCAATACAACCAACACAGGAAATAGAGCTTGTTATATATATATTTAAGATTGTAAATTACATTTTACATAAATGTATAGTTCGATAGGATACTCAAATAAGATATATTGGAGTTTCAAAGAAATGCGTTCTTATCATACGAGGAAATATATTAGCAAATGAATATCATAGCGAAGTTATGAATTTGACACTAATTGAAGCAGCATTATATGAAAACCAGTCATAAATGCAAAAAACAAAAGCAAAAACAGTTGAATTTTAACTTGAGTCTACTTGTCAACAATATAATTCCGGATTTGTCTTATAGAAACATTGTCTCCTGTCATCATTTCGTCTTGATATTAATTAACCTCTCCATATTTTAATACTTGACTTTTAATTTATTCATTTAGTTTTTTATTTCCTTTTTATTTTATGATGTTTTTTTTTCATTTACAACTAGTTTTCATATAATACTGTTCCAATGTATGCAATTAACAGCCAAACAATAACTTCATTATAACACTTATTTGCTAATGTCTTCTCTCTGATGAGAAGAACGCATTTCTTTTGAAACGCCGCGGATTAAGGAAATTTCAATATATCTTATTTGAGTATACTGTTGAACAATAAATTCTTGTAAAATATAATTTGTAGTCTTAAATTCGTATTCTTATATATATATATATATATAGAGAGAGAGAGAGAGAGAGAGAGAGAGAGAGAGAGATAGATAGATAGATAGATAGATAGATAGATAGATAGATAGATAGATAAAAGAGTACAAAATGCAATGACGTTTTCAGTGCATTTGTGCGAAAATCTTACTTTGACTTGTAAACTGTTTATTCTTAATGCTAATATTACATGGTACTAATTACTTTCCGCAAGTCAGATGTCAGAGTTGACCAGTGGTCAGTGACACATGCTTGATGAGGTTCTCATCAGAGTGGAGCAACGACGTGATAATTGAAAGTCTCTGCGTTTGCATCGCTCATGTTCTCTTCTTGACCCAATTCACTTTTTCTCCCGCCCAATAATACTCGAACTGCCGGCATGAAACTAACAAATGCAACACAGCCTTCCTCCTTCTAAACATTATATTTCTGTCTCTGTCTCTGTCTCTGTCTCTGTCTCTGTCTCTCTCTCTCTCTCACACACACACACACACACACACGCACACACACTCTCTCTCTCTTTATATATATATATATATATATATATATATATATATATATATATATATATATATATATACACTGTATTTGTTTTTGTATTTATGTAAAAACAAATAAAGTATATACTCTGTTCTACTCCGGTATTGAGCACTTTTTATTAATCTAGTTAAATTTCATTGGTCACTTAACCTCTGGAAAACAATACTAACGATTACTACGATACTATCCCATTGATTACTGTACACGCAATAATCCTTATCCCCGAGTGGCTTCCGGGCCTTGAAAAGTGGGGACCGCCATGTAAAATAAACAAAAACAATAACCTCAGATCATATATATATATATATATATATATATATATATATATATATATATATATATTGCTTTGAAGAAAATGGCCGCAAAACCCGAGGGACTCCTTTCATCAACAGACTCACCAGGAGTTAATCTACAGAAAATATATTTCGCAAGACCAGACTGAATGGGGTGGGCATGTAAAGTTTTTTTTTTTTTTACCGAGGAAGAGAAAAAAAAAAGAAGGATGGGTGAAAATACGAATAAAATAAAATATTTACAATTATATAAAATATACTAGCAAAGTACCCGTCGTTGTACTGGGTTCAAAAACAGCCTACAGAAAATGGATTCTGATTTATGAAAGTATGATAAGTTATGAAAAGGAAGGGTTGTAATGAGATAGCTTCGAATTTGGGGGCATCAAAACCAAAGCAAAATATGATGAAAGTAAAAATAAAATAGATAAACCCCATAATTTATTATACCATACCTGTTCACACTAGAACACTTATCACAATATTCTCTGGATCTATATTAAAAAACTTTGTTAAAATTTGTGACATATTTCCATTCTATGGAGGTCAGGCGCGAACAAACACCACATAATTTTATTATACCATATTTCTTCAAACTGAAACATAATTATCAAAGTATACTTACGCAGAGAGATATGAAAAGTCTTACACATTGGCACACGCTTGGTTTTCATGGAGGTGTTGGCTGATAGCAGATTCCAAGGTGGAAGAGCGACTAGGCTTGCCCAATCTTATTTTTGCTGGAATATGTTCGTTGATTCGAGTCTGCAAATTTAAGGAGGTTTGACCCACATAGACAGCAGCGCACTAACAATTAAATTCATAAACTACATTATTTTTGTAATATAAAGTAAACTATCCTGAACAAGTAGGGGAAATACAAACTTTACACACCAAAGACCAAACGTAGAACAACGGACGGGAAGCAATTTGACACAGATTTAATGATTCGTCTACCCAAACACTGACTGGTCTCCCCAGGCGATATTTTATTTCTTTCCTTATTTTGATGCAGTTTGACAATGTTTGATGCTGCACATTTTATAATGCCATTGAAGCATTACGATCACACACATACTTATATCATGGACTCTCTTGTTGATTTCAACGTTTGAGGTTCTTACAACTTCATCTATTTAACCTTGTGTGTGAATCGATCGCAGGTGACATTTCAGTCCAGCTAATGATCTACAAAGAAGTCCACAAATAGCGCTAAAGTGCGGATTGTTCGAGTATATGGCTGGGACGGTGGACGATACTTTATTTCTTTCTCTAATTTGACGCAGTTTGACAATGTTTGATGCTGCATTTTTCATAATTTGCCATTGAAGCATGCAGGTCTTCATTCATTGCGATCAATCACAGGAGATTGCTTTTTAATTTACCGTTGTACCATAAGTAATGGTCGGCCTACTGTCCTGTAAGCACTGTCAAGTTGACTGTACATCAACATTTTTGGAATGGCTTGAATTAAAGTTTAAAATGCAAAAATAAAATAGAATGGTTCAACTGTTTCTATAAAGAAACATTTATTTAGAACGCTCCTCTATATTATTAAATAACTTACTGTTGATTTTATACGCTGGAACCTTTTTCTTGTGCAGGGATAAACCTTCATAAATCTACTTGTGATGTTCGGCTTTATAAGATTTTAACTTTGTTCAAAATCGGACTATTTCTTCTTTAATTGGATTTTTCGAATATTAATGATTTTTGATACTCATCAGAGGCATTCCTATATAAAATCTATCTAAGAACACTCTCAGATACATAAGGTATATTTGTATGAATGTTCATAAAAATCGGCCGCGTCATTTCGGAGTCCACAGGGAACTCTCTCTCCTGCTCTCTCTCTCTCTTTCTTTCTCTCTCTCTCTTTCTCGCACACAAAGAGGCTTTTATAAATAAGTAGAGACAATTTTAACTGTAATCGAACGTTTAATTTGTTGACTATATTTGAAGGAAACAAATCTTGATACTGAAATAAATTGTTAAGATTTTTTTTCATGCTGCCATTTTTTTAAGTTTCATTCCAAATATATTATATTTCTCTTCATCTATTTGTCCGTTCCACTTTTGCTCGGAAACTACTGGGCCGATTTGATTGAAACTTTGTATGCTCATTTATTATAAGATAAACAGTTGGGGATTAAAAGGGATTATCTTTAATGAAAAAATGAGCACAAATTTAACCATATTCAACTAATCAGTTTGGAAAAAAAAAAACCATTTTAAGCCATCGGGCTGTAACTTTTTTTTTTTTTTTAGCGGGCTAAAACGTTTATTTATTTTTCTTAAGACATTTTCAAAATTTTAATCCTTTCTTTGTAATCGATATCATCATCGTCGTAATAACAGTAATGTAGCTCAAATTATTATTATTTGTAGTAGTAGTAGTAGTAGTAGTAGTAGTAGTAGACGCAGCAGTAGTAGATGCAATAGTAATAGTCGTATGTTTCACTTTAGCAATAAAAAAATCCGTCATAGGAAATTTTGTTCAATACTTCCGAGTAATTTTGTAAACTTCAGATGGTGATATACATAAAGTTGGTGATGGTTAAGTGGTTAAGGACATGGACCGAAATTCTGCGTTTTCAGGTTCGAATCCGTGTCGGAACCTGTTTCATCTAACCCATATCTGATCGTTTGTCTAACCTCAGCAGGTAAATTAATAAACATGACAGACAAACAAACAGAACCCATTACAAAAATCTGTACATGATTTACAAATAAATCAGACATTATGAAACTTGAAACGCAGCTGCAAGGTGTAAGGGGTCGCAATGTGGACTATATTTAATTTATCTTTAAATAAAATAGGTAAAATCAGAGAGAAAACCATTCGCAACATCTCACATATCTTCGATTTTTGTGAAATATTAACAAAGTGTATTAGACATGAACTAACTATTCTCATAATTTCAGTTTCGTTATAGTATTTTCAAAGAATTTAGGAAGTCTCATACGGGCAAAAAAGCCCATTTGAAAATTCAAATATATCAGTTTGGTATTAAACTTGGTCCATAGACATGAGACATCAATTAAAGTTCTTGAATTTCAAATTCGTCTTAAGACCTCTTAAGCTTAAGCCTTATTTATATTTTAGATATTTTTTAGAATCAAAATCAGATTATGTATACTGATGAAAATTGAAAAAAGCATGCTAGAAATGTTTTAACGTCATTATACAAGGTTTCTTCAATAAGTTTCCAGACTTTTTCGTACAGGCATTTAAAATTGTTGTAGACGCTTAAAAATTCAGTATCTTATTGCTATACATCTTATGAGGTGACGGACCAATTTTTATGGTTTCACGTTCAAATGAACAGCTAACGCAGGAATTGGAATACACCCTACTAAAGCTTGATTGTCACACTTGGTGAATTTTGAAAATGCTTGAACGTGAGGACATTTTAGAAAAAAGATACACAATTAAACTTTGTTTTAAACTTGGACAAAATGCCACAAAACGTATGGAATGTTGCAGACTGCTTTGGACCATATTGCATGAATCGAGCATCAGTTTTTAAGTGGCATAAGAGATTGAAGGAAGGCAGGGGTCTGTAAGGAATGATGAGAGGTGTGGGAGTAATGAAGTCAGAAAACCAGAGTTGATTGGCCAAATAAAGAATTTCATGGATAAAGACCGTCATGTGTCTATAGAGACAATAAGTGTACAGTTTGTTATCTGTGTGAGAACTTCACACGTAATTATTTGTGAGGAACTGAAGATGTGGATGATTTGTCCCAAGGATGCTTTGAGAACATCACACTATTTGAGCAAGATGGGCATAAATGTAATTCCTCAGCCTCCGGATAGTCCAGACCTAGCTCCTTGTGACTTTTGGTTATTCTCTAAGCTCAAGGAAAACCTTAGAGGTTGTCGTTATGAGACAAAGAGATCAAAGAGGCTGTGACGAGAGTCATTGACACGCTTTCATGGGGCTTTCCAGAAGTTGTTGAAACGGTACAAAAAGTGCATTGTAGCTGGATGAGATTATTTCGAAGGGCACTAGAGTTTCATGTGTGTACTATTAAGAGAAGTGTCTATGAGAAAAAAGTCTGGAAACTAATTGAAGGCCCCCTCGTAAGATACAATAAAAGTGGTGCAAAATTGTTCGGAGAACTAATTTTACCTGTTCTGGGACTGGTGTTCTTCTATTGATGCATAATAGCAAAGAATATGAAAAATGTCACACTCCTGTTTTAAATGAAATTAACTGGGTGGAGGAAATTAATAGAAGAGGTCAGTATCAATAGCGCTTGTAGGTTGGCATCTCAGCACTGAATAGGATAATCGTAGCCATCTTGTGACGTAGCACGCAAAAAGCGTGAATGAAAATGAAAACAAAGAACATGGTTAAGAAGACAAAAGAAAATATGGCCGACTAATTGGTCAAGAAACGAAACGGTGATAAACAGAAAGAAAGTTATGAGAATCCCGGAACTGAAATCAAATGGGGTCTGTGGAGATTTGAAAATAAATTGTTGGGAAAAAACGGGCGGATGTAGACAGGGGTTTGTCGTTGATGGGAAAAGAAAAAGAGGGGTTGAAACGGAAGTCGAAGGTTGGGACGCCTTAACGATTGACTAATGAGGAAATAAGACAGTAAAAAAATTGATGAGGTGTTCTTCATTTAAAGAAAAAAAAATTTCCTTCATCATTTCCCACAAAGACAAACACATTCGACCAGAACTTTTGAAAACAATTATACTGCGAAAGCTTTTTTATGGATAGCCTTCCTTAAAACTTCAACCTATCTACTAATTCATTAATTTACAATACTCTGAATAAATTAGAATTTCAAACATATATATATATATGTGTGTGTGTGTGTATATATATATATATACATATATATATATATATATATATATATATATATATATATAGTAATTTATAAAATATATATGGCGATTAAGCTACACTGAATATTCTGCGTTTCATCCAACTATAGGATTCGTCAGGCATAAGCCTGACGAATCCTATAGTTGGATGAAACGCCGAATATTCAGTGTAGCTTAATCGCCATATATATTTTATAAATTACTAACTAGCTCTACCTACGTATTGAGCACTTTTGAAGTAAATACTTAAAGTTTACGCATAAATCTATACTTTCGTATAGTAAATTTATGTGAATAAATGAAATAGTTATATATATATATATATATATATATATATATATATATATATATATATATATATTATACGGAATAATCATGTTGATACGCCGGTTCTCGCAAGAGAACTGAAGTTAAGCAATGTTGAGCCTGACTGATACTAGATAGGTGACCATTTGAGAATTCTAGGCGCTCTATGTGCTCTCCGCTTATCTCGGCATTGTTTGCGGTTGTCCTGCACCTCAACTTTCCACTGGTACTTACCAACTATCTAAGGAAAGGTTTGGTTAGAGATTGCACAACTCTTGCCACAAATCAATTTCACGCGGAGGCAACCTTACAGTTGGTATCCATAGTCTGTCAAGACTGAAAGAATCTGCCACACACACACACACACACACACACACACACACACATATATATATATATATATATATATATATATATAGGGTGTCCAAAAAGAATCTGATGAATTTTAAATTTGATTTACTTCGTCAATATTTAAGCTATGCTTACCAATTTTCCTTTCTAGTAGATGAGCCTCTCCGCGACTTTTTGCGATATAGTAAGCATAGTCTACTTATTTTGATTTTATTCACACAACTTGATCTAGGGCATGTTTTTCACAAGTTCTAATTTTAGTTATGAAAGATGATGTTACTCACATGCCTACCATTTTCCTTTTCTCACTCTTCTGCTGTCTGCAGGGAATTGTCCAGCACATTACTTAATGTTTCAGGGCTTATGGTCCTAATTTCCTCCTCTATATTGTTTTTAAGAGCATTTATTGTGGCTGGTTTGATTGCGTATACCCGCTCTCTGAGGTAACCCCAAAGGAAGAAATCTACGCATGCGAGATCTCGCAAGCGGAGTGGCCAATTTATCTCACAGCCACGAGAAATTATTCGGTTGCCGAATATGTCCTGGAGCAGATTTACTGTTTCTCGTGCCGTATGCGCCGTTGCATCGTCCTGTCGAAACCACATGGATCAAGAGGCCCCAATTTGACGATCTCCTTCTTACTGAAGTGGATGGATCCTCGGTCACACTCTCTGCTAATCTCTGATGATTCTTATCACTTCTTGCCGTACTGGGTCTACTAGATTTATGGAGGTTACATACAGACCGTTGCTCATGAAATCGAGCCACCATAGCTTTTATTGCATTGGGAGTAGGGGGATTTCTTGTGTTGAAGTTTCGTTGATATTGACTCAGTCAACCGAAAATACGACTCTATGATAAATATCCGCTCCTAGGTAGTGTAACGACTCATGATGACTTTAGAAGGGTTACTCTAGATGATCTGAAAAAATAAAAGAAAAATATAAAAAATTTAAAAAGTTATGAATTTTTTTAACCATCAGCTGCTTTTGGGACACCATATATATATATATATATATATATATATATATATATATATATATATATATATATATATATATATATATATATAACTACTTAATTTGCTCACATAAAATTAATATACGAAAGTATAGATTTATGCGTAAACTTTAAGTATTTACTTCAAAAGTGCTCAATACGTAGGTAGACCTAGTTAATAATTTATAAAATATATATGGCGATATATGATATATGGCGTTTCATCCACTCTAGGACTCCTCAGGCTTATGCGCGAATCTGTGGTTGTTTATCGTTTTTATATGCAACACAGAATTCGCGCATAAGCCTCAGGAGTCCTAAAGTGGATGAAACGCCGAATATTCAGTGTAGCTTAATCGACATATATATTTTATAAATTACTAACTATATATATATATATATATATATGAATTTCGGTTTTTGTGTATTGAGATTCGTATTAAAAACTCTTTTTCTATTTATTTACAAAGTAAATACAACGTTGTTATACATGGGTCATGGAATTGCATTCATCTGTAAAAGATGTAGCTAATTTGCATATTCTTTTAAACATTCATTTTAATTAATTCATTATTAGTTTTTTTCGGTTTTCTTATGGGATGATGAATTTTAGTTAACTATCACGTGTAATTATAGTCATGAAGATATTCTACATGATTTATACTTGTGTAATATTTGCGTAACAGGATTATAGTAAACACAAACCTCCTTCTAGATATATTCATGTATGCATATATATATGTGTGTGTGTGTGTGTGTGTGTGTGTTGAAAACATTTCCTACCGAACTTCTCTGTCAGTTTTGTATCTACATACATGAAACTTAATATATATGGTATTCGAACCCCTGCAAAACTTTTTATTCGGATTTTAGCCGGGGAAAATCGGGGAAAATGTGTGAAAATTAAAAATATGAATTTGCCAGGTTAAAGTCAAACGACGGTATTACGAATATGCATGCGTAACGTAATAGCTATTGGTTTATGTTTGAATTTTTAGCCTTGTCGTAAACATGTATTTATAACTCAGACATTAACGTCAAAGGAAAAAGTAAATCGTAAGCTAAACGTTTTGGTTTCGATTGTCGGTGGTGGCGCACGAGTTATTATTATTTTTTTTAACTTTTTACATTATTACTATGTATTGGGCCCAATATAATATCATAATAATAAATACGAAATCTGCATTAATTAAAATATCATATTTAAGCGTATTTTACGACCGAGCAATGCTGGTATGTATATATTCATACGTATGTTTTCGCGTGTTCTTCGTTAGTTATTTTCTTGTTTTTTTTCTTTATATGTTTTACTCTTTCGCCTCCTTTTTCTTTCTTTCTCCCTATCTCTCTTTCTCTCGATCTATCTGTCTATCTATCCGTCTATCTATCTATCTATCTATCCGTCTATCTATCTATCTATCTATCTATCTATCTATCTATCTATCTGTCTATCCGTCTATCTATCTATCTATCTATCTATCTATCTATTAATCCATCTTCCCCAGAAACTGACAATTAACGAATTAGTCCACGCTTAAATGTATTCGTCTTTGTCTTCTTTCTGTATGCTTCTCGCTCACGGAAGAATGTTGTCAAGAAAAAAGACGCATGTCTATTTGTAATTAATATGACAACTTCCGTTCAGTTCGACATTCGCCGGATATCCGGTATAATTCACAATCTAACATTGGCTTCTTTTTACCTTTTGATATGTTTACTTCTTTCCAATCCTTGTTTATTAAGTTATTTATTAGTTCGTTTTTAGAAACGGAAAATAATGTATGACATCGATTTGAGATTCAATTCATGAAATCAACGATGTATTTATCACACATACACATCTTTAACTTTATTTATTAGCACACATACACATCCCACCATAGTATATAATGTTGCATGTAGAGAAATTAAAAGTTTTTTTAATATTAAAACTTTTTCTAAAATTTTAAAATCTATTCTAACCTAAATTATTAATATCTCCTATTATATTTCCTATTAAATAAAAATCTATTCGTTTTAAAATATTATTATTTGTATCCTCAAAATTTAAAAATTAATTTTTTTTTAAATATTAATTCTATTTCCTAAAAGGTTAAAATAAAAATTATATATAAAAAAAAAGATTTATTTCTAAAATAAAACATTTTTACATGCATTTCTTGAAATGTCAAAAATCTAATTTTTTTCCAAAATATATCTATGTCCTAACCTATCTCTGTGTCATAAAATTAAAATTGTTTTTAATTAAAATATTTAGATCTATTTTAGCACTCGGTTTAAAATACAACTTTTCGCAAAAATAGTAATATATATATATATATATATATATATATATATATATATATATATATATATATATATATATATAAGCGAGATAAGACACGCCCGGTATACTTTTCGAAATATCAATAAGGAGCAGTACGCTTTCGCTATATGGGAATATCACTTTCTCCCATGGGCCTATTTTCTGCTCACCTGGATTTATAACCCCGAACGACATTGGACTCTTTCCGATAATGAACTTCCCAGGTTGTATCAGCTTCTCTTTTCGTATAATTTTCTCCATATAATTATCCACAACCACTCAAAAAACTATTTTCAATAATTCTGCTGAAAAGCAAAATAGCGTCCATTCGCAGCTGAATATTTTGCTAACTGCATTTCATTTCCTCTGATGATAAGTGCCATTGTTGAAAATCCATGGATAAGGAAATTAAAATAACCCCTTCTATATATTCCTCTTGTCAAGCAATAAATTCTTAAATCGAATATATGTCTCTATATGGTGATTTTTTTCAGAATTTAAAATTTAACCACGAAACTTATATATATATATATATATATATATATATATATATATATATATATATATATATATATATACATATATATACATATATATATATATCGGCACTGATGAGTTGTGATACAACGAAACAGGACTGTATGTCGATGACTACAAATATATTTTAAGCCCCCCTCTTTGGGTAGAGCACTGTCGTAAATGATCTCACCCGCTACTAAATTGGCTGAAAAATGCGAAGCTCGTTGTTTGTTTACAAACAGGCGATTTGAGCACTATAAAAGTGGTGGCGGGTGTACATTTAAATAGACATTCAGACGAGTTATTTACGGGCGTTGCCTTCATGGTCGAGTGGGAGAACTGCCGATTGTCAACACGACGGTTCTAGGTTCAGTCCTTGACTAGTGAGAGATGCTTATCTAGCAGCACTGATGAGTTGTGATACAACGAAACAGGACTGTATGTCGATGACTACAAATATATTTTTTTACACAGTGATCACCACTTATCAAGGTTCGGAAGCCACTCAGGGATAAGGGTTATTTCAAGTACATTGCGTTAGTGTGAAGATTTGACGAAGTGTTTACTTAAGGGGGCGGTTTATTAGGAATTTGTTAACGTTGGACTTGAAGACATCCAAGTTGTAGTCCGGAGGGAAGCAGCCAGACGGAACAGAGATCCACAGGTGTGCAGTTCTAAGAAAGAAGCTTTGTTCATGGAATCCGTGTTTTGATTTAGGCACAGATATAGAGTGGGGGAAATTTTTCACAGTGGATTCAGCTAGATGTGTGTTTTTCATGAAAGATTGGCGAGGGGGGACCAGAGATTGGAGTTCGACGAGCACCTGCCATGGAAATAAAGATAAAACAAGGATAGGCTCGCAACGTCTCTTCTGTGGGAGAGAGGTTGCAAGGTAGAGAAAAGGGCATCCCCCACTGAGCCACGAAGTCTATTTTGTACTCTGTCAAGGCAGGATAGGCTGTTTTTAGCAGCTCCTGCCCAGATGGACCAGCAGTACTCCATCCTTGGACGTACTTGGCTTTTATATAGATAGAGAATTGCATCAGTAGTGAGATATCTTCTGGAGCGGTAGAAGGATCCCACCATCTTTCCAGCGACCTTGGCAACAGACTTGATGTACGTGTTCCATTTCAGATCAGGAGTAAAAGTCAAACCCAGAAGCTTGTCAAAACACGGGGCCTCACCCAGACGAGAGCCATCCATCACAATTGATGCCATATGGGGATCAGAGCGTTGATGATGTAAGGATAGGAGTTTGGTTTTGGATGCATTAAAGATAACCAGCCACATCTTCCCCCACTGAACCACGCGCTCGAGATCAGAGGAGAGAGAATCAGAGAGAACTGTCATTTACAGCCTTTGATGTGTTGCCGTAGATGGTCGTGTCATCAGCATAGATGTCAACTAATGATTTAAGTATGTATATGCATATATTATAAAAATTAAAATATATTTTCTAAAAAAACCGTCTGATCACGTTCCCAAAAAGATTAATATCATTTTTTTCTAAAATATTAATATTTATATTCCCAAATATAAAAACTCAATTTTTCTTATTTATTAAGTTTTTCTTCACGTCCTCAAAAATACCTTAGTCTTAATGTAGAGGACTATGTTTAGGAGCAAAACACATTCGAGGATATTGTCATATCTTGAGTGATTCAAATCGGACCATTCTTTATTCTCTTCGTAATCTTCGGTCCTACAGTTTTTTTTTCACAAAAGATGTCTCCCCCTTCTCCCCTTCTCTCTTTCTCTCCCTCTATTTACTGTATTGTTATGTTTATGATATTCACTCCTATATAACACTCACAGCAAGATCTCGTCTCTCTACAGCCACAATAAAGAACTTCCCTTTCTCTTCCTGTCTTTACCAAAAACCAAACGGAACCTCCATTAAACAAAGTTTCTTTTCTAACGCCCCATCAGTGAAACAAGATAACACAAGTCTTCTTATTACATCATAACCATCTCCAATTCTAATGTAAAACACATAATTGCTGAACTATCTTCATAAATAATCAATACCTGAGAACAAGTGGAAATTTAACACCTATAAATGTCAAATTCCGGTACAACAGTAAGCAGTCAAGAGTGTTCAAACGAGTGGAAGTAATAAACATTGTATAACGCTAGTTGATTTGCTATTTGTTTTTATTTCCTAGACAGGACTCAACTGTAATACTCTTAAAGGGGCTCATAATTATAAATATTAATTAGTTTTATACCCACAGAAACTAGTGTTTCGTGCTTTTGCAATCATCAGTGTTGGAAGTGGAACATACTAATGGTCGAGAGATTCTATAAAATCACTTTTGACTCCATATATACTCACCTAAATTCAAGAGAGGAGCTTATATCCTCATGCAGTCATAAACGTTGGTTTAAATTTAACAAATGTAAACCACCATAAGTCATTAAAAATGTTACTTATTAATATTCAATTTTGAAATGTGAGTTTAACTTGATACCTTTATTAATAAAAATTTGATCATCAATATTATTATTAATATTAGTTTAGCTGATATATTTACCATTATTGTATATTATTTAAATATATATTTAAGCTTAACCTATACTATATTTATTAATTTCGATAAATAAATAAAGTATTAAAAATACTAAATTCAATAAGTTCCAAATATAATATATTATAATCTAAATAGAATAAACACTAATTATCTCCCTTTGATTATTTAATTAGAAAACTAAGATTGTCTCGCCCTTTTTTTTAATATTTGCTTAATTTTAAATTAGGCGTTTACTAACATATTCTAACCGCTAAAAATGTTCCATTGGCGTTCTTTTTAAAAATTCAACGTTTCGTACAGTTATAAGCTGCAATCAACATCAAAATGAATGCTTTGACGATAATTACGGTTTTCAAAAGGCGAAGAATTAAAAGGTAAATATATATATATATATCATTTATGCTGACGACACTACCATTTATGGTACCACATCTAAGACAGTAAACGACCAAGTTCTCTCCAATTCTCTCTCCTCTGATCTTGAGCACGTAGTACAATGGGGAAAGGAGTGGCTGGTTACTTTTAATGCATCTAAAACCAAGCTTCTCTCTTTACATCATCAACATTCTAATCCACATTTGTCATCAATTGAAATGAATGGCTCTCGTCTTCAGGAGGCCTCAAGTTTTGACAAGCTTCTGGGCTTGACCATTACTCCTGATCTTAAATGGAACACGTATATCAAATCTGTTGCCAAGGCCGCTGGAAAAATGGTGGGATCTTTCTATCGATCCAGT
>NC_136509.1:1430232-1462732 GCF_053919585.1 Euprymna scolopes | reverse complement strand
TTTACTTATTTATTTATTCATATACTCATGAATATCAGCACCATCATTATTATTTATATTCAAAGTAATATTTTTAATTTTTACATTTCACAAACGTTACCCAATTCTAAATACGACAATCTAGTTTTAATAAATATTTTGCAAACTTGTTCCTTATTTAAGCATAATTTTGTTATCGTTGTATATACCCTAATTCTCTAATAAGTATGTTTCAGAGTGTCTTCCTCTGATAACATTTTATTTTAATTATAATTAAATAAATGTATATTTAAGTTTAAACTAATTCTAATTTTAGTTCAAGTTAATAAGATTTATAAATATTGTTTTAACCTAAAAATTATAGACCATATCCAACTCAGGTTTTCCTTATACTTTAAACCCCCTCTCCTATGTACTTTAATTAAATTTTAATTTCAATTTTTTTATGCTTTTATTAAATTTAACTAATAATTCCGAAATTAATTTGTAGACGTTAATTTAATAAGTATCTATATTAAAAAAGAATATAGTTTATCTTAGATTTACAATAGATATATCTTATCTTTAACATTGGTTTTTACATTCATCTTAACAATAAAACCAGTTGACTCATAAGTTTGAAACAACTTATCAATCAATTAATAATCACTTGTTGCATCATATACATTATATTTTTAGATTCAATATTTGGAACCTGATTACTATAAATGCATTTGTAATATTATGATTATTACCATTTTTTTCTAATCCATAAATTAACTTACTTAACAAACTCAACTTTACCATCTATAAACATTACTATCAAACTAAGTAATAATATAATGATCCATTTCTATTGCCTTTACTAATTTAATATTTAATTCTTCCTCAACTCCTAATTGTATAATATAGATGTACGCTCTTTTTTATCACTCCATAGTAAAATAATATATTATGTGTAATATACTAACATACTTTATTTTCATTGTTCATATTAAATATTAATTTAGATATAGTTTGCCATCCTATATGCTATCATTATTTAAATTTTTTATGCCTATATAACAAGTTTATAAAGTTTTATTTTTTTTTTCATTAGCTAATTTTATTTATATAAAATATTTAACTTCATATAGAAAATACTTAAAATCATGCTATTAAGGTAGTTACATATATATATATATATATATATATATATATATATATATATATATATATATATATATATATACAAGAATTTTATGAGTCAACTGAATTAAAGGAATAAATTATGAGATGGCCAACATCATGAATTTTTTAATAAAACTTTTTGTCATTTATTCTCTCTCTTTCTCTCTCTCTCTCTCTCTCTATATATATATATGTATATATATATATATATATATATAGTTAATGAATGACAAAAGTTCATGATGTTGACCATCTTAGAATTTATTCATTTAATTGAGCTGACATTTACAATTCTTGGCAGTATTTGTTTCGTAGCACAAAATCAATTACTTATTATTATATCAATTAATGAATCTATTTTGCCCTTAACTCATCAGAAGAAATAGCAACAATCAATCCATCAAAAGGAAATAAAGTACGTTTGGACATGATCCAAATGCGATAATATTTTTATCTTCTGATGAGTCAAAATAGATTCAGTATATTGCTCTGTAATTACATTAGCTTCTTAAATAAGCATTGGTGTATATTATAAGGAAACAAAGTAGGTTTCCACACAAAAAAATTCACTTAGGGTTAATACAAAGATTTATTTACAAAGGAGATATAAGGCGAGAGTCTATCTCCGTCGGTGTCTTGGAACTCTCTGATTTCCGGAGGAGTATTTATACATTAACTGTATATTATTGTATCGAGGGGTGCTAGGTCATTCCATTATAACACCGTCCCCGTAACTATATTCTTCCTTGGAATTTGGCTTTTCCATTTAGTTCTTTTTTAGCTTGAACTAACGCCTTCTGCCTCTTTCCTTTTTTCACTCCTCCGCACAGTTTGCATTTGTGAATTCCTCGATTTGTGAAAGTGACTAGTTTTCGGAGTTACTGATAATTGGTATTTCCTTGTTATTTAAAAGTTCAATTTGGAAAGTGTCTTAAATGCTTCCATTTGTAGTTCTCAATTTTTGACCGTTTCCATGTATCTTGGTCTCAATTGGTTTATATGTCTTTTATGGGAAAATGTGCGTCCTTTTATGATATAGACCATTCTCCCGTTCTTTTTGAGACAATTCCATCGTCCCAAAAACTATTTCCTGCCCGATAGCTTTTAAAGAAAACTTGATCACCGTCCTCATACGCGCTGTAATTTGCATTATATTTAATAATTTTTTTATCTTTTCTTTTCTCGGAATTAATCGGTCGAACACAGAACTACTTTTCTGGCAAACATTATTTCAGCTTGTGATAAATTTGCATTAGTATTGTGCTTTGGCGTTTTCCTATAAATTATTAAGAATTTTTTAAATACTCTTTTCTTCAGTGTCAATGTTGTTATTCTTTTTCAATGTTCTTTTGAAGGTATCGACAAACCTTTTCGCTTGCTCGTTAGACCGAGGGTTATAAGTTGGTGTTGTGATATGTTCCATGGACAGTGACTAACAATAGTGCTTAAATTCTTATCTTGTGAACATGGTATCATTGTCACTAACAATTTTTGGTACTCTAAAACGATCAAATACTTTGTTTACCGCCTTTATAGTATTTTCAGCTGTAAGGTGTTTGTATTTATAAATCCCTGGTCATTTTGAAAAACTATCCACGATTACCATGTAATAATATCCTTTCAGTGGTCCTGCGTCATCTATATGGATGCGTGTCCAGGGTACATCTGTTTTAGGCTAAGGTTGCGTCCTTATGGGTAACACTTTCGCTGCTAATTGGCAACGTTTGCACAATTTTATCATTTTTTCTATGCCCTGGTTCATTTTAGGCCAGTATGTATATCCTTTCATTATAGCTTTTATTCTGGAGATTCCAAGATGGCCCATATGAAACTCTTACAGAATTTTCATTTGTAACACTTGCGGTATTATCATTCTGTCTGCAAACATTGGAGTTTCATCACATATCGAAAACGGAAAAATTTTAAACCTTTTTACCTCTTTTTGTTTTGCCATACTTGTTTTGTTTTTTTTTCTTGTTAATGTATTCGTCCATTTTTGCTGCTTTTTTATTTCTTCGAGTGTTACAGGTAGTTCTCTAATAATATTAATTAGTATGTCTGTTAGTTCATTTTCTTCTTTTAGTGCTGCTATAACCGTTTCTTCTAGCAGTTTCGTTTTACTTAAAATCAATCGGGACAGACAATCTGCATGTGCAATTTGGTTAGATGGTAAGTGTTGCATTTTCTTTTTTACATATATTGTGAGTGAAGTCCACTTTTTTAATAACTCCATTTTCTTCAGGCCTCCTTAGTTCTTCATCTATTGTTTCCAGTGAAAAGAATGGAACCTTCCTTTTAAGTTTGAACACCAGTTTAGCTTTGTTCTTCAGTTCAAATTTCACTTCAACCTTAGTGCAACAACCCAGTCCCTCAGAAAATACATTTTTTAAATCCTTTTTTTAAATCCTTAATAAATTTTTCAGGCAGTTTGGAATTTTCTATACCTGCCACACTTACTTTTATATAAAACTAGTTCATGGGTTTCTCCCATAAATTGAATAGTATCATAAAGTCGATACCAAATAAATTAGAATTAATTAATAGCTTTCTAGCACGGTAGAGAGAACCCGCCTTCTTCGCAGCGGTCCTGACAATGTTCTCAATGTAATTGTTCCAAGTCATGTTTCTTGTGAACGTTAGGTCGAGGAGTTTAAAAGATGTACTTTCAGATAAAAAATCATGTATAAAAAAAAGTGCTGTATCTATGCTGTCAGAGACTTTGTTTATTATGGTACAGTCCTGGGTCGAGGGAGAGCGGTAGAGAAAATAAAAGTAGCTAATATTATGTTGCATGTTAAGTCTAAAGCACATAAAGGCTTGATCGTCCGATTCTAGTTTTTTTTCTCTAGTCAAGAATCCTGAATAATTTACATTGGGCATTTATTTTTCCTGCATAAGCAATAAAATCGTCCTCATCTTGTTTCACAATATTTAGACAATTATGACGCGTATAAAATAAGCTGTCCAGTTTCCCGAAAATTCTCGATAATATATCTATCGTTTCTTTAAAAGGAATATCTTCGGGTTTCTTTGGGAGAATGAAATTTGTATACTTGGTATTTTCCTGAATACCTAGTTTTTGTAACAGCAGAATAATTTTTTCCTTCAGGTATAAACCAATACTTTTTTCTACTTACCTCATTAATGTGGTTTGTAATAATTCACTTTGTTTTAATTGTTGTTCTTGTAAATATTCCATTTTCTTTTGTTGCTTTTGCAGGGTTAACCGTATGTTTTTTGTGGGTTCAGTTATTTGTTTCATAATTAACTTTTAAGCACAGAATAAAACAACAACAAAAAGTAATTTTACATATAAAATGCTAAATAAATTCAATGAATTTGTTTTTAAAGGCGCAAATTATTTCGTAAAAATTTAGAAAAATTGGGGAAAAGAAAATACAACAGCGACATGAACCGACGCACACACACAACAATATCAGAACATGTTCCTTTTTTGCAGTCTTATTCATAGTTATTTTTCTTATGAGAGGAAAATAAATCTGAAATGAATTAGCAATGGAACAAATATTTTTCTTTCCCTTTTCTTTAGTACTAGCGGGGGTACCCGGCGTTGCCCGGGCGTTTTTAGGTGTGTGTGTGCTGTTAAATAAAAAAGAAACCGGGGGGAAGTTGGTAGGATCGAACCCGAAGTCCTGAGGCGAAGTTTGAAAATAAAATCGGCTAGCCAGAATGAGTTACTGAAAGATGTTTGAATTTATTTAAGTAAGAACGAAATTGACAGGTGCGCGCACGGAAGTCGTCGAGCGTTACGACGACGACGTCAATGACCAGGTTTGTTTGGTATAAGCGAAGTAAAAAAATAAAATAACATTAAAACTTAAGCGGGGGGTAATCAAAACATCGAAAAAAAACAAAAAAAAACTAACGTAAGGCAAACGAACAACGAAAAAAGAAAACGAACACGTGAAAAATGGCTTAAATAAGCCTGTTTCGATATTAAAATTTAAAAAATCGGTGGGTACCCGGGTGTTTTGGGGTGCGTGGTCGGGGGTGGATAAGCGACGTAAAAAAAAAACAGAAAAACGAACGTTACGTGAAAAATGGCTTAAATAACACTGGTTCAATATTTAAATTGAAAAATCGAAAAAAAAAGACATCTCACACCACGATTCGAACCCAAAACGTTTAGATAATGAAACAACGCGTTAACCAAGTGACCTAACGCGACGTACATGAAGTTTAATCAGTTTTTCAACTATTTAAAGTAAATCAGGCCATGACGTCATCTGACGCATGCTTAGAACCGGTCGTCGTCACGAGAGGGCCGTTTTTGTTGACCCCCCCCCCATATCGAAAATTGTCGATTTCGGGGTGAAAAAATTAACGTTTTTGGCCAATTGTTCGATATTTTTCGAGCGAAGGATGGAGCTTCAATATGATACCGAGTTTGTGAATTTTTGTCGTGTCTGTTGAAAGGTTTTAACAGACACACAAACATACACACATACACACATACATACATACACACATACATACATACATGATGATTGCATACACACACGTACATACATACATACATTTTCGATTTTATATATAGAGATGAAACTAAACGCTGTCTTTTTTCTGTTGTATTGTTTTTAAAATTTTATTTTTCAGTTGGTTGAATGATTTTATCAGTTATGTTTTTAGAACTTATTTCTGTCTTTCGTTCAGACTCAATTGTTTTCTTTTTCCTTCGACCATGTGCGTTCCCGAATTAAGTTTCACTTTTCTTTTCTTTTGAGTTCTTCTTCGCCAAATGATATATCTTTCTTCAGATAATCATAACACAGGACATTCACTTAGGGTTAATACAAAGGTCTATTTACAAAGGGGGTACAAGGTGAGAGTCTTTCTCTTTCAGTGTCTTGGGACTCTCTGATTCCCGGACGAGTGTACCTACATTGTTTGTATATTATTGTACGGAGAGGTACTAGGTCTTTCCATTATAACAATATATGTGTGTGTGTGTGTTGTGTGTAAATATATATATAACACATTGTAGTAAAAAGTAGTGGTGTGTGCTGATAAGTAGTAAGATTGTAACTATGTTTTTTAACATGAGGTGATACCATTTATCAAGGCCCGGATGCCACTCAGGGATAAGGGTTATTGCGTTTACAGTAATCAATGAGATAGTATTGTAGTAATCATTAGTATTGGAGATTTGATATAGTGTCTTACTTAAGGGGGCGGGTTGTCAGGAGTTTGTTTATGTTGGATTTGAAGGCATCCAAGTTGTAGTCAGGTGTGAAACAAGCGAACGGAAGAGAGTTCCACAATCGTGCACTTCTGGGAAAGAAGCTCTGCTCATGGAATCAACGTTTGGATTTAAGCACCGATAAAGAGTGGGGAAAATTATTGACAGTAGTTTCAGCCAGACGGGTGTTTCTCGTGAAAGATTGGAGGGAGATTGGAGCTCAGACGAGCACTTTCCATGGAAATAACGATAAAACAAAGACAGGCTCGCAACGTCTCTTCTGTGGGAGAGAGACTGCAGAGAAGAGAAAAGGGCATCTCCCACCAAACCATGAAGTCTATTTTGTACTCTCTCAAGGCAGAATAGGCTGTTTTTAGCAGCTCATATAGGTTGAAAGCTTATAAAATCCATACTAGAATTGTCCGCAACGGTTTTGTGGCATAGTAAATAAAGTACTTGGTGAGTTACACTCTTCTGGAGATTGAACTTTCAATCCCTAGTGCGGACGATAGTC
Organism: Euprymna scolopes; assembly: GCF_053919585.1. Lineage (NCBI taxonomy): Eukaryota > Metazoa > Mollusca > Cephalopoda > Sepiida > Sepiolidae > Euprymna > Euprymna scolopes. Next base: position 1,455,890 of record NC_136509.1, on the reverse strand, counting down.
AAATACAATAGCAAAATACTTAAGTATTCTACCCGGTCATGGCTGACTGAACCAGAGCGTGATAATCCCGAAGAAATTTCGCCCAAATTACCGAGTTCAAATAGAAAACCCTGACGAAGGTCGAATGTTATATCAACCGAAACGTTGCGAAAATACCATTGAAGATGAGAACAGTCGTTCAAATAATGTCAATAATACGAGCAATTGTCTAGTGCGAAATTCGAACACACGATCACAAAATAAAGTTCGAACTCAAGGCGAACAAAAATATTCTGTCATTTTAATAAATGTAAATGAGTTAGGCGTAGAAATTATCCTATCTCTCCACAAATATCTAAAACAGTTTGATTGCCTAAAATTAATACTGGAATATATAGAGAAATATAAATATCAAATTAAAACTTAATCTCCAATATATATTTAAAAAAAGTTTATCAAATATTTTTGATGAATTTTCAAGAAACTATACGTCAAATATTTACCATACAAAATAGTTTTTTAATCGGCTAAAAGACCCATTAAAATGTCGGACCATTTGTTTCTTACATTATTTTTAACATATATTTAATTATCATAAAGTTTTTAAAAGGGTTAAAAAAAAAAAACAACTACTGACATCGATATGGATATTGGATCATAGTGCTTATTCCAAATATGCGGTTAGTTTAATTATCAGATAAACAATTTAACATATATATATATATATATATATATATATATATATATATATATAAGTTACAATAAGTTTACTAAGGTAATCAAAATGGTAAACTTAAAATATATTATAAATATTAAAGAGTTAATATTTACAAGTAAAATAAACTCAGCCAGATGTAAAAAGCTCAATAAAACCGAAAAGGAAATAGAGCTTATAATATGAACAAATGATTAATAAAACATGTTAAAAGACATCTTGAAAAAGAGTTAAAAACATATTTAATTTTAAAAAAGGAAGCACAAGATAAGTGGATAGTCCTTAATCCGCGGAGTTTCGAAGAAATACCCTCCTTCTCATCAGAGGGCAGGAATTAGCAAAATGCAGGATCGGATTTTGCATATAAAAGTATATATATATATATATATATATATATATATATATATATATATATATATATATATATACTAGGAGATCGCCCGGCATTGTCAGGTCATAAAATATGCTTAAATATATTTTGATTAATGCAGATTTCGTATTTATTAGTCATTGAAAAAGTTTTTTAAAAATAACTATGCTTCAATGTGATATTTTGATTAATGCATATTTCGTATTTATTATTATATTATATTGGACTCAATATATAGTAATAGTTCATAAAACTAAAAAATAAAATGACTCGTGCACTACCATCAAGAATCGAAACCAAAAGGTTTAAGTAACAATTTACTTTTTTCTTGGACGTTAATGTCTGAACTATGAAGACATCTTTGCAGCAAGGCTAAAAATTAAAATATGAACCAGTTGCTATTACGTTATATTTAGTCTACAGACATGAAACTTAATATATAGGGTATTCAACCCCATGGCAAAACTTTTTATTTGGATTTTAGCCGGGAAAAATCGGAAACGGAATTTGCTAGGTGAAGGTTACTGGATTACATTGCGAATATTCGCAATGTAATCCAATAACCTTCACTTAGCAAATTCCGTTTCTTTAATTTTCACAGTTTTGCACCGATTTTTCCCCGACTCAAACCCAAATAAAAAGTTTTGCCATGGGGTTGAATACCCTATATATTAAGTTTCATGTCTGTAGACTAAATAAAAACTGACAGAGGAGTTTGGTAGGTAAATTTTTAAATATATATATATATATATATATATATATATATATATATATATATAGGTAATTAATTAAAATGAATGTTTAAAAGAACATGCAAATTAGCTAGATCTTGTGCCGAAGAATGCAATTCCACGATTGATATATGACAAATATGAATATCATAAACAAAAACGAACTAATTTATATATATATATATATAATTATTATGTTAAATAACACTGAACTAGAACAGTCGTACAAATAATCCTCTAAATATTATGCATAGTCGTAATATGTCGTTTCTACAGAACATGAACCAAACAGATTTTTGCCGAACTTAACTTAAAACGTATATTCGGGTTATATATATATACAGTAAGTTATAAAAAATATATATCAATTAAGCTACACAGTATATTCCACGCTTCATTCTCGTGCGAATTCCTCAGGCTTAAGAATGAAACGCAGAATATTCTGTGTAGCTTAACTGCCATATATATTTTCATAACTTACTACCTAGCTCTACCTATGTATTGAGCACCGTTGAAGTAAATACTGAAGATTTATGCATCAAATTATATCTTCGTGTATTAATTTCTGTGATTAAATGAAGTAATCATATATATATATATATATATATATATATATATATATATATATAGACTTGTTTGTAATATACTGAATTGTACTGGGTTCGTATAATTCAGTAAATTTTGATATACCAATAAGTTTTAAGCCAAAGAGAGATTACTTAAGAAGTAAGCTACAAAATTATCCTATTTCCTGATTGAGCATTAATATACTGTATTAACAAAACCAAGACTTCAAGAAAGGAATTGATAGCAACAGAAAGTGTATTTCATTGTAAGTTACAATTGTTTCCATACCAGTTTGACAATTTCAAGCATTATGGCGTTTGAAAATTTTCACATAACCAGCTTTTCTTCAGACTTCTTGAATAAAAAACACTCTAGACAATAGAACATTGTTTAAAGAAAATTCCCTTAACGGAAATGAAGCATGTGAAAAAACATTTACCCTGAAGGCATCCTCTGTGAAAAGCCCATTCACGTTCTATAGTGTTTTTTTATTCGAGAAGTCTGAAGAAATGCTTGTTATATGAAAATTATAATACTATTATAATACTAGTATCGCAGAGAAAAATGTTGGCAAAATACAAAGGGTACGGCAAGGTGACCACTATGTAAAAAAATACTGTAAGAGTTGTGGAGGAAAGAATCACTTCAAAAGCAAAATATGCTATAAGTGTGGGCGTAAAGGACACAAGTCAACAGTATGCAAAAAAGAGAAATACTGGAAGCCTGAAATAAAGACCATTGATTCTAAAAAAGAGTCAATGCATTGTAAAAAAAGGAAATATATTGAAGTTAGAATTAATGGCCGGAAAGTAAAGTGTCTTTTGGATACTGGAAGTGACATATCCTTAATTAATGAAACAACATTGAAGGAAATTGGTTCTCCAAAGCTGCAAAATACAAAGAAAACTTCCAGAGGAATGTCTGGAAATAGATTAAAATTTAAGGGTGAATTTTATACTAATATGACCCTGAATGAAAATACTGTAAAATCTAAAATGTACATGATACCTGGAAAAAATTCTAATCTATTCGGTATAGATTTGATGATACTTTTCAATTTATGGAAGAAACCAATAAACTCATTTTGCAAAAGAGTAAATGTGACAGGATCTGAAAGTCTCAAACTGCCAGAAGGATTTTAAAAATATCTTTTCTGAAGGTCTCAGTTGCTGCACTAAATCGGAAGTGAAATTTGAACTGAAAGATGAAGCGAAACCGGTGTTTAAACCCAAAATGAAGGTTCCGTATTCGGCATTAGAAACAATCGAGAAAGAATTAAATAGACTCGAAGAAATCAGAGTAATAAAAAAAAGTGGACTACTCTGAATGAGCATCACCCACAGTTTATGTGAAAAATAAAAATAAAAAAAATCAGGGTATGTAGGGATTTTTCGACGGAACTGAATGATTCCTTAAAGGATCATAACTATCCACTCCCTACCCTGAGGAAATATTTTCTAAGTTAAATGGAGGAAAATTTTTCACAAAAATTGACTTATTAGAAGTATATTTGCAGGTCAAAGTCCACGAAGATTGTTATAAATACCTGACAAGGAATACTCATAAAGGATTATTTTCCCTAAAACGATTGCCGTTTGGGTTGAAAGTAGCACCAAATTTATTCCAACAAATTATGGATGCCATGCTAGCAGGCTTGGATTTTGCAATGGCTTATTTAGACGACATTTTTATAAGAAGCGAAAATGTTGAAGAACATAAAAACCATATTCGGAAGGTATTCGAGAAAATAGAAGACTACGGATTTAAAGTGGCTTTCGAAAAATGTAATTTTGGTATGGACAAGATTGAATATTTGAGAAAAATAATTGATTGGAAAGGTAGAAGACCTAACGCAAATAGGACAGAAGCAATTAAAGACATGCATAGACCAGACAATGTAGTAAAGTTACAGTCATTCTTGGGTCTAGCAAACTACTATAATTCTTATATTCTATATATGCACGAACTAAGAGCACCATTAAATGAATTATTGAAGAAGAATGAAAAATCGCTCTGGACAAAAGAATGTGAAAAAGAATTCCAAAATATTAAAAGATGTTTGTTATCGGATCTAGCGTTAGCCCATTACGATCCGAGAAAGGATCTAATCGTAGCGGCAGATGCGAGCGAATACGGTTTAAGAGCCGTGCTTCTACACAGAATGGAAGATGGATCTACTAAACCAATTTTTCAAGACTCGAGAGTTTTATTACCCGCTGAAAGAAAGTACAGTCAGATCGAAAAAGAGGGTCTGACGATTGTGTATGCCATGAGAAAGTTCCATAGATTCATTCATGGAAGATCTTTCGTCTTGGAAACGGACCATAAACCATTACTATCGATTTTTGGTTCAAAAAAAGAGATTCCTACTAATACAGTGAAATTATGTAAAGGTTGCCAACTAGCCGCGAGATCTCCCTCCATACGGACGCAACCTTGGCCTAAAACAGATGTACCCTGGACACGCATCCATATCGATTACGCAGGACCTGCGAAGAGATATTATTACCTAGTAATCGTAGATATTATGTCAAAATGGCCAGAAATTTTTAAATATAAACATCCTACAACAGTAAACACAATAAAAGCGCTGGACGAGGTATTTAGTCGGTTCGGAGTTCCGAAAACAATTGTTAGTGATAATGGCACTATGTTCACAGGTCAGGAATTCAAGCACTACTGTGAGGCACTTCCCATTGAACACATTACAACACCAGCTTTTAACCCTCCATCGAACGGACAATGCAATATTTTTTTCATCATGAAACCTACGCGTGACGGAAGTTGTTGGCCAAGATCAAAGTGTAGTATCTGTTCTTCAGATGCTACTCTTCAATTTCTTGTTCTCTGTTAGTGGAGGAGAAATCCTTCACGAATGGGACAATTTTTATTTTTTGTTCCTTTTCTCCACGTTAAAAAACGACCCTGGTGTCTAACTCTGTCCCGTGGGGAGGCATTGTAAATAGGAACTGGCATACGAACATAAACAAATTCCTCATTCAATTGTTGAACCATACTTGTACTTTAAGGACCAGTTGGGTTGACAACCATAATATTAAGAATTATTTTGTTTTATTGTTGTTGTTTTTTGTTGGGTTTTTTTTGTTGTTTTTTGTTTTTTGAATGACGATTTGAAAGTATAATTTGGTGTTAAAGGGTTAAGATGAGTTCCTGTATTGCGATGATCTCTGACGTCATGTTTCGATTGTTTAAAAGCAAAGATTGAAAAAAACACACGTTGCGACAATTTTTGTTTACTTTCGACCTAATTAATTTTCGAGATTGTTTGGCGTAACTAAAATTTCTTTTTTATATAAGAATCTTCGATTATTTTAATTTCAACTGAAATGAAAATAATCTTTATTAAAAATTTAATTTTTGGTTTCTATTTTTGTTTATAAAAGCTTATGTAATGAAAATACGCGGCAAGTTTCAATAAAAATGGTTTGAAGTATTTTGGGGGGGATTGAAGATGTGGGTGAGAATTTAAAAGAACAGGTATTTATATTCTCTCCTCCGCTCCCTCTCTTTCTGGCTCTTTTTCTCTCTGTATTTACATATCAAGCTAATGTTTTCTCCGTTTTCTCGATTTCTTAAATATTTTGTTTCTCTTCTTAAACTCTACTTTCTTCCCTTACTAATTCACCATGTTATATAGTTTTTACAAATTTCCTGGGGCATATCTCACGCCGCTCCAGTACATTATATTGTTTCTGTCTACATCCTTCTCTCTCTCCCTCGGCACCTCCCTCTCTCTCTCAATCTCTCTCTATATATATTATATATAGGTACACACACACACACACACACATATATATATATATATATATATATATATATATATATATATATATATATATATATATGAACAAATGATTAATAAAACATGTTAAAAGACATCTTGAAAAAGAGTTAAAAACATATTTAATTTAATTTTAAAAAAGGAAACACAAGATAAGTGGATGGTCCTTAATCCGCGGAGTTTCCAAGAAATACTCTCCTTCTCATCAGAGGGCAGGAATTAGCAAAATGCAGGATCGGATTTTGCATATAAAAGTATTTAATGAAACTACAAGTAAGTCACAGATCTTACTTCGTTAAAAAAAAGGGGTGAGGTAAGGGGAACAGGAGGCAAAAGAAAAATGATAAAAATATTTCACATGAATGGACAGTCCGGTGAAGGGTAAAAATCCAAAAATGGTAAAATCCAAAAGGGTCGAATTTAAAATTTCAATCCAATGGGTAAATTCCAAATGGTCCAAAATAATCCAAAAGGCAGGATTCCTTGGAAAAAAGCGCAAATGGAATGAATTCCAAATCATTAAAAGAAAAGTACTGGAGAGAATATTTAAAAACACGTCTGTCAAGGCTGGATGAATCAATATATATATATATATATATATATATATATATATATATATATATATATATATATATATATATATATATATATATATGTTGGCAGCACGTCTGATTGAACACGACAGAGTTATTCTTTTTTTTTTCCGATCTTTCTGGATATCTTTTCGGTTTACCAAACGGTCTTTTAATTTCAGCAGGCATGATACATAAAATGGCGCTCAGAAGTTGTTGTTTGCCCATATTCTTCTCAAGCGCTTTCTGTCGGTGCATCCGATTATTATCACGAGCGATTGTTGTTGTTTTCTTTTTCTTTTCCTTCGAGGCTTGATGTATTTATAGTTTTTTTTTTATATAGTTGGTTAAAAAGGTAGGTGCAGGAGGGTTGGGGACGAATTAGTTTTATTTTTTAATTTCGATTTTCCTATTTTATATTTTATCTATTTAGTTTCATGTTAGTCATTAAATACTGTTAGTATATTTGTCCCGGTGTTAAATGAGATCCAGTTTAAAAGCGTGCTGTATTTTTTTGACAAGCATGACTTCTAGTAATTTTAGGCGCCGTGTGCAATTGTTAAGATATCGAATTTTGATATTTTTTGCTAAGATATTTCTAAGGTCGGACGACTGTAGGTTTTTTATCGTGAGATGTGTGGGTGTTGTTTTATGGCACTATTGTCAGTTAAATGATAGGTTAGTCGCCGAAGCGTGTTGTTGTGTGGCCTATGTATGCGTTGAATGAATTTTTAGAGTGGGTTCGGAGACATTTTCTGGTTTAGTGTGGTAGCATTGTTATTGTTTTTAATTATTAAATTGGACGTTTAAGATTTAGTATAATATATTATTAGTTTGATCTTTTTGTTTTGGTCGGTAGGTTTGGTGTATCTTTTATATAGATTCGGTATTATTTTTTCATCTGTTTTGTAGTTAGTGTGTAATTGGTATTGTTAGTATACACTGATGGTGTTTTTGTTAGGGTTAAGGCTTATATTTTTATTGTGGACGCCCCTGCGAACGGAAACCCCATGATATCAATATACCATCTTAAGACAGAACAGGTACTACTTTTAGATCCTAGCCAGAAAACTAACAAGGTACATTTTAGTTTTACGTACAATCCAAAAACGACACCTTACTTTTTAATATTGAATTTTTTTTTAATGTCGTCTTCGGTGATCGGGAGATCCTATTTATTAAAAAGAAGGATAGAATGTGATAACATACTACGAACATTAAATTAGTTTTCCTATATACTAATTTAATGTTCGTATTATGTTATCACATTCTACCCTCATTTTTAATAAATAGCATCCTCGGATAATCTGAAAACCGTGACACACGTACGGTTTTCAATAGAAATTCAACTTCAGCAGAAATTCAATCTAAACACTGTAAATTAGTATTTTTCTATTGTTTTTGGCCTTCGGGCCGCGATCAAAGTGTAGTATCTGTTCTGCAGATGCTGCACTTAAGATAATTTGTACCAGTCAATGGAGGGGAAACCCTCTATACTGGGACAATTATTATTTTGGGTAACCAGAGTGCCCCCTTTTTGCCTGCTTTTAGGGGAGCTGGTTTTCACCCCACATTAAAAACGACCTTGTGCCTAATTTGATTTGGTGGAGAAGCAAATAAATACATTATACAGTAAATTAGTATTTACAATTTATTCTCCTACAAGGAATACACGATAAAAACTTTTCCTTATTCAACAATTTCCAAAAATGGCTCTTATCCTCGAAGGAAAGAAGTGAGCAAATTTTTTTTTCTGCTTAGCACATTAAATGAAAACTACAAGAAAAACGTCTTATTATATGTAATAATGCTTCTCTATTAATTTGAAGTTTTCAATTAATTATTATTTTACTAAATACTTTCCTCTGGTGATAAGGGCACTTTTTTAAACTTTATGAAATAAGGAAAAGTTTTAGTTTGCATTCATTGTCGAATAATAAAGTGTTGTGCATTTTAATTTACAGAGTTTAAATTGAATTCCTCATACCTATCCTCTATCGCGACTATTTTTATCTGGTTAGGATTGTTCTAGAAATATTAGTATTAATTTTTATATTCGCTTTAAGCTTACAGAATTATTAAATTTGTAGACTTGAAATTTTTTAGAATTTGTGTGTGTGTGTGTGTGTGTGTGTGTGTGTGTGTGTGTGTGTGTGTGTGTGTGTGTGTGTGTGTTATCTTAGTCTTCCTGACTGTCTGTTTGTCGGTTCATCTCTTTTACCGTTTTTCGGAAACTACTAGATCAATCTGGCTGTAATTTTGTATCGACAATTGATATGCTAAAGTGTTGCAAACTAAGTATTATGGTATCTGTTCGATAATAGTTAGGAATTAATAGACATTAATAAGGATGATACTTCAGTTTCACTTCTTATGGGAAACTATTGGACTAATCAGGCTGATTTCTTGTATGGACTTTTGTTATGATAAGCTGCAACGAACAAAGTATTATGGTATCCGTTCTATGCACAGTTAGAGATTAATATGGATTAATATGGATTAATAGCGATTAATATGGATTAATAGGGATTAATAGGGATTAAGTTTCTTCTGATAATTATTTACTCGATCTGGCTGACATTGTGTGTGAACCATAAATATTATGGTATCCGTTCGATTCAGAGTTATGCGTTAATAGGACGTAATATGATTAGTATTTAATTTAAAAAAATAAGCACAAATTTAACTATATTTAAGCATCAATTTGACTTAAAGCACTTATTCTTAGTCAACGGCTATAACTTTTGCCTGATTGTAATTTATATATATATATATATATATATATATATATATATATATATATATATATATATATATATATAAGAACAAGTAGTTAATAAAACATGTTAAAAAACACTTTGAAAAAGAGTTACAAACATATTTAATTTTAAAAAGGAAGCACAAAATAAGTGCACGGTTCTTAATTCGCGAAGTTTCGAAGAAATATTTTCCTCCTCATCAGAGGGTAGGATTTAGTAAAATGCGGGATCGGATTTTGCTTGCAAAAAGTATTTAATGAAACTACAAGCAAGTCATAGATCCTACTTGGTAACAAATAGAGAAGCAGAGGGAATATGGTGAGGAAAAATGTGATTTCACGTGAATGGATATATATTTGTTGTGAGAACTATTGCTTTGTAGGCCTGTATCTTTGTTTGAAGTTTAATACGCTGAACTTTACACAGTCGATGGCGAAGTTTCCCGAAGGCAATGGAGGCTTTTACAATTCTATTTACTATATATATTTATATATATATATATATATATATATATATATATATAAATAGAATTAAATAAATAAATAATACACAAACGCATACATACATATATATATGTATATATATATATACATACATATATATATGTATATATATATATATATATATATATATATATATATATATATATATATTATAAATGTTTATTTTTGACATATTGTTAATTTCAATGTATACCGTTTTCGTTTAATGGGTTGAGACTGTTATGGTAAAAAATGAATCACCGTTAATCTTGAGTGAAGCTCAATGTATCTATTTTATAGGTGCAGAACATATATATTACAAAACTTTGTTGAAATTCAAAAACTTACATTTGTTTCGTTTTTGTAACTTTTGCTTATTTCATTACAGCCGTTTCGTTAATGGGATGGCAATTTTATGAATTTATGTGTTCATAAAAAGTTCTCACCAACAATTTAGATGTTTTTTCCAACGAATTATATATATATATATATATATATATATATATATATATATATATATATATATATATATATATATATAGTGAATGAATGACAAAAGTCTATATTCCAAAGTTCATGATGTTGGCCATCTCATAATTTATTCCTTTAATTCAGTTGACAGAATGTTTAATTTTGCAAAATGGCGTAATGGAAACATATTATAAGGTATTTACACCTTCTCTTCCAATTTGCGGATTTTAATCATGTCAAAACACACTTTATTTTCTTTTGACGGATTGATTTTACTATTTCTTCTGGTGAGTTAAAGGCAAAATAGATTCATTAATTGATATAATAAGTAAGGGATTCATTTTGCGGTACGAAACAGATACTGCCAAGAATTGTAAATGTTTACTGAATTAAAGAAATAAATTATAAGATTACCAACATTATGAAGTTTGGAATATAGACTTTTGCCATTTATTCACTGTATTTCTCTGTAATTACATTGAGCTTCTTAAATAAGGATTGGTATATATTATAAGGAAATATAATATATTACCACAGAAATATATATATATATATAGATAGATAGATAGATAGATAGATAGATAGAGAGAGAGAGATATATATATACTTTCATTTTCACTTTCTTCTATTAGTCGAACTTATGTTGTTTTACTTTTTCTTCTTTCTTTTTGTCTCTATCTATTTCTTTCCTGTTCTTGGTCTTCCTTTCTATTTTGTTCTCTTTATCGTTCCCTCTCTCCTTCTCCGTTCTTCATTTTCTATCTTGTTCTTATGTTTCTTCTTTTTCTTTTTCTTCCCTTTCGCACTATTTCTCTCACTCTCTTCTCTCCTCCTCCCTCTCTCTCTCTCTCTCTCTTTGTCCATTTTTTATTCTCTCTTTCTCTTTTTTTACAAAGGAGTCACAACTTATCAAGGCCCAGAGGCTACTCGAAGATAAGGGTTAATAAGTGTACGGTAGTCAATGGGACAATAACGTAACCGGGCGCCTCATCAAGAATTTGTTCACGTGTGACTTGAAGACAACCATATTGTAGTCAGCTGGAAAGCAGGGAAAGAGAAGAGAGTTCCACGGGCGTGCATTTCTAAGAAAGAAACTTTATTTATGGAATCTACCTTTAGATTTAGGCAGATATAAAAAATGGAGTGACATTATTAATGGTGTTTTCAGCTAGGCGTGTGTTCTTTGTGAAGGTTTGGCAAGAGTGAATCCCAGATTGGAGCTCAGACGAGCACTTGCTATGAAAATAACGATACGGCAGAGACAGGCTCGCAACGTGTCTTCTGTGGGAAAGAGATTGCAGGGAAGAGAAAAGGGCATCACCTAGTAGGCTACGAAGTCTATTTTGAACTCTATTAAGGCAGGACAAGCTGCTTCTAACAGCTCCTGCTCATATGTTGCAATAGTGCTCCAGCCTTAGAGATACTTGACTTTATTGTTCTTTCACGTTTTAGCTTTCTCATTCATCCTTTCCCACCTATTTCTCTTTCCTTCTTTCTTTCTTTTCTTTCCCACGCCCTATTTCGTTTTTTCTCTCTCATTATTCTTACTTCTTTTTTTTTTCTCGTTTCTCTTTCTTTTTTTTCTGTCTCCCTTCTTCTCTCATTCTTTTACTCTCGCATCTTCTATTCTCTCTTCCTACATCTTTTTTTTTTTTTTTCACTCTCTTTTCACTCCGGTGAAATTTAATAACTTTATTTCATGTGTTAGAATGCAATTTGTCTCCTTTACAAAAGCCCACACACTCGCTACGAATGCACACGCCCACGTGGTCGCATGTGCGTGTGTGTGTGCATGTCAATATGTCTATGCAACTGAAACGTGCGTGTGTGTGCACGTGCGTGTTGCACATGTGCCGTATTGCATTGATCTATCTAATGTCTTCAATAATTTAATGGTAAAATGAATTTACATTTTTTTCAGAATAAATCAAGTCGTAAATGATGGTGGTTATTTAAAATCTCTTATTAAAATCAGTTGAGTGAAAATATATAAACAAACGCATTGTTTATCAAAGTATTTTCGCTCGCCGCCCCTGGAGATTCCACTTAACGCGCTACAAATATTCGGTGTCAAATTACATACAAAGGAAGTAAACATAATTCCGAAGAGACGATCAGTTCATTTTACTTGCTTGATACGTAAGAACAATGAAGTGATGTTTAATTAAATAATAATAATAATAATAATAATAATAATAATAATAATAATAATAATAATAATAAAACTAGCGGGACCTGTGGAAATTCCGTAGCGGACTCTTTCATATGTAGTATATTAATGTTGACTTTCTGTATATATTCAGCGTACATGGAGACGCCATGATATTATTTTAGCTCGTTTGTTAAAAGTGCAAAAGTATTTATCTCAGCTAGTAAGGGCCCTCGGCGTAGTCCGGTCGTAAAGTACGCTTAAATATGATACTTTAATTCTTGCAGATTACATATATATTATTATAGAGTTAATGTTCTATCAATTTTTATATATTATAAAGTTGCGATCTCAAAAATAATAAAATATACAAATATGACTTGGGTGCATCAGTTTGAATCGAAACTGAAACCAAAACTTATGCATATATATATACATATATATATATATATATATATATATATATATATATATATATATATATATATATATATAACTTGAGTTCCTTCAGCTATAATTGAAACCGAAACCAAAACTTATGAAGAATTCTTGGTAAAATTATTTATAAAAAAACTAGATGACCTAAGTGCCATCAGCTATAATCGAAACTGAAACCTAGATAATAATAATAATAATAATAATAATAATAATTATTATTATTATTATTATTATTATTATTATTATTATTATTATTATTGTTGCTGCTGCTGCTGCTGCTGCTGCTGTGTATGTTCCCCGTCTTTCGCGGTTAATATAACAATCATAACGAATACAGTAGTATAGTTAAGAAAAGGTATATTAGCAAAAGTATGTTACCGAAGTGCACATTATTCTGGGGCCATAACTGCTACGCATCGCAAAAAAATAGTGTTAGATGTAACACTATCTACAGTCTCTGAGTAAATCCATTATTCTTGAAATAGGTATATCAGTTAACCCAATATGAAGTAAAGCTGCTCTGGTAACGCAGCTAACCCAACAATAAGAAGAAGAAGAAGAATCAGGGAGTGAAAGCACTCGCAAGATCTCTGCTAGACAGGTACAAAGAGGACTGTGACCTTGAGAAGGTTTCTTGCTATCATAATTCCAGTGAAGACCGATAGTTACTGCCAACAAGAAATCAATGGTAAACGGCTGTTGCTATGACGCTAATTCAACAGCAAAGGTTATCGAAAGAGGTGGAGAGTACTGGAAATCTGGAGAGGCTTGTTGTCATTCAGACTTCTCCAAAGAAGAACGCCAGAAGTTGTTCTCAAAGAGAAATATTTGATGATGGCCGGTGATTACTCCTAGTGAGTAGTAAACAACAACAACAACAACAACAACAACAACACCAACAACAACAACAACAACAACAACAACAACACCAACAACAACAACAAGAGGAATGGTACGATCACTAGTCGGTAATACACAAACTCTTTAGAACGTGACTTGGGGGATTGAAAATCAAAAACAGAGCACAACCAGCTAAACCCCCACTAAAAGAATGCGAGAATACTGGAACTACTCTTAGCCAGACACCTAGCTCTAAGCCATTGCCGTCATCCTTCATCAGCCAGATCTATTACATGCTGGAAGAACTTTCTGTGCATTTTCTTCCCAGCCAGTTTCTCTACCATTTTGACTTTGCAATTAGTTTCACTCTTTTAAGATACTCTTTTAAGATACTCTTTTAAGATACTCTTTCCTGACTTTCTCTTCCATCCCTCTGTTCATGATGCCTGCGCCCTCCAGCACCCCTAAATACTTATACTCTGTTTCTTCTATTTCTTCCATAATTTCTCCATTTGGCAACACTATTCCATTCGAATGCAGCTTTACTCCCCTTTTTATCACCAACACCGCACACTTATTAATCCCAAATTCCATCCCGATGTCTTCCAATGTATTGACGAGCTCTATCAGCAAATTTTGGGTCTAAACATTTTAAATAAAGGGTATTTAGACATGCAGCAAGCTTTTTATTAAGTTTTGGAGTGAATGTTTGGCTGCCAAGAGGTCAAAATTGAAAGAGTTGATCTTTGCAGACTCTACCAAACTCCTCTTCCAATTTTAGGTCCAAACACTTGAAATTTTAGATGTAGGTAACATGGACATGAATCAAACTTTTAATATACATATATATATGTGTGTGTGTGTGTGTGTGTGTGTGTGTGTGTGTGTGTGTGTGTGTGTGTGTGTGTGTGTGTGTGTGCACATAATGATTAGTATATAAGGCAAAGCCTATAAAGCCTTTAATAAAACCATGAAATTACAGTTGGACACATGGGCGGACCATTGATTTATAAATTTACATACGTGAAAGAAACTTAACAAAAACGACTCAGCAATTTGATTAATTTTGTTTGAGAATTACATTTACAACAACTAAATTTGAACGTTGCTATTATAAAAAGTAAAGGCATACGTTCTAAAAAATCTGAAAAACCATTCCGGTTGAACTGGCTCAACAATTTTAAGATTAGAATTTATACATTTTAATAAGAAAATATGTAAGCTGATGAAAGGCAACGAAATAAAAACGCTTGAAATCAAAATGTTTATGAAAAACAATAAAATACTTTTCAAATGAATAAAAGAGTTTTAGGAATAGAATACCATAACTACATAACTGTGTTTTTCTATCTTTATCCATATCACCTTGGTGAAAATATCGTTTTAATCTCTCTATATATTTCTTATCGCAGTCTTAATTATTTTCTTTTCGTTTGTGCCTTTCGTAAACATATCAACAATCCCCCCCTCTCTCTCTCTCTCTCTCTCTCTCTCTCTCTCTCTATCTATCTATCTATCTATCTATCTATCTATCCATCCATCTTTTTGAATTACTCTCATGTTTTAATTTTCTTTCCGTTAACTTTTTTTTTTATTTCCTTGATTCCATATTCAGGCATCTACTTTCTATCGCTCTCTATTTTAGAAGAAATTAGTTCATTGCTAATCGCCTGAGACTCTCTTACCAGGACATGCCGACCAGGCTTCCCCCCCCCCCAGGCATTGTTTGCAGGTCAGAGTGCTCCTCTTTTGTGGCGCTGACTCCTTAATCCAACTTTCCGACCTTGGTGTCTAAGTTCGTGCAGAACGTTCTGATCCCCATCTGACATCAATTGAAATGGATGGCTCTCGTCTTGGGAAGGCCTCATGTTTTGACAAGCTTCTGAGCTTGACCTTTACTCCTGATCTTAAATGGAACACATACATCAAATCTGTTGCCAAGGCCGCTTGAAAAATGGTGAGATCTTTCTATCGATCCAGTAGATATCTCACTGCTGATGCAATTCTCTATCTATATAAGAGCCAGGTACGTCCACGGATGGAGTAATGTTGCCACATCTGGGCAGTAACTTCTAGAAAGAACTTGTCCTGCCTTGATAGAGTTCAAAATAGACTTCGTAGTCTCGTAGGATAAGTCCTTTTCTCTTCCCTGCAGCCTCTATCTCACAGAAGAGATGTTGAGAGTTTGTCTCTGCTTTATCGTTATTTTCATGGCAAGTGCTCGACTGAGCTTCAATCTATGGTCTCCGCTCACCAAACTTTCACAAGAAACACTCGTCTAGCTGAAAACACTATCAATAATTCCCCCCCGCCACTCTTTATCTGTACCTAAACCTAAACGTAGATTCCATGAACAAAGCTTTTTTCTTAGAATTGCAAGTCGAACGTAAACAAGTTTTTGATGAGCCGTTCCATATAAGTAAACAAATGTACCGAATTTCCATTATTAACGATTACTATATTGTTCAATTGACTACTGTACACTCTTAACCCTTATCCTCGAGTGATCTCTGGGCCTTGATAAGTGGTTATGCCTATGTAAAAGAAAGGGAGAGAATGAAACAACCTCTTACACAAAACATCTTTTTATTTCTAATTTCAATGTTAATTCTATCATCTTTCTTTATTTCTTCATTTCGTTGCCTCAAATCGATTAAACATGTTTCGTTGTTATTTTACATTTCCTTTTCTGATTCCCTCTTTTTGTTATAGGCCTGTCGCATCACTCTTTCTCTATTACTTCGTTTCTTTTAGTCACCTGAATTCGATTTTTTCTTTTGTTTTTTCTTCATTTATATCGTATTAATTGTAATACTTTCATTTCTTTCCACAGCGGAATATTTCATAATATATTGATGTTGGCATTCTGTGAATGTTCAGCGTAAATAGAGACGCGTTGATATTATTGTACCTATTTATAATGCCTCCCGACGAAACAGAGTTAGACACCAGGGTCGTTTTTTAACGTGGAGAAAAGGTACAAAAATAAAAATTATCTCAGTCGTGAAGGATTTCTCCTCCACTGAAAGAGAACGAGAAATGGGTGTGCCGAATCTGAAAAACAGATACTACACTTTGATCTTGGCCAAAAGGCCAAGTATTGTAGCTCTTTTGTTAAAACTGCAAAAGTATTTATCTAAGCTAGCACGATCGCCCAGAAAAGTCCAGTCATGAAAGATGTTTTAATATGCGATTGTAATTTATACAGATTTCGTATATATTATTATAGAGTCAATTTTCTATCGATTCTTATATTTTGTAAAGTTGTGATTTCAAAAATAAAAGAATATATCCATATGACTTTGGTGCATCAGCTTGAATCGAAACCGAAACCAAAACTTATGAAGAAAATAATATAGATATAAATATACATATTTAATTTGAATTCCTTCAGCTATAATCGAATCCTAAACTAAAACTTCTTGGTAAAATTATTTATTACAAGAAATAGAAGATCGTAACATTTAAACGAAAAACATGTAAGGTATGACATAAGGTCTACTTCACAAGATTTCCAGCTACGGTATAACTGGAAATGTTTTCTCAATCATTAAATCATTTCTCTCCGATAGGCTCATAAGAGTAGTGGTAGATGGACAAAAATCGGAGGCCTGCAATATAAATGCTGGAGTCCCTCAGGGGTCAATCCTGAGCCCAACTCTCTTCCTGATCTACATCAATGACCTCCCTAAACACATACTTAAATCATTCGTTGACATCTATGCTGATGACACGACCATCTACGGCAACACATCAAAGGCTGTAAATGACAAAGTTCTCTCGGATTCTCTCTCCTCTGATCTCGAGCGCGTGGTTCAGTGGGGGAAAATGTGGCTGGTTACCTTTAACGCATCCAAAACCAAACTCCTATCCTTACATCATCAACGCTCTGATCCCCAGCTGGCATCAATTGTGATGGATGGCTCTCGTCTGGGTGAGGCCCCGTGTTTTGACAAGCTTCTGGGTTTGACCTTTACTCCTGATCTGAAATGGAACACGTACATCAAGTCTGTTGCCAAGGTCGCTGGAAAGATGGTGGGATCCTTCTACCGCTCCAGAAGATATCTCACTACTGATGCAATTCTCTATCTATATAAAAGCCAAGTACGTCCAAGGATGGAATACTGCTGCCATATCTGGGCAGGAGCTGCCAAAAACAGCCTATCCTGCCTTGACAGAGTACAAAATAGACTTTGTGGCTTAGTGGGGGATGCCCTTTTCTCTACCCTGCAACCTCTCTCCCACAGAAGAGACGTTGCGAGCCTATCCTTGTTTTATCATTATTTTCATGGCAGGTGCTCGTCTGAACTCCAATCTCTGGTCCCCCCTCGCCAATCTTTCACGAAAAACACCCGTCTAGCTGAATCCACTGTGAAAAATTTCCCCCACTCTATATCTGTGCCTAAATCAAAACGCGGATTCCATGAACAAAGCTTCTTTCTTAGAACTGCATGCCTGTGGAACTCTGTTCCGTCTGCCTGCTTCCCTCCGGACTACAACTTGGATGTCTTCAAGTCCAATGTTAACAAATTCCTAATGAACCGCCCCCTTAATTAAACACTTCATCAAATCTCCACACTAACGTAATGTACTTGCAATAACCCTTATCCCTGAGTGGCTTCCGGGCCTTGATAAGTGGTGATCACTGTGTAAAAAAAAAAAAAAACGTGACACACAAAATAACACACACGCTATCGTATTATTATATAGAGTCTTTCATCTCTTGTCTTTCATTTTTTAACTTTTACTGTATCATTCTTTAAGTTTCCACTCTTTCGTCTTTCTGTCATCCTACCCCTTCCCCTTCTCTCCACTCTCTCTCTCTCTTTCTCTTTTTTACACTCACATATATTTACCCTCAATCCGATCATTTCTATTTGTTTCCTTTCTTTCTTTCCATAAACGCAGTTCTATCATGTTCCCTTCTTTATTTTCCTAACTTTTATTTTAATACTTTTCTTTGTCTTTTATCATTTCTCTCTTTCTTATGATCTCATTCATTTTATTGCTTTTCTTTCTTTCTTTTTTCTTGTATTCATCTTAATTGTAAGACTAAGATTTGTTCCAATCATTTTCTTACAGATAAAACATGTTTTATTTTCTGTCGATGTTTTTCTTGATGAACTTCTGTCTTAGTTTTCACCTTTTCACCTTTGGGTCTGCTTCTCTCTCTCTCTCTCTCTCTCTCTCTCTCTCTCTCTCTCTCTCTCTCTCTCTCTCTCTCTCTCTCTACCGCTCTCTCTCTCTCTTTTCTTTCTCTCTCTCTTTCTCTCTTTCTCCCTCTTTCTCTTTCTTTCTCCCTCTTTCCCTCTCTCTCTCCCTCTTTCTCTCTCTCTATCTCTATTTTCTTCCTTTTCTCTTTCTCTCTCTCTCTCTTTCTCTTTCTCTCTTTCTCTTTCTTTCTCTTTCTTTCTTTCTTTCTCTCTCTCTATCTCTTCTTTTTCTTTCTTCTTTCTCTTTCTCTCTCTTTCCCTCTCTATTTCTTTCTCTCTCTTGCTCTCTCTCTTGCTCTCTCTCTATCTCTTTCTTTCATTTCTCTCTCCCTTTCTTTCTCTCTCTCTCTCTCTCTATTTCTTTCTCTCTCTCTTTCTTTCTTTCTTTCTTTCTCTTTCTTCCTCTTTCTTCCTCTCTCTCTATCTCTCTCTTTCTTTCTTTCTCTCTCTCCCTCTTTCTCTCTCTCTCTTTCTCTCTCGCTCTTTCGAAGTTTATCCCAACTCAGCAAATATCAAAAGGAAAGGTGTTCTCATGACGCATATGGGCACCAAGAGAGTTAGTCACCCTCCCTATTATCGTTATGAGAAAATTGAGGAAATGAAGTAGGCTGTGACGTGAGTCATTGACACGTTCACACAAGAGAACTTCCATGGGGCCTTTCAGAAGTTGTTCGAACGGTACAACAAGTGTATTGCAGCCGGCGGTGATTACTTCGAAAGAGAATAGTTTCATGTTTGTATAATCAATAAAACCCCCCATACGAAAAACGTCTTGAAACGTATTGAAGGCATTACGTAACACTTTTATTTTTTTTATTCTTTTCTCTCTTTCCTTCACTTTTTTAACCTTTTCTATTTCATTCTTTAAGCTTCCTCTTTTTCGTCTTCCTATCGTCCTTTTTCTCTCTTTCTCTCTCTTTCACACTCACATATGTTCAACCATTCTTATCATCATCTCAATCCGATCATTTTTCTTCACTTTTTTCTTTCTATAAACAGAAGAGACATTGCAAGCCTGTCTTTGTTTCTGGCATCTGAGGATCGCTATTGTGTAGAGGTGGGATTTTGCTGCTTGTCGGGTTTGTCGGGGGGTATTTACGTCGAGCGGGTACAAGGGATTGTAGTTCGTCAGAGCATTGGCCATTAAAATGCCTGTAAAACAGACAGAGGGTTGCAACATTTCGTCGATGGGACGGAGGTTGATGCCTAGCTGACAGTTCGGGACCTATTAGGTTGGCGACTCTCTTTTGAACCCTGTCCAGGAGTGATTTATTTCTTTATTTCCCCTAAAGTCATTCTCTAATCTCGCTTTCTTATCCTCTTCCTCTCGCCATATTCTCCTTCTTGTGTTTCATATTCAACAAACTCATTCTATCTAATCTTCATTCTATTACCTTTTCTTCTTCTTTCTTTCACTTTTATTCTATCCTTCACTGTTGTCTTACTCCTCCTCCTTCCACTCCTTCTCTCTTTTCTCCCTTTCTTTACTTTTCATTAATCATACCTCTCACCCTTTGCCATCGGCTCGCCTCTTTTCCCCGGACCTCATTGCCGTCTTTCCTGTGGCGTGTAATGTTTCAACCTTACCTAATTACTTAAATAATGACCAAGTCAGCGAAGGATCAATGAAGCATACCCCACCCACCCCAACGCCATCATACAGCAATAGATGCCACCGACGACCTGCAAATACCAAAGCCAATGCCATCCATCAGGACAACACCCTCACCATCATCCCAACTACCATATCTTTCTCATCACCACCATTATAATAACCATGATGATAACCTGAACTGAACCCTGGAGAGCGCATATTTCCGCCAAGGTTAAATATAAATATACGGACCCTAGATGTGCTTTATTATTCTGTCCATAATCGCCAAGTATCATAAAGCTTAAGAATAAAGAACAAATAAATATTCCTGCATTAACGTTTTCATCAATGCGTGTGTATATAAAAAAGCTCATATCTATTGATCTTGTTCCAGACAAGTACAGTTACAAATTAAAAATGAAGACAATATGATACTGTCATTTAAAACAGAATGCGCACATATACGATAAAATGTTCTTTCCAAGACCCGTCTGTCTGTGGAACTCAGTATCACTTGGATGCTTCCAAGATGACTACAACATGGACGTTGCGAACTGAGCGAAAAACCGATACGTTTGGGGTGTTCTTAATACATGCTACAGTTTTATAAATATATTTTATATAAACACTAGCATTGCCCGGGATTGAATGAAAAATCAACGAATGTTGCACACTTACAAAACTTTTATTGTAATCGAAATCGGTGATTTCATTAAGGATTTCCTACATTGATTGATGAAAGTATGATAGGTTGTGAAAAGGAGGGGGTTGTAAAGAGATTGGTTTTGATACTAAAAACTTTACCCTAAGTAAAATATGATGAAAGTAAAGATAATTTTCGCGAAAATATATTTTTTTATATCAACTTGTTTCCATTCGTAGCCAAGAGTGACCAACAAAATGATATTTCCCACAAAGAGAAAATGCTATATATATAATAATATAAATATACAAGAAATGAATGTTACCATAGTCAATAAAAGTTACTTTTATGGTAGAAAAGTTCATTGGTTTGTATTTTTAAGTAGTTTGTAAAATATTTTTTTTAAATTCATGAACCGGTTTTTTAAAAAACTCAAAATGGCAGTGACTTTGAAATGGAGAACCTTGTTTTCAATTTGAAGGAGGGGCACATGAGCATTCTTTATTAACAATTTAAGAGAGTTCCGTCAACGTAAGGAATATTTATAAACATATTTTAATGTTTTCCGTTATTTTGTGCTTGTGGAATATTCGATTATGGCATGCGTAGTTTATATAAAAATTAATTTAAGTAGTTATCGCCTCAAATTTCGTTTTAACTTCGGTTCGCTAAAATTATTTCAAGTAAAAAAGCATTAATAACTATTTCATAACAAAAAAACATGAACTGAACTTTTATTGACTATGGTAACATTTATTTCTTGTATATTTATTTTTTCAGGTAGTCGTTTGTTGGCTTTTCTGCTAAACACTCTTACTAAATAATATCGACGAAATATCGAAAAACAAAGAAACAAAAACAGTTTGGAAAGATAATGAAGCTTTACTTAATCCGAAACAGCAAAATGGGGTATTAAAAAGTAAACACGTAATTACCTTAGTTTTTTAAAGCAAAGAATCCATATAAATATGAATAAGAAGAAAATGGTACCCTTTTCAAGCAGAACAGCTTCGTTTCAGTTTTACACTATTGAACGGTGTAGTATTGCGCCATCGAATTCAGGGTTGTACTATTGTAATGTAAAGAACACGCAGAAAGGGTTGTAATCAACTGAATTCCTTCTAGTACACTGACAAAAAAGCTTAAACAGATATATAAATGAAAATAAAAAGGTTATATAAATGTTTTTAAAAAGACACGTAATCAATCATGTGAGCAGGATTTTCTTCCTTCTTTTGACACGATAAAAAGTAACGTTCTTATTTTTTTTATTATTTATCTATTTATCTATTTTCGAAAGAGTGCCACGTGCAATTGAAGAAGGAAAATTTGTGTCGAGAATTGTCTAAAGTTCCGACTTTTTTTGGCTTTCACTTTAATAAGAACGTGAATTTATGAGGTGAATTTATTCGACACAATATGATTCAACTTCAAAAAATAAATAAAAGCTAACGTGAATTAAGATTAAAGATTAAAGTTAAGATTGACCCTCACCCCTTTTAAAAAACCTTGTTAAACTTTGTGACATATTTACACTCTATGGAGGTCAGAGGCGAACGAACACCCAATAATTTTATTATACTATATTTCTTCAAACTGAAACATAATTATCAAAGTATACTTACGCAAATAGATATGAAAAGTCTTTGTTAAAGTTTGTGCCATATTTCCATGGAGTACATGCGCGAACGCAGACCCCAAAATTTTATTATACCATCCCTATTTAAGTTGAAACATACTTATCAAAGTATTCTTATGTACATCTATATCAAAAATACTTGTAAACGTTTTTGTTTTTGTTTTTTTTTTCATTTTTTATTTCCATACTTTGGGGGCCAAGCGCGAACGTAGACCCCACATTTTTTATGAACCGCCGTTCTGCCAGATCAAACATACCCATTCTTGATCCTCGATACATCCTCTATCATTATGTGTATCAGTTTTTTAAAATAACCAACCATATAGGAGCCTATTCGTCACTAGACACACACACACACACACACACGTTCAGCTTTATATATATATATATATATATATATATATATATATGTGTGTGTGTGTGTGTGTGTGTGTGTATATAATAATTTGTGAAAATATTTATGGCAATAAAGCTACACAGATTATTCCGCGTTTCATCCACGCTAAAAAAGCACACACAAAGGAAAGGTTGGGCCTTTGTCCTGTAAGTGCCTGCCCATTGGCGATTAGGAGGAGTGCGGTGAAAACTAGGAATCTGATTGGCTAACTAAAAACTCAATAGAATGTGCGTATATAAAAACACGAGATAACCACAACTCTTCGCATAAGCCTGACGAATCCTAGCGTGGATGAAACGCAGAATATTCTGTGTAACTTAGCTACAGACGGCCAAAAAACGGCCGAGTAGCTGAAACAATAATGTAACTTAACAGAAAAATACGGTAAATAAAAAATAACAACTCTACAACAGTATTTAGCACTTTCTTCAGTTTTTATTAATTACCATTTCCACTATATATATATACGAGCAAACAGTTAATAAAACATGTTAAAAAACACTTTGAAATGAGTTAAAAACATATTTAATCTGAAAAGGAAACACTAGATAAGTAGATAGTCCTTAATCCGCGGAGTTTCGAAGAAATACTTTCCTTCTCATCAGAGGGTAGGAATTAGAAAAATTCGGGATCGGATTTTGCATGCAAAAGTATTTGATGAAACAACAAGTAAGTCAAAGATCTTACTTGATAACAAAAAAGTGAAGCAGAGGGAATATGAAGAAAAGGGTGATTTCATGTGAATGGATAGTCTGGTGGAAGATAAATAATCCAGTGACAGTAAAATTTTATTTTATTTTATATATATATATATATATATATATATATATATATATATATATATATATATATATCTTGAGGTAGTTGCTTGTCTAACTGCACTGATGAGTTGTAGTAGGCAGGCAGACTTGAACCCGTACTATGAAGGAGGAAAAGAATGTGAAGAAAAAACGTGACGTCTTTGCCGTTGCGTCGATCACCAAACCGGAAGTGGCGAAGGTTTTTTTCTTTACTCATGCTTTTTTTTTTTTTTTTTTTTTTTACACAGTGATCACCACTTATCAAGGCCCGGAAGCCACTCAGGGATAAGGGTTATTGCAAGTACATTACGTTAGTGTGGAGATTTGATGAAGTGTTTACTTAAGGGGGCGGTTCATTAGGAATTTGTTAACATTAGACTTGAAGACATCCAAGTTGTAGTCCAGAGGGAAGCAGGCAGACGGGACAGAGTTCCACAGGCGTGCAGTTCTAAGAAAGAAGCTTTGTTCATGGAATCCGCGTTTTGATTTAGGCACAGATATAGAGTGGGGGAAATTTTTCACAGTGGATTCAGCTAGACGGGTGTTTTTCGTGAAAGATTGGCGAGGGGGGACCAGGGATTGGAGTTCAGACGAGCACCTGCCATGAAAATAACGATAAAACAAGGATAGGCTCGCAACGTCTCTTCTGTGAGAGAGGGGTTGCAGGGTAGAGAAAAGGGCATCCCCCACTAAGCCACGAAGTCTATTTTGTACTCTGTCAAGGCATGATAGGCTGTTTTTGGCAGCTCCTGCCCAGATATGGCAACAGTATTCCATCCTTGGACGTACTTGGCTTTTATATAGATAGAGAATTGCATCAGTAGTGAGATATCTTCTGGAGCGGTAGAAGGATCCCACCATCTTTCCAGCGACCTTGGCAACAGACTTGATGTACGTGTTCCATTTCAGATCAGGAGTAAAGGTCAAACCCAGAAGCTTGTCAAAACACGGAGCCTAACACAGACGAGAGCCATCCATCACAATTGATGCCAGCTGGGGATCAGAGCGTTGATGATGTAAGGATAGGAGTTTGGTTTTGGATGCATTAAAGGTAACTAGCCACATCTTCCCCCACTGAACCACGCGCTCGAGATCAGAGGAGAGAGAATCAGAGAGAACTTTGTCATTTACAGCCTTTGATGTGTTGCTGTAGATGGTCGTGTCATCAGCATAGATGTCAACGAATGATTTAAGTATGTGTTTAGGGAGGTCATTGATGTAGATCAGGAAGAGAGTTGGGCCCAGGATTGACCCCTGAGGGACCCCAGCATTTATATTGCAGGCCTCCGATTTTTGTCCATCTACCACTACTCTTATAAGCCTATCGGAGAGAAATGATTTAATGATTGAGAAAACATTTCCAGTTATACCGTAGCTGGAAATCTTGTGAAGTAGACCCTTATGCCATACCTTGTCAAAGGCCTTTGATATGTCAAGAGCAATTGCCCTAGAAAGGAAGCCTTTGTCAAGAGATTCACTAATCCTGTGGGATATAAC
>NC_136509.1:1405232-1425232 GCF_053919585.1 Euprymna scolopes | reverse complement strand
ATGAGGAGGAGATGAAGGAGGAGTAGAATAATATAAACAAAAGAAAGAGAAAACTAAATAAAAACAGAAACCCCTTATAGAATTAGTAGATGAGCAATCAATAATCAAGATCGATAATCAAGATCAATACTCTGCTTCGATTATTTCTATAAAGAGATGAAAGCTGTGTGAAAGCCTGTGACTGTAAATGCAGCAGAAATGTGTGACTTGACTAAATCGGAACAGTTCATCCTGGTTAGTTTTCATGTTCAAACTCTGAAGTAAACGTTTATGTTGAAGCTGATCGTAGAATGACGCTATTAACCATCAGTGAAAGGAAACAAGAACATGCGTCACACCTCTTATCGACAACGTACAGGGAGACTAAAGCAGGGGTTCTCGACAGGGGGCCACATGGACCTTAGGGATCCATGGCATATTTATGGGGGTCCACAGGAAAAATATAACAAATTGGTGATCCACAATGATATTTTGGTGGTCCATAAAGAAAATTAACTCATAATGGTTTAATTATTAAGAATTTAATTTCTACTCTAATTTTATTTGGACGTGAAATAAGCTGAAGTAGATATTCAAATGAATTTGAATGTATTTTCTAGATTTTGTTTTTACAAAGGAATCACCACTTATCAAGGCCCAAAAGCCATTCGAGGTTAAGGGTTAAAGAGTGTACAGTGGTCAAAAGGACAATAACATAGTAATCGTTAGAAGTGTAAATTTGATAAATTGGATTAATTAAGGGGGACAGCTCATCAAGAATTTGTTTACATTGGACTTGAAGAGGGCCATATTGTAGTCAGCTGGGAAACAGATAAATGGAAGAGAGTTCCACAGGTGTGCAGTCCATAAAAAGAAGCTTTGTTCATGGAATCTATGTTTAGGTTTAAGCACAGAACTCTGTCAAGGCAGGATAAGATCTTCCAAGCAGCTCCTGCCCAGATGTGACAGGAATACTTCATCCTTGGACATACCTGGCTTTTATATATTATTTCAAAAAATCTCCATAAAATTGCCTATATTAATAATGATAGTAATAGGAGCTGGTTTTAAATATACGTCTCAGGCAATCTGTTATTTTCCTATTATATTGTCTATATTTAGTCGTGTTTTTCAACTGTTATCAAAAGTTCGCAATGGATTTGACATTGTGAAAAGCGGTGATGTTCGATTATCATTTAGATCGATGCAACCAGATATGAAGAAACTCGCCAAGCAGAATCAACTACAGCCTCTCATTGAATAAATATGCACATCTCTCTTTTTCACTTTAGTTGTTTATCAAACATTTTAAACAGTGCACATAAATGCTACAGGGAAGTCAATTGCTTGAAGAGCTCTGATTTCCATTTACTTGGCCATTGAAGAAACATTGTTACATAAGATATTGGTAAACAATTATTATCACTATAATTTTGATTATTATTACTAATTTTCATTTTTATCATTAATAATCTAATTGCTGTAGAATACTTTGTTTGCATTAAATTAGTTTTCATTTTAAAATAAAGCTTAATTATATCCTATTGCTTTGTTTATTAAAACCTCAAAATTTATATTAGTGAAAAAGAGAATATTGTTTTATGACTAACTAGCGGGGGTACCCGGCATTGCCCGAGTGTTTGTTTCCGGGACGGGGGGGGAAGTTTTAAAAAATGTTATGGTAGGTAAGTAGGAAGGATCAAACCCGGAGTCATGAGTAAAAGTAGGAAAATAAAGTGTGAAAAAAAAAAACATCTGCAACGTTAACAGTTCGGCCACCAAGAAAAGTCCATTCCAGTTGTTTAGGAAAAAAAAAAAAACGACTACGGTAGGTCGGCGCGAACGTGAAAATATAATGTGAATTGTCCAGCACGCTAACCACTACGCCACAGAGCACTGCAGATTAGTTTAGTGATTTTAAATAACTTCACATGAAAGAACTACGAAGCCAAACCGGTGTTCTCTTCTCAACTGTTCCTTGTGAACGATCCCCAAACGGTGTTAAGTGGTGGCAGGGGGGGGGGAATTTATTAGAGAGAAAATATTTTACCACTTCCATTGATCTTAACCGATTTTGGCCGTGACTTCTCAGCAGAAAAAGTATAGAAATCTAAGATTATCGAGGAATTTGAGAAATAATAAGCCTATAACACACCTCAGATATTGTTCTGCCGTTTGTGCATATTATATTTGCATGAAATATCTTGATTTTTAATCCTATTAATGTCAAAATCAGATGGGAAAAATGAGTTCATTTTATTTATATAGAGAAGAAGAGAAGAGATAGTTATGAGGGAGTCTACCAAGAAAATGAAAAAGGGGTCCATGGGTAAAAAAAGATGGTTAAGAACCACAGAACTAAAGTCTTATTTCAACCTGACATCATAGAGTATGAAGTTTTGGAATGGGAAGGTGATAACTCGAAAGCTATCCACAATGATTGATCTGAACTTGTGTAGGATGGTTACTGTTATGAAAAAAAAACACAAAATCCATCAAAGTAAGAAAAAATCGGAAGTTGAAATTCGGTTAAATTTTCGACCTTGAACGAACTTTTTTATGATAAATGATTGATGCAGGACTTCATTGGCTACAATATGGGCCAAATAGCGTGTCCATCTTCAGTTGCTAACAAATTTCTATTGCTTTGCTGGCAGTTGGTTTTTATCTTCTACTTTTCCTTGCCAGTGATCCACTAAAGTAATTAGATAGCAATTCTCTGTGGAGCCAATCTTAGGACATGTTCAACTTTGTATAGCCGATGCTTGCAGATTATTGAGAATATAAGCTGTTGATTAATGATGTCTCTGACTATCTCGTTGGTAATTCGCTTTATTTGATCCTTAGTATCTTTCTAATGCATTCTAAACTAATCACATCTAACTTCTGTAACGTTGCAATTACAAACAAAAGAGGGTATTTTTTTAACAAAAATTTTTATTACCGTCCGTTACTCTCCCGTATCAATATCATAAAAAAGTTCTTATTGGTTATATATATATATATATATATATATATATATATATATATATATATATATATATATATATATATATATATGATTTTCAGAATGTGAGGGATTATATATAACAAATTCCACTGCCAAACAACGTCGCAGCCCACAAGAGCCATGACAGTCAACGAAACTTGAGCCTTGGACTTCCGGTTCGTTGACTTTCATGGCTCTTGTGGGTTGCGACGTTGTTAGGCTGTGGAATTTATTATATATATATATATATATATATATATATATATATATATATATATATATATATATATATATATATATATATATATATAAAAGACATTTTCCAAAAAAAACTCTTCATAAATTCACCGAAGAACTAAATGCAAATAATACAGTTCTTGTTGACATTTCTCATATTTCTTTTTTAATCCTTCTATTTATATAAAAACAACACTTAAATTCTAGCCTTTTAAATGTCAACAGCGAATTTAAGAGTCTAAAATGTATTTTTCTTTTTATCATCACCATGCGTCGCATCTTCCGCTTAATGCGGATGGCGAATCTACGTGACTTATTTTTCGCCATTCCTTCCAATCCAGAGCAAGTTGGTTAATGGACGCCCAACTGTTGAGAGATGTTCGATCAAAAACATTTTCTCTCCATCTTTTTCTTGGCCTTTTTCTGTCTCTTTTACCTTCTAACATACCCTCAAAGCATAATTTTGGCAGGCCAGTGGTTGATCGTTTGACAAGGCTAAAAAGTTTAAAGATTTTACTTTTGATTTTATCAATAGAGGAGGTAGGAAAGTAGTTTGACAGAGGGTGGATATTTTTATATTTTCGATAATAAAACGTATTACGTGATTTTGAAACATCTCAGTGCGATTGGCTAGATTTTTAGTTCATGTGATACAATCATGGCCATATAAAACTACTGGGAGGACATGTATCAAATAAACTTCATTAGTTATTGGCAACTTTTTTTGAATTTAGGATAATACGGAATGTGTAATGTGAGTTTTACAGACAAACTTATGTCTGGTAATCTTATAGGAAGATTAAATCTGGATAGTGCAGGGATATATGTGTAGAATGGGAGATGTTCAAAGAATGGGTGAGAGTTTTAGGGTTGATAAAAATCAGATAGATATCATGATCAGTTAATAGAAAAAGGCTACAGAAAACATATCAGGAAATGATAAGGTAGTCTTGAGAGCGAGTAGTGTAAATAACGACTTGGCTAGAGATAGGTTAGCTTACAAGTCAATTTCCTGAAACTGTTCAAACAGACATTCGACTAAATATGATGACGTTCATCTAAACACATAATTTAGATTCTTCGGATCACTGTTCTCATCTTCAGTGTTATTTTCACGATGCTTTGATCGATGTTATCTCCGACCTTCTTCATGGTATCTTGTCAAATTTAAGAATATTTCTGCCGAGCTCTGGGGGAGTTGCACGGAATTTAAACGGAACCGTCTATTTAATCCTGTGGGTAGCATGTTTTCGTTTCGTCAGTCATGCCTGGGTAGAAGTGCCAAATAATTTGCAAATATTTTGAACGTCGCCTGCATTGAGGATCGAACCTTAAACCTCGAGAATAGTATAACTTACAACTGAACTTTACCAAGTACTTTATCCACTTCATCATAGGTATTTCCTGACGGAACGGAAGCATGATAATAAATGGTTCCATTCGCAACTCTGTGCAGATTTTCGAATTCATCAAAACAGTTTGCCGGAATTTAACGGCTCAATTACAGATTTTCTGAGGGTGGGAAAAAAACAATAAATGTTTGAGTTAGCAATATAGAACGTTGCAATAAAAATCAATAAATACTCGACCAGAAATAGTGCTTAGATCCACCACATCATTTAGAGACTCGTGTATTTGTGCAGAATTTGAACCAGACGCAACAAACCGTCCGCTCGCCTTTACTCAGACCATGACGTCATGCGCTCGGGTTTTACTGTAATCTGACGTAACACACCGATCAGCCAAAGGAGCAGACGATACAATATTAGGAAAAAATCAATAAATTAAATGATGTACCAGGACAAAATTCTAAGGAAATACCCCGGTTACTTAATTTAATTCAATAAAAAAAAAACGGTTGCCAAGCCCCATTGTACATGAAAAAATGTTAATGAAAGGAAATAAATAACAAAAAAAGTATACTTTACATTAGTTACAAGAACT
This sequence comes from Euprymna scolopes, assembly GCF_053919585.1. NCBI lineage: Eukaryota > Metazoa > Mollusca > Cephalopoda > Sepiida > Sepiolidae > Euprymna > Euprymna scolopes. The sequence continues at coordinate 1,420,083 of NC_136509.1, read as the reverse complement.
AAGAAAAACTGCAAAAAACAAAAATAATGCATGAAAAACATATTAAAAGGTGTTTTTTGTTCTAAAAAATGTGAAAAACACAAGAAAAATATGTTTATCTATTTTGTTCAATTTTGTTTGACAAAAACTAATGGTTAAAAAAAAGTTTACAATAGTTTCCAAAATAAAGAAAAAATATAATTTACTTGTTTTTGTTTGTTTATACATGTCTGTTTATTTTGTAATAATGCGTTATTTTTGCTTCAAACGTATATAATACGTATTTTATTTTATTCAAACGCAACCAGCGCTTCTAAGGAACAAGAATCTTAACGTAAATCCCGCGTGACCAATGCACCGTTCCTAGATTTAAAAAATACCGTAAAAACAACAAACGGACTTCTACTTTCTGATTCTCTGCTCCAACAACAACATGGCAAAAAAAGGAAGAAAGAAATAAAGACATACTGAAGATGAGGTTTGCTTCGAAATATATTTATGAATTTCAATATAAATTTCAAACAAAATAAATGTCTTTATTTTGTAAAAATGCGTTGTTTTGGCTTCAAATGTATATAATACGTATTTTATTTTATTCAAACACAACCAGCGCTTCTAAGGAACAAAAATCTTAAAGAAAAAATATAATTTATTTGTTTTTTGTTTCTTTGTTTGTGTGTTTGTTTGTTTTTGTTTTGTCTTTTGTTTTTTCACTTAGATTTTTTTTATAAGAATAAAACAGAAATTGTTACGTGAGGTCGTTGTTTCTTTTTATTTATAATTTTTTTATTTTTCGTTATATAGTTTTCCTGATGATTTTATTATATTTAAATGTTTCTTTCAGTATTCTCCTTGAGTAGCGTTGTTCCGCTTTGATGCTCGGCGGTTTACGTCATGTTCCGAGCAAAGCCAGCGGTTTACGTCATGTTCCGAGCAAAGACGGACGGCTGCTTAGTTATTTCTGGTAAAAATTCTGCAGAAGAACCCGAAATGTGTTTATATTTTTAGTTGTGTATTAAAACGAAGATATCGTTCTTTATTTAAATATCGCTCTTCAAAATATGACATTTAATTTGTTTGGTAAGAAATATATATTTATTGGCTACTCTGTACTTAAAACGAAATTTTAACGAGAAACGATTGAATTTTGAACGCAAATTGAGCAAATTTACTTAAAAGAGTGTAGATAAAAAGTTGAAATTAATGTATATCTTTTCTAAGATAAAGCACGTTAAATGGATGTGTAGATCTTTACACGCAATAAATTACACTCGTTTTAAGCTTTCTGTTTGAAGTCATGAAAAACGATAATCAATTTCGATGATCATCAATCTTTACGGTCAAGGAAAATCGTGCGTGTCCGCACAATTACGTGAAATCAACTTTTATATAAAAACATCCATAATACATTATCAAAATATTCAAATCTGGTTCTATAATATACCAGCATGCACTTCTGCTTTTTGCCGAAATAAATAAGGACTCTTGTGTACTCTCACTTAAACCCACGCGTTCATCTTATAATTTTTATCCTTATTTTTTATTCTATGAATTTCAGTTTTTATTAAAGAGTAAAGCTTTATCTTTGCTATTTATGAATGTCTGTTACAAATTCAGTTCCTACAACATAGTTGTTGATTGGTTGGTTGGTTGGTTGTTTTTGTTTTACGGCATATCAACCCTTTTTAGGTTATTTAATGCCAAATCCAGTTATTTTGAAGAAAATTTTCTTGATAGAATATATTTTTTTCAAGTCGGTTTCTATTTAACCCATATTTAGGACCCTAACAGATACTACCACTCCGGGTTAGAGTGGACCTGGGAGCAATGGCAATTAAAGGGTTGCTCCACACTCCCCAAATCCCGCAAGCTGGGCTTCACCATCGGATATAGTTTAAGGTCATATCCAGGACCACAATGCGGTTGTAAACCACCTCAATAGAAAATTAATGTTAAAGTTTATGTTAGAAATGTTTAATTTGATCTTGGTATAGAGCTTTAAATAAAATCGGAAATATCGACATTTTATTCTCTTAATCTACATTTCACATTCAACTAATTTCATGAGTTTAATATACTTCCCCATGCCAAAGATACGAAGTCTTCCAAACTATATAATGAATTACGGTTCACGATTCTGGAGGTGGTCAATGTACTTTATTAGTAGATGGAAATCGATGTTCCATCCTCGACAATCAGTTCGACAGAAACTTATCCATTTGAATGGCTTTTTTTTCTGTCGGGCTGATGCAAAACTTACTGTGTACCCATAGGGATTCCACTCTCCTATACCTTGCCTCCCGGCATTCAGGAGGAGCAAGTTTATTGATTGTTGCCTGAGGTGCCTTCACCGAGGAATGCTTACGAGGCTTACTCAGGCATATTTTTGCAGGGCTGAAGTGTTACGCTTGGAAAACTGACTCATTTTCTCACCTCCGACCTTGTGTCACATCCTCTCGCGGTGGGAGAGAGATAAATATCGGTCAGTGTACTTTCGTAGTGCGTCATCTTGGCGATACTTACTACGACGGTTGCTCTTTGTATACGTTGTTTTTTGTTTCAATGTATTTTACCTTTTCTAACTCATCTCCGTGTCCGTGTTTTCTTTAGTGACCCTGACATGGCCACAACAATAAAGCACGTGAAATTGCTCTGTATATTACACTCATTTTAAGCTTTCTATTTGAAGTCGTGAAAAGCGATAATAAATTTCGATGAGCATCAATCTTTACGGTCAAAGTAAATCCTGCGTGTCCGCACAATTACGTGAAAACAACTTTTATATAAAAACATCCATAATACATTATCAAAATATTCAAATCTGGTTCTATTATATACCAGCATGCACTTCTACTGTTTACCGTCCTTAGGTGTGGCAAATATTTTCACATCTCACGTGTCACATCATGTCACATATCACATTAAGACTATACTTATTTCCTTTAATAATTACGAGAAACCTTCTTAATAACTGATTGCAATTACACTGCTTATGAACACTTCTTACAAGCTCCTAGGATTAACATTTGTTGACAATATGAATTGGAACAAGTACATTGAGGTAATTGCCAAGGATTGTGCGAGGAAGGTGGGCTCTCTCTACTCTGCTAAAAGGCTACTCACACCTAAAAGCATCCTGTACCGCTACAAGGCTACGGTTCGCCCATGCATTGAGTATCGTTGCCACTTTTCGCTCCTAAGTTCACAAGAGTAGTAATTGAGGGGCAAAAATCAGAAGCTCACAGTATTAATGCTGGTGTCCCTCAGGGGTCCATACTGGGCCCAACTCTTTTCCTGATCTACATTAATGATCTTTCAAATCACATCCTTACATCATTTGTAGACATTTATGCTAACGACAATACCATTTATGGTAGCACATCTAAGACAGTAAACGACCTAGTTCTCTCCGATTCTCTTTCTTCTGATCTTGAAACGTAGTACAATGGGGAAAGGAGTGGCTGGTTACTTTTAATGCATCTAAAACCAAGCTTCCCTCTTTACATCATCAACATTCTGATCCACATCTGGCATTAATTGAAATGAATGGCTCTCGTCTTGGGGAGGCCTCAAGTTTTGACAAGCTTCTGGGCTTGACCATTACTCCTGATCTTAAATGGAACTCGTACATCAAATCTATTGCCAAGGCCGCTGGAAAAATGGTGGGATCTTTCTATCGATCCGGTAGATATCTCACTGCTGATGCTATTCTCTATCTATATAAGAGCCAGGTACGTCCAAGGATGGAATACTGTTGCTACATCTGGGCAGGAGCTGCTAGAAAGGACTTGTCCTGTCTTGATAGAGTTCAAAATAGACTTCGTAGCCTCGTAGGAGATGTCCTTTTCTCTTCCCTGCAACCTTTATCTCACAGAAGAGATTTTGCGAGTTTGTCTCTGATGTATCGTTATTTTCATGGAAAGTGTTCGACTGAGCTTCAGTCTATGGTCCCCCCTCGCCAAACTTTCACAGGAAACACACGTCTAGCTGAAAACACTATCAATAATCCCCCCACACTTTATCTGTGCCTAAACCTAAACGTAGATTCCATGAACAAAGCTTCTTTCTTAGAACTGCACGCCTGTGGAATTGTCTTCCGTTTTCCTGCTTTCCGGCTGACTACAATATGGTTGTCTTCAAGTCTAACGTAAATAAGTTCTTGATGAGCCGTTCCATATAAGTTATCAAATTTACCGAATTTTCATTACTAATGATTACTATATTGTCCAATTTCTACTGTACACTCTTTAACACTTATCCTCGAGTGGCCTCTTGGCCTTCATAATGTGGTGATGCCTGTGTAAATAAATAAAAAGAAAGATAGGATTCAAAAAAGAGTAGCTCACCTAATAAGGTCCTGAACTATCAATTAAATTCCAACCTCTGTCCCATCGCCGAAACGTGTCATCCTTGTGTCTGTTTTACAAGTCTTTAAATGACAAGTGCTCTGACGATCTCCCAGCACTAGTACCTCATCAACCACAATACCCTCGAAAAACACGACAAGTGGCAAAATCCCACCCCTTAACTGTAGAGATCCCTAGATGTCATAAAGCCTCGATAGGTTTTTCCCTCGGACTGCTGCACTTTGGAATCTCCTCCCGGGCCTCTGATTCCCTGACTGTACTGACATACAGAAATTCAAGTGTAATGTTAACAGACATCTCGCTGCTCAAATCCATAAATAGTATTCTTGCAATCTGGTCCCAAATAATAGCTCCTCAAGACTAAGTGGCCTTGTGCCTTGTTTGGAGTGAAACATCAATAAAGAAAAATACGGAAAGGAGCTGCAGAGAGCATCCTTTCCTGCAGCAACAGTTTACAAAATCGACTTCAAAATCGAGTGGGCGATGTTCTTTTCTCCTTCCTGTTACCTATTTCTTACGTAACGAACCTATACCTTATTTTCACGGCAGGTGCTCAACTGAGCTTCACTGTATGGTGATATTCCCTTTGAGATATTCCCGGCAAACACGCGACTAGTTACAACCACTTATAACATTTTATCTTACCTTCTATCTGTGTCGAAAACTAAACGAAGATTCCATGAAGATACCTTTCTCCTAGAATGGCTCCTTAGTCGGATACAATACCACTGAGTTGCTTCCCAGATGACTATAACATGGTAATTTTCAAATGCACCGTAAACTGGTTCTTGATTAGCAGTCCTCTAAATTGAAGTAACTTTAACCAATTTATACCATAACTGACCATTATTGCACGAGTAACCCTTAATCTCGAGTGGCTTCCAGACCTTAATAAATGGTAACTATATATTTTTTTAAAAAGGTACATGTAATGGAAAACTGCTTTCGTGCTTGGAATTAATTTTACCATTCTTATAGTGTGTATATATATATATATATATATATATATATATATATATATATATATATATATATATATATATAAAATTATTTCTACAGCCAAAAAACGTCGCAACTCGGGATTCGAACCCCTAGCCTCTGGCATGCGAGACAAGCACTCTGCCAACCGAGCAAACACCCCGCAAACGAGAAACTTTATTCACTAAGACAAATCAAGCAAACCGCGGCGAAATCCGACTGTGCAATGGACCCACATCAAAGATGACGTAACTAAAAGAAAAAAATTGCAAAAGCACAATCTCTTTCCGATTTCGAATTTTGTAATCATGCCAATATTCCTTTATTTCCTTTTAAAGTTGATGAGTTCCTATCCTTCTGATGAGTTAAAGGCAGAATAAATTAAATAATGGACACAATAATTACATGAATGATTCTGCGTTACGAAACAGGTGCTGTTAAGAATTGTGCATTTTAATATGTTTAAAGAAATAAACGTTAAGGTGGACAACGTTTTGAAATTAGGAATCTAGATCCTTTTTATGAATAATTTTTATGAATAATTTTTATGAATAATTTTCATGAATAATTTTCATGAATAATTTTTATGAATAATTTTTTATGAATAATTTTTATGAATAATTTTTATGAATAATTTTTATGAATAATTTTTATAAATAATTTTTATGTATAATTTTTATAAATAATTTTTATGAATGATTTTTATGAATAATTTTTTATAAATAATTTTTATAAATAATTTTTATGAATAATTTTTATCACTAATTGTTATGAATAATTTTTATGAATTTATTATTTTAAAACAATAGGGAAAACTAAAACATTACGAACGAAAAGTGTCGCGGGGAGTTTTGGTTCTTGGACGCCATTACCGAAGACGTCAATGTGGCCCCGTTTGCGTAGTTCAAAATAAGATATAAAGTGTTTGCCGCATCCTTTATCTGAAATTTCGCAAATTGAAATTTAATTAAATGTTTACCATAGACAATTCAATTTGTGAGCAGAAGTAAAACATCTCGCCCATAACCCAAATTCTCGATTAACTTACACAAACGTTTATGCTAAAATGGAACGTTAAATTATTATCTAAAGATACAATGCCGTTTTGTTTTATGATAGCGTTTAGAAAAAAATAATTAGTTGTTCGTTTATATTGTTCGTAGTTTAGTAGTGTTTTTTAATTGTTTTACTCAAAAAGTATTCCTGATTACAGTAATATATCAATTATTCATTGCAAAAGAAAGTTGAGCGACAATAATAATATTAAAAGCTAAACAACTAATAATAATTTCGGTGACTAAACTAGGAAATGTAACTCTCGTCATATATTCTAACCAAAATTACTGATTGATTCTGAATCACCAGGAAAAATTGACTTCACTTATTATAGATATCCAATACCCGTATTTCGTTTCCTGAATTTCTCTTTAGTGGAACATAATATTGCAGCGCTACTTCCCAGCTGATTATAACATGGTTGTTTTAATAGTTGTTCATAATAAGCAATTGATGACTTCGTTTCCTGAACATCTCATTAATAGAACACAATACCGCAAAGCTACTTTCTAGCTGATTATAACATGACCGCTTTGTAAGAGATAGGTAGTGTTTGATTAATATTTATTTTATAATAAACAACTGATGACCCCCCCCCACAATGATATTAAGACACGGGTAAATTCTGGAAAGCTAATGTAATGACTGCGTGAGATAAATTGACGTTTACCAACCGACTTGGGATGAAAAGTTTTTTTTACATAGTTTTAAATACTGAAACTCTTTCAATACTATATATAAGATATTTAGAAAATGGATGACATAGCTTCGGAAGTATATTCTATACTAGCGGCTGCGCTGCGTCGGCATACACAACGCCGAGTCAAAAACAAAATCGAGTACACTCAACATCAAGTACCTAGTAATTGTCTGTATTTTTGAGATGAGGTGTTTTCATTGATTGAGATTGTCGGACTGACTTCCTCATCTTGGTTGTTATCGTCAAAACGTTTCGGCCGTTTTGCCCTCCCAGTGACATATGGCCGAGTGGTCCTAGACGTTGTATCAAAGTTTGCAGTTACCCAAAGGTGCTGAGTTCAATCCTGAACGAAGGCAGTGAAAAGTAACATTCAAAACAGAGAATCAGCAACTATGTCCCAGAGCCTAGCTGGAGTCCGAACACAGTACCCCCGTAATAATAATAAAGGGTTGGGTTCGAGACTCCTAACAAACGGTTCCCCAGTTCGATACAAAACACCTGATGAAGGACGGAGGGCAAAACAGCCGAAACGTTGTGACGATAACAACCAAGATGAGGAAGTCAGTCCGACAATCTCAATCAATCAAGTACCTAAACCATCAAAGCTTACCCTGTGAACTCGGAGTATGGTAAATTCCTATATGTACAAAACAAAATCACTGAAAAAACAAAAATACCCTAACTCAGGGTATGGATGAGTAGATGTTGGATAAAATAATGGTTAAATTTATTACAAACTTGCCATGATTTGAACCTGGAATCTTCTGATCCGTAGTCAAACGCGTTATCCATGTGCCACAAATCCTGTCCGTATGCCGAAAGATGTTACCGCGACTGTATACAGACAGTGCTAAATTTTGTTGACATGGGCAGATAACTTTTTCGACAATTGCACAAAACGGCCCAAAAACGCTTATTTCGGGCTTTTTGTGTGTCTCGGCGTTGTTCGTTACGAACCATATATAGATAAGGACAATCTAGAGACTCACACCTTAAGGGGAAAAAAGGATTTTTTTAATTCGGTGCATCTATCCGAAAGTTTATTGGTATATATGCACACACACACATAAATACATTTTATTAATAGTATAGATGTTTAAAAATACTTATTTGTGTTTGAGGTTAACTTGGTACGAGCACTACATTACCAATTCCCATAGATGGTACATTTCTTCCTCGTATTTATTTTTGATTTGTACTGATAATATTTATCCGTATTTTGTTTGTTGTATTTTGTTACTTGAAATAAAATGGGAAAACGTTCGCAGAATGCCAATCAGTTCTCTCATTACGTTCAGATTTTTCTTGTGTGTATATGCTCTTTTAATTTATTGCGCATCTACGTTATTCCATTGTTTTGTTGGAGTATGCGAAAACACTACCTGTGCTCTTGTCAGAAAGGATAGTATTTATCTATCAACTATGTAGAAATAGCGCATTATCGCATACGTTGTATCTGGGAGTTATATATAAAATTGCGTAATGTATGCAAAGCGCACAAAAGACAAACAAAAAATCAGGTACAAGGCCACTCAAAAATTGAGGAGAGGCTGTCTATGGTCATCCTCGTCCCTGTACCTTTGCTAGTTTATGCTGATCCTAGCTAAAGTTCTCATTCATCACAATACCTCAAGCACACCGGGAGTTTTCTTACCTAAGATTCCCAAATCATATTGTGTGTGTGTGTGTGTGTGTGTGTGTGTGTGTGTGTGTGTGTGTGTGTGTGTGTGTGTGTTTAAACAAAATAATAAAATAAATTTGTAAATATAAAATTCTATTTAAAAAATCATTTGTTTTATTTCATTGGCTTTGGTATGAGGAAAAAAGTCCAAGAAAAAAAAATCAAAATGTTAGTAGGACCCTCCTGACTTTCTCTAGGTGATAAAACGCCCACTGTTTTCCGGCTTTGTGTGGACCGAAAACAAGCAGGTCGCTCTCTACATGGGGCTAAATTCTAGGCAGGATTAAAATGAGATTAGGTGGGGTGCATGTAAAGTTGCTCTAAGATCACTTATTGGGGTGGCCGGGGATAAAAAAGAAAAAATTGGGTGTGGACATTTTGGAGGTGATATCGGAGATGAAAGGGGCCATTCACTCGGTTAGGTAAGAACCTAGTCTAAGCAATTTTTTTAGGGGTCTGGAGTCCGGCAGGATCTGAAACTGTGTGCCATACAAGTTGTACCTGTCAGAGGTTTACAAAGAGGGCATGTTTATCAATATTTGTTTCGATGGTTTGGAAATCAAACGTTTACTGACTTATATATACGAGCAAGCTACGTGTAGTCTTTCATATTTTATTCCCATTCCTATACATGGTGCCATGCATAACGTCATATACGGTGGGGAGGGGAATCCATGGTATTGCCTGCGAACCAAAACAGGAATAGTACATCATCATATATGGTACGAAGTATAAGTTAGTCAATCCAAATTGCTCAATGTCCTGGGTAGAGCAGGTATGTTTAAAGATCGTGTCGTCCTGGGGAAAAATAATTTAACTGTATTCTGTTATACAATTTTACACAAGAAAATTTACGCGGCGTTATTGTATATCTTAAAAGAACAATATCATATCTGGTAAGTCGTCAAAAAGAGTGCTCAATATCTTTGATAGCGTAAGTATAATAAAAGGCCGCGTTGGCCAGGAAAAGCAACATTATTAGGTTTTGTTATACTATTTTTACAAGATAATCTATTCGGCATAAAAAAAAATTATTTGTGTCCTAAAAATATCAGGTGTATTAAAACGCAACTTTATTTTTCTTTTTTATATGGCCCGGGCAACGCTGAGTAGCCCGGTTAGTATATATATGAATGAAAAAAAAAACATTCTATGAGGTTCTTTCATTCTCCCTTCTCCTTTGAACATATGATGTCAGTAGAGGTCAATATAAATTGTCTACGCGCGTCAAGGGTGGGATCCAGACATTTTGCTCGTTCTTCGCAACCCGACTGTTGCTGCTGGTCGCCTCGTGGTCGTCCGTAAAATCCCATTGTTATTGCTCTGATCTCAGTTTCTCTTTATTTTCCTTCCCTATTGTCACATGGTTTGGTTGTTGTTGCTATTGTTGTTGCTGTTGACGTCGACAACAACTCGTTTACTGCTCTTGTCATTCTAGTTTCTTAGAGAGGGGTATTTGTCGCACTGTCACCAAACCGACCGATGATAATAACAACGAGAACAACAATGGTGTTAATGACAAAATCGGCATAGACGGACACCGCCATTTTTTATGCCATACATAAACAGAAGCAGCCATATTTTTTGTGTGTCGTTAACTTTTTTGGCAAGTATATTTAAAGTTGCATTTGACATCGCGATCGTCGGTAAATTGCACACACGCACACATATACACAGACGCACACATATACACATACGCATACATTACCACACATGCATTACCACACCACGTGGATACATACATAAAACATATGAACACACACACACATATTAACACACACACGACCAAATCACGTAAATACACCGAAAAACATACATACACACACATACACACACATTACCACACACACATTACCACACCACGTAGATGCACACATAAATATACATACACACACATACACATATGTTCACAAACACGTAATGTACACATAAACAGTCACATACACATATATACACACATTAACACACACACAAACATACATTACCACACGTACATACACACACGCATATACGCATACAAACACATATAAACACACCTGGTGTTTCTTTCAGTCGTGACAGACTATTGATACTCAATGAAAAGGTGACTGCGCATAGAATGTTTGTGGCAAGTGTTGCGCAATCTCCAACACACCTCTCTTGAGTCTACGTTGTTAAATACAAATGACAAGTGGAGGTTCATAACGACTGGAAACAATGCCGATATAAGCGGACAGCACATATAGCGCCTAGAATTACCAAATGGTCACTCATCTGGTACTGGCCAGGCTCAACGTTGCTTAACTTCGGTGATCTGACGAGTACTGGTGTGTCAACACGCACATAAAATCATTTTCGATAAAATCATGACAAACAAGGCAATCAACAAAAGCTCATCCTTTTACAATAGTAATCCTTTGATGCCGGTAAAACTTCTACTTTAATTGATTTTTTTCTCGAACTGTTAGACTTTGGAAATCCGTCCCTGTTTTCTGATTCTCTCACAATATCAACATGCAGAAATGTAAATGTAATGTGAACAAACATCTCGTTGCTCACCTCCCTACATAATTAAACTAAAAAGAAGATTGTTTCGAGGTGCCACTTAAATATTATTCGTTGCTTAGGCAGAGTTCAAAATCCACCCCCAAAATTTGTGAGGCAGGTTAGTGTTTATGTCCGTTATTATCCCCTTTTCACATAAAGATACGTTTCTAGTCTCTCTACTCGATCGATATTTCCATGAAAGATGCTCGACTGAGCTCTAATCTCTGTTTTTTTCTTTTTACTCGCGTTCACCCCAAACAAGGCATAACGCCACTTGGACTACTATTTGGGACCATGCCTAGGAAAGATTATTTGTTTACGTTACATTAAAACTTCTGAATATCACTACAGTCAGAGAAGCAGGAATCTGTCTGTTTGAGTGAAGAAACTATTAGAGTAGAAAGCTTTCTGGCATTCAGGGACCTTAATAGTGAAGGGGTGTGATTTTGTTGCTAAGCGTGTTTGTCGAGCATATGTATGTCGAGGGGGGTACAAGTGTAATGAGTTCATCAGAGCACATTTCATTGAAATACTTATAAAAGTGGCACAGGGATGCAGCATTGCGGCGATGGGACAGGGGTTGAAGCTTAGTTGGCAAAGCAGGACCTATTAGATTGGAGACTAGTTTTATCTTATCCAAGAGAGAGAGAGAGACTAGTGGTAGATGCACCAGCCCAGACGTGGCAACAATACTCCATGGATAGGAGAATTGTGGCTTTGTAGAGGTACGGGATACTCTCAGGTGTGAGTAGTCTTCAGGAACGATAGCTGAAACCCATCTTCCTTGCAGCAGCCTTCGCAACGTCCTCAATGTATTTGTTCCAGTTCATATTTTCTGGGAATGTTAAGCCGAGGCATTTGAAGGAATAATTCTCAGGTAGGGTGTTATTTGTCATGGGTATCGGTAGTTGAAGAGGATTTTTGTATTTGTCAAAGGATAGCTGCTTAGTCTTACTAGCATTGAATGTTACCATGCATTTGCAGCCCCATTCCACTGCGATCGGGGGGGGTCATTTTTTACTGATTCTACCATTGTTTTAGATTTGTGTAGATCTGTTCTTCCCTAGTGCATATTATAGAGCGTTGTATTATCAGTAAATATACACATCTCAGAGACAATATTATCAGGAAGGTTAATAGATATCAGGAATAAAGCATTCACAGCAAGAACTGGCTTTGCTACGAGAAATAAAAAAGCGTTCCTCCCCCTCTATATCTGTGCCTAAATCAAAACGCGGATTCCATGAACAAAGCTTCTTTCTTAGAACTGCACGCCTGTGGAACTCTGTTCCGTCTGCCTGCTTCCCTCCGGACTACAACTTGGATGTCTTCACGTCTAATGTTAACAAATTCCTAATGAACCGCCCCCTTAAGTAAACACTCCATCAAATCTCCACACTAACGTAATGTACTTGCAATAACCCTTATCCCTGAGTGGCTTCCGGGCCTTGATAAGTGGTGATCACTGTGTAAAAAAAAAAAAAAAAAAAACTTCTTCGCAATGGATTTTCGTCTGTGGAACACATTACCACGGACCTACTTCCCTACAACATCATCGTTTTAAAACTAATGTCAGCGGATTGCTGTCAGTAACTTTCCCTAGATGTACTTTATATATTTGATATCTATATTAAGAAATGTTTAAATTTACCTGTAACGTTGAAAAGAATAAGAAACAACTCCAACTCGCTTGTTCTGTGTAGCAACAACATTCATTTCCTCAGTGTTACAACCGTGACGTTACCCACGTGATCTAGAACGTTCTCGTCGCCTCTCACAAGATTTCGAACGTTATCTCGTCCGTGCTCCATGTCTCTCACATTTCTCTTATTTTATAGTTTTTTTTTCTCTACAGGTGACGTCATTTCGCATGCATTTACGTACGCGCATCCGCGTTATGCTACATACCTAAAATGATTAATAGTAAGTTACCGTTTCCTCGCAACACTAATAAAAATTACTAGAAATATTAGTGACATAAACTATGTTCAATTTAACAATAATTGATGCAAGCAAAATGTCGGACATGCATAACCCACTTTGAGGAGTATTAGGCTGCTTATTCTTAGAATATGACCAATTTAAATTTAAATTTAGATTATTCCTAATCACTGAATACTTTAAATATATTTACGATAATTTAAAGTATCTTTCATGAAACACACAAATAAAAAAAAATCTTAAGAACAAAAGTAACACAATCGAACCCCCCAGAAAGTTTACATATGAAATAGAAAATAATTCGATGCAATTTCTGGACTTATGATAACATCCAACAATAAGCTAACCTTCGAAGTTCATCACTGAAACAACAGCATGATTACATGCAATTTTATTTACACCATAATAACATAATATTTACACCATAATAACATGATATTTACACCATAATAACATGATATTTACACCATAATAACATAATATTTACACCATAATAACAATATTTACACCATAATAACATAATATTTACACCATAATAACATAATAATAACAAAATCAAAATAGTCTTGATAATAAGTTTCTTCCTACATGCATTCAGAATTTGGAGTCCGCAATATCTAGATAAAGAGTCCAAATACATCACAAATTAACTGAAAATTTCACGCTTCCTTGTCAACTTGTAAATGTAATAGTCAGGTTGCAAATTAATGTATGCGAGCACATTGGTTTTATATCAATAAAGTTTTACCCAAACAAATGTTTTTAATGCTGTCTCAAAACTGGGAAGAAGATCGGAACAGTAAAACATACAGCTTGATTAAAATACTAGCAAAGATCTGGAAGAGCTGAAATAATACAAATATCTTCGCATAGAAGAAAATTATTCAATTCAGCATGAAAGCAAAATTTGGCAGAGAATATGCACGCCGTGTAAGAAAAATTTGTAAAACACAGCTTACAGACAAAAACAGCGTCCACTGACCGTTAACTAGTCATGCCTGTGATAATATGCACCTTTGGTATTAGTGTCTTGCCACAAAATGGCATTAACAGGCTAGATACTAAAACGAGGAAAAGGTTGTTACTGTGCAGATTACTATACATAAAACAATCTCTATGTAGGCTGTATTTGCCTAGTGGAACAGGCCATCAACGCCATGCCACTCATGAGTACCAGATTATATCTGATGAGCTCCCAGAATTTAAAAATGCTACATCAATATCAAGCGACAATAGTAGATCAAGCTTTATCATGGGAGTGGACAAACATTTGAACAAGACTGTCTTACTAATAAGAAAACATCAGAAAACAAGTCTTTAACGAAAATAGCGTAAAAAGTCGCTACAAATACACTAAGACCTTCTATTGCAAAAAACTGACAGAACAGGCCACATAACAGCGTGTCAAATATTTTCTGGGTGAACTGACCTAGGTATATATAGTATGGTTAAACTAACAATTTGTCCGGTAACTTCGACAAAAACGTCCAACTTCAAAACTTGAGACTCTGTTGTCAACAAAACTGTCTTAATGATATTTAGAAATGAAATGCGAATGAAGAAAAAATATAATGTGGCAAATAGTAGTTAAAGGTAAAAAACGGAAGAAAATATTATTTTGCC
>NC_136509.1:1397732-1402732 GCF_053919585.1 Euprymna scolopes | reverse complement strand
ATATAGATATATAGATAGAGAGATAGATATATGCATATATATGTAGACAGATTAAGCAAGATAAGATAGATAGATCGATAGATTTGAATGTAAAAAAAAGAATAGAAAGTTACACAACTGAAGTAGCAATTGTTTTGGCTGATTTACAAAAACTGAAGCGGAAATGTTTATTCAAAATGCAACTCGACAACAATAAACATCTTCAAATAAAGAATACAAATAAATGATGGCCGTCTGATGTCATGAACTTTCAAGCAGATGAATTTTGTCACTTGCTAACAGGGGACGCTCTCTGTGACTTGCTAATTTACATTTGGCTAACACGACTGTTTCGTTCCGCTTCTTGAAAAGAAAAATAGAAATATATTTCTGTTTTTTAATATATTCTGTTTTCATTACTTTGTATTTTTGCTTTCCTTTCGCTGCATTTTAAAATAAAATAAACGTATTCAGCCTCGTTCTGATTTATGTTTTTGTTGCGTTTTATGCGCCATTTTGTTTTTATCGTTTTTTCGTTAATAATTTTGAAAACGCGCTCAGTGAAGGGCAAGTCGTATTTATTCAAACGTTTCTTTGTGTGCTGATTTGTTTAAACACTGCTCTCCGCTCTGTAACCGACATTGAAATCTTAATTGAAACTGGCAAATTAGATTAACAGTAACTTTTAACCCTTGGGTACGAAAGTTCTTTCTTGTTTTTAGTTGGGGTTTTTTTCCAGGAATTTTGCTTTTTGAATATTTTAAAACAACGTAAAAGATTTTCAGATTTCGTATATCTTAAAAATTGTTTAGCATGAAATAGGTGCATTGGTGAAATGAAAAAATAGATGCACAACTCCGTAGCCATATTATTATAAATTCATATTATTCATGATCGAAAAGTGTTCACTATCAGGGATAGAGCATACATACCGATGGTCATAATGAATCTACAAACGGAATAACATTTCGATGAAAAGTGGTATAAAATAAATGTGCCACGTAAACAAATAATGAATCGCACTAATTCAACAAAACAGGACATTTGCATAATAGAGAACGTCTCAATATCTTTCTAGTTAGAAGTTTGTCTTAAATGTTATCGGCTATTTACATGAGAATCTACCTAAAGCTTGCCAACATCAGGAAGATAAAGTGTTTTTTTGTGAAACAAACTGGATTTGAACTTGGCACATCAAACTTGTTAGTTTGTGTAGTTAACCACTTAGTCGCAATCACCTCCCGTTGTTTGTTTGTCTTTGTGTTGCGCATCATTGATAATGATTTCACGTGAAAGTTGCCAACATCCATAAGTGAAAGCGTATCTGTGGAGCTGTAACAGAGTGCATATGAAAATATCAGCATCAGCAACGCAGGATGGATGGTAAGCGATTGTTTTAGCAGCAGGAGCAGCGTTTGAACGCGTATGCAAATTGGCAAGTGTGCTCAGGCTTGCATCTGAAGAAACAGAAAACAGGGCACCACGTGGCCGAGAGTAGAAACAAACTCAACGCCGAAGAAGACGTACGTGTAAAGTGAAGGCGAAAATGGTTGTCTGTGGCCAGCATGCGGTCGGAAGAAAAAGAAACGTGAACCATATTAGATTGACATGTGGCGACACTTTTTAGGGAGAGACTTTTTAAGCGGTGTTGAGACAGGAGATAAGAATGATAAATGATTTTGATAAAAAGTTAAAAATACCGGATTTTTATTTCTTTCTTTCCGGTTTGATTTTTATGAATTACTAAAGTAAAGTTATATTTTTATGAATTACTGAAGTAAAGTTATATTTTTATGAATTACTGAAGTAAAGTTATATTTTTATGAATTACTAAAGTAAAGTTATATTTTTATGAATTACTAAAGTAAAGTTTTATTTTTATGAATTACTGAAGTAAATTTTATTTTTATGAATTACTGAATTAAAGTTTCAGTTTATGAATTACTAAAGTTAGTTTTATTTTTATGAATTACTGAAGTAAAGTATTAGTTTCATGAATTACTGAAGTAAAGTTTCATTTTATGAATTACTAAAGTAAACTTTTATTTTTATGAATTACTAAAGTAAATTTTTATTTTTATGAATTACTAAAGTAAATTTTTATTTTTATGAATTACTAAAGTAAAGGTATATTTTTATGAATTACTGAAGTAAAGTTTTATTTTATGAATTACTAAAGTAAAGTTTTATTTTTATGAATTACTGAAGTAAAGTTTTATCTTATGAATTACCAAAGTAAAGTTTTATTTTTATGAATTACTGAAGTAAATTTTATTTTTATGAATTACTGAATTAAAGTTTCAGTTTATGAATTACATAAGTTAGTTTTATTTTTGTGAATTACTGAAGTAAAGTATTAGTTTCATGAATTACTGAAGTAAAGTTTCATTTTATGAATTACTAAAGTAAACTTTTATTTTTATGAATTACTGAAGTAAACTTTTATTTTTATGAATTACTAAAGTAAATTTTTATTTTTATGAATTACTGAAGTAAATTTTTATTTTTATGAATTACTGAAGTAAACTTTTATTTTTATGAATTACTGAAGTAAACTTTTATTTTTATGAATTACTAAAGTAAATTTTTATTTTTATGAATTACTAAAGTAAATTTTTATTTTTATGAATTGCTAAAATAAAGTTATTTCATAAATTACTAAAGTAAAGTTTCATTTTATGAATTACTAAAATAAAGTTTTATTTTTATGAATTACAAAACTAATTTTTTTATGAATTACTAAAGTAAACTTTTATATTTATGCATTACTAATGTAACGTTTTTTATTAATTACATAAGTAACGTGTAACTGACATGTTACAAAGCGAACGGTTCAAAGTAGGCACGCGTTGATTATCAACTATGCTTGTTAACTACTCTACCAGCGTAACTCCCCCACCCCCGTTGTTGTTCAGATGATTATTATTCTCCGATATATTTCTAGTTAGAATTTTGTCTAGAAATACATCGGGTACTTACGAGAGGGAACACATGAATATTACTAACATTCCTAATTGAAAGTCTCTCTGAGGAATACACCGGATTCAATTTGTGTCGTTAACTACTTAGCCATAGTCACCTTTCTGTTGTTGTTGTTGTTGTTGTTGTTGTTGTTGTTGTTGTTGTTGTTGTTGTTGTTGTTGTTGTTGTTGTTGTTGTTGTTGTTGTTGTTGTTGTTGTTGTTGTTGTTGTTGTTGTTGTTGTTGTTGTTGTTGTTGTTGTTGTTGTTGTTGTTGTTGTTGTTGTTGTTGTTGTTGACGACGACGACGACGACGACGACGACATAATATTCAGTAAATTTATTTAAGAGTTAATCCTGTACATTTTACTGTTGTTAA
This sequence comes from Euprymna scolopes, assembly GCF_053919585.1. Classification (NCBI taxonomy): domain Eukaryota; kingdom Metazoa; phylum Mollusca; class Cephalopoda; order Sepiida; family Sepiolidae; genus Euprymna; species Euprymna scolopes. The sequence goes on along the minus strand of NC_136509.1, from coordinate 1,399,415 downwards.
GCTTAACTTCTGCATAAAACTCTCGAAGATCGTATCACCAGATTGGCCGCTCTGCAGGAAGTTATCTTCGTTGACTGGAGTTTACTTACGACACCGAGAACAGCAAAGCTAAGCAGTTGCATACGAAGTCAGGGAAGGTTTTCACTTTCAACCCATTGTTTTCCCCACCTGACAAATTTTTGTTTTACACGCAGATGTAGAAACTATCAGAAAGTTGTCGGATCCTGATACTCACCCCTGCAGGATTTTCACCACATTATTATTAGTTTGGTAATGCTGCTACTACCTCATTGCCACCATCAATATCACGGTTAAGAAGGGTTAGACTTTAGGGCTTTGATTCTATAGTTTTCTTGTTATTTCTGATTCTTTTTAGACTCATGATGGACGATGAAGTTTCTAACATATACAAATAATATCTCTACAAAGTCCATGCATCGAGTACAGTTACCATATCTCCCCTACTTATGTGGGTTGAAGAAACAGTAGTTTCTCGTCAGCTAAGAAAAAAGGACTCGCAATGCAAAAATCGTTTGATAGAAAAATATAAAGTATTATTTTATTTCTTGTTTTGTTTTCCACGCTTGAATCGGTAGAGAGAGAGAGAGAGAGAGAGAGAGAGAGAGAGAGAGAGAGAGAGGGGGGGGTCCAAAAAAAGAAACTCAAATCTAATAGATCCCAAAGTATCAACGAAGCTCTAACTCTTATTGAGTCGCCACAATGTTGCATCGCTTTGCCTGTCTTACATGTATATTAATGGAAAGTGCTCTGACGACTCATAGCACTGGTGGCCCCTCAAGATACATATCCCCGACTAACATGACAAGCAGAAAAATCAAATCCATTAACTATTGAGGTTCCTATATACCCGAAAGCTATCTACTTAAGTTTTAATGTAATGTGGACAGACATCTCGCTTCTGTATATTAGTACAGTCAGCGAAGCAGGACAGGAGGGAATTCCAAAAGCTAATAGTTCGAGGGAGGAAACTTCAACGATGAAGGGGTGGGAATTTCCCGCTTATAAGATATGTTATATGTATGTACGTCGAGGGGGCAGAAGTGGTATGAGTTCATCAAAGTACATTCAATTGAAGAACTTTTAAAACAGGTACAGGGATGCGATATTGCGGTGATGGAACAGAGGTTGGGGCTTAGCCGATAGTGCTTGACTTATTAGATATGAGACATTTTTTATCTGTCTGAGAGTGAGAGACTTGAGGTAAATGCAACAGCCTGGATTTCTCAAATTTCTCGCCGCATAATAAGTTGTACTTTTTCTCTTGAATCTGAGGAACAGCAAATTACTCGGGATTGGGGAGGGCAGCCTCGGTTACAGAATCATGATTCAGATTTCAAGGCATATTAATTTCGACCGGACTTTATAAAGATTACGTCCGGACCTGTGGCGATTTGCCGAATAGACTAAAAGCTTCCAGGTGGACACGAATAAAGACGTCGGTATTCTATCATGCCCTTGTCGGCTAGACACAAAGCAAGGCTATCTTCACTTGACGATGTACTGCTTAGAATAAATGACTTTTGACAGTGGATCTTTATTATTAATATCATTATTATTATCATCATTATTATTATTATTATTATTATTATTGTTGTTGTTGTTGTTGTTGTTGTTGTTGTTGTTGTTGTTGTTGTTGTTGTTGTTGTTGTTGTTTGTGTAGTT
>NC_136509.1:1312732-1392732 GCF_053919585.1 Euprymna scolopes | reverse complement strand
CGTTACCTGTTAATTGTTACCTTTACAAGGAAAGAAAAGATTGCTTGTAAGCAACGTCACCATTTCGTTGCAAGCCCTTACTACCTTTTCTTACACCACCACCCCCCACTTATTGTTGGTGAAATAATCCCGACATATTCTTTTCATTGTTTTGACTCTCGAATATATATCTGACATAGAAAGTTAATCAACAGATAACCACATCACTATATAAAAGCATATAAGATATCAACGGATACACACTCGAGAGTCAAAACAATGAAAAGAATATGCTGTTGTCCTTGCCTTAATCATCACCTACTATGCTACTTCTTAATAAATAGGATCTCCAGATCACAAAAGATGCAGTATAAAAACAAAGATTAATATTAAAAAACATGATTTCGCCATACGTGAAACTAGAATATAACTTCTTAGTCTTCTAGTCAGGCTCTGTTCTAAATGATATCGTGGAGTTTCCGTTTGCGCCGGGCGTCCATGCAATGGAAATATGTCACGAACTCCTATAATGGCATTAGAGATAAACCGTAATAACACTACATTAACCAGATTACTTAGGTAAATATTTTATAGTTTTAACAAAAAGGCTACAATAATATCGCGGGGTCTCCATTCACGCTGAATATCCACAGAATGCCCAGCAACAATATATTATACATGAAAGATGCCGTTGTGGAATTTCCACAGGTCCCGCTAGTTATTATTATTACTGTTCTGTACGCCACCTTACAATTTAATTTTTAAAACAAAGTTTGTATTTTTAATATTTTTTTACGTGTGTTAAAAATCATTTACAGTTTGATTTATTTTAAAGGAATTTACTTTCGCTCTAAAGTTTGATTTTAAACAAGGCCGATAGCCATTAGTCGCGTGCTCTCGTGTAATGAATGAATGCGTGAATGTAGGATTGGCATGAAACTCTTAAAGATACACTAAAATGATCGAAAAATGGGCTGAAATGGCTTAAATAAATAAAAAGTAAATGACTTAGAATGACTTTAATGAATTTAAGGGTGAATTGAATGACCTTGAATGACTTGAATGCCTAAAAATAACTGGAATCCTTCAAAAAGAAGTTGAATGATCTGGAGAATGACTTGAATGGCTTTGAGACTGACTGGTTGTAAAGTAACTGATCATTTTACATTAAATTAATACAGAAAAGTGATCCCCCACTTTATACTACAAAGTTACAAACATAAGTACAGCATGTAGTAAGAACAGATGGTATTTATTTGCTCCCCCACTGAGCAAATTAGGCACAAGGCCGTTTTTAATGTGAGGTAAAAACCAGCTCCCCTAAAAGTAGGCAAAAAGGGGGCACTCTGGTTACCAAAAATAATAATTGTCCCAGTATAGAGGGTTTCCCCTCCATTGACTGGTACAAATTATCTTAAGTGCAGCATCTGCCGGACAGATACTACACTTTGATCTTTGACAAAAGGCCAGGAAAAGGGTATTTATTTGCTCCCTCACCAAGCAAATTAGGCACAAGGCCGATTTTTAATGTGAGGAGTGAAGAGGAAATGGGGACAAACTCTCCGGGGAGTAGGGAAGCTGGATAGTGACAATTGGTATGAAGGGTTGCCCCTACATTGACCAAGGTCTTACATGTGGGGTTGCCCCCACATATGGTCTTGCTTGCAGTATCTGCCGGCGGAGATACTACACTTGTATCTTGGCCAAAAGGTCAAGAAAAGCTTAAAAAGCTAAGTACAGCATCTATCAACAACAGACTTGTGATCTTAACTAAAAAGGCCAAGCACAAAAGTGTTACCGACAGACCGAAAGACCGACTGACGGACCGACGGAGTGACTTATAGTCGCTTGCACGCGACTAAAAATACCATTAACAAGTACTTCTACCAGGCTTTATTTTATTTTATTTTTTTTTTGCTGCTGCTGCTGCTGTTGTTGATGATGATGATGATGATGATGATGATGATGATGATGATGATGATGATGATGATGATGATGATGATGATGATGATGCTATACACGGGGTTTCTGTATGCTGTACTTTCACTTAACAATGTAATAAAAAATATCGAAGTTCGTATTTTTCATATCTGTACTACAAAATAAAAGTATTAACAGGTGCTTCTGTAGACCAGGCTTTTTAAAAATTATTTTGAGCTTTCACCTAACGATTAAATAAAAAGATGCCATAAATAACTCAATTATTTAGTGTGGCGCCAGTCGATGTTGAAACTATAACTGTATATGTCTGGTTATGCTTTTTTCTCTTCAATCTTCCCATCCTCCAAGACCCTTCTCAATTATTTAGTGCGGTGCCGACAGATGCTCAAGCTATACCTTTATTATTATTATTATTATTATTATTATTATTATTATTATTATTATTATTATTATTATTATTATCTAAATATTAATTTACTTGTCCGACGTCCGTCCTGTGTCACAAAATACCATCATAATCGCAAACATTTATGAGAAACGAATTACGTCCGTTTAGAGTAGCTCTTTATCAATTAAAAACCATTATAATTATTTTCTATCCGAACATGTTCAAAACAACAACAAAAGATATGACCGTCTATTTACGCTTTCAAATTGGTTATTTTATTTTATGATTTAAAAAAAAGTCATGTTTAGAGGAAACTAATTTTTTTTTACAGATTTATTTTAATAAAATAAGATAAAATTATTTATGTTAAGATGTAACTTTAAGTGATCTCTACATAAAACTATGTCAGACTCTAGGGGTCAAACCCATTTTTAAATTATTTTTTTGTGTTTTAATATTCTTTTCTAATAAATAGAAAAGAATAATAAAACGCAAAAAAGAATTTTAAAATAGGTTTAACCTCTAGAGTCTGGCGTAGTCTTAGGTAGAGTTCACTTAAAGTGATGTGGACTTTAGTTAAAGATCAAGAAAACACGTATGATTTTTAGTCAGGAATCGGGAGTAAGAGAGAGCAGACGCAGTCGAAGTCGATAGAAAGAAAAAGACGGTCCAGTGACGGTCATGGCTTCCAGTAGAGGATGAGGGACGTCGGTAATAAAGTTGCTGAAAAACAACACGAGATCTGTTGATTCATTGGGATATATCGTCTTTGCAGCTCAAAGAAGATCAAAAATGTAACAGGTATGTTTCTCCGATTGGCCTGATATTACAACCTCAGAGAACTGTTATTTGTCCCTTTCTGTTGTAAATGTTATATGTCCATTGCTAAACTGTATCTGTTTATATATCAACACTATCGCAAGTGCTGTACATACATCAATTCAACGAACAATAGAAAAATGAAATTAAACGAACCAACATATATACACACGTCATATAGATGACCGTGATACGTATGTACAAACGTATATACAAACGTATATACACTCTGTATACAAACATTCATTAGAACATTTTATACCACTAGACGATGTATAGACACACGTACATAATATATACGCCTCCAGTACAAAACAACTGTAGTAACCTTCTGAAGTTTAAATGTAAAGGGAACAAACATCTCGCTTTTCAACTTCACACAGTTTTCTGTTAAGCATGATTTCGTTAGTAACCATTTACATCCAAGTGGTAATAAATTTTGTTTGGAATGAAAAAGAGTAAAATAATTTATTTTTTTTTATTTGTTGAAGATTGATACAAATTTTAAGTTAGTTGAGCTTTCTGCAAAAACGTTTTTTTTCTTTCATGAGCAAGGGGATGTTGGAGTATTATTAAACCAGGCTAGTTTTCCAAAAAGGTGGATAAAATTTTGGAGTTATTGAAAAAATCGGTAATTACAACAATTTGATTTTTATAAATAAATTTTTTGTATGGATTTCATTGACACTATGGGAGATTTCTATTTGTATGCCCCTTATCATTATAGGTTTTGTAAAAAATAACGATAGTAGTAGTAGTAGTATTCAGTGATGGCTCTGCTAGTTAATTAATGAAGATTAAACTTTAGCCTTATCTTCTCCATGGAGTGACCGGGTTTTGAATCAACTGTTTTAAAGAATGAATTTTAAACAAATTAAAATAACACCGGAAAGTTTTATAATAAAATTAACCTTAAAGAAAAATGCTGAAATATTGGGTTGATGATAAGTTTCCTACGCCATGTTAATATACTAATGTATTATTGTTAGATCCTCGAAATGACATAGTAAACATACAAGACGAATAAAACAATGATAAATAGATAAGACGAGTGTGTGGAAAAGGAGAATATCATTATTTACAAAAATATAATGTAAGTCCGTGTGGCTTGTGCTACTTGACTCTCTTATAATATAGTGTATGTGAGCGAGTGGCAAGTATCAGCAACAGCGAAGGATGGCTAGCATGCGTAGAGATTAGCAGCAGCAACAGTAGCAGTAGCAGAAAAATGACATATGCAAATTAGGAAGTGTGCGCGAGTTGGTGCGAGAAAAAGAAGGGGGAGAAGGAGAAAAATGCAGCACGTGCTTGGAACAGAAACAAAATCGCCGTCTAAGAAAATAGACGTGTAAATAGCGAGGATGAGAATGGGCCAGCTGTGACCGGCGTGCGGTCGGAGATAGGAGAAACGCTGTCTGGTAAAATGAACATGTGGCAGCGAGAGAATGTTTTAAGTAATGCGGAAATAAAAACATTTGTTAAAAAGAAAAATACTAACCTGGATTTTTGTTTAACGTGTGGATTAAATAAAGTGTTCTGTTTGAAAATCCACGGGGATGACATGATCTCATTTCGTCATGACCGGGTAGAAGTCTTAAGTAATTCGCAATTGTATTCTTCGACCTTCAACCCCCAGAAGAGTGTCGCTTACAACTGAAATATCTAGTACTTTATCCGTTACGCCGCAGGTCTTTGCGAACAAGAGAGTATGCTACTTCTGTTAATTAAATAAAGGGTTCCGTACAGATTCCCCGAGTTCGACAGACAGATTCCCGAATGTGACAAAAAGATTTTCGAGTTCTACAGAAAAATTTCCGAGTTCCACAGAAAGATTCCCCAGTTTGACAAGATACATCTGAAGAAAGTCGGAGATTATATCGGCCGAAACATTATACGAATAACAATAAAGATGAGAAACGCAATCCGAATAATTCAAATAGGCACAAGCACTTTAATAAAAGCCCAAAAAAATCTGTTTTCATGTTGATTTCTTTATTTTTCATTCTTTTTTAACTTATCTATTCAAGCTGTTTCTTTTTTTAATCTGATATTGCAATGTTTTCCAAGAATTTATAAAAACTTATATTCACCCCAAAAGAAGACACATTACTAATAAGACATCAAGAACTATTGTGAACTAAGGGACATATTTATAGGAACATCCTTGTACAACAAAATATTTGTTCACATTACATTTACATTTCTTAGCACAGTCGCGGAAAGGGGAAGTAGGGATAAATTTCAAAAGTAAGCTGTTCGAGAAAAAATTCTATTAGAGTAGAAAGCCTTTTGGCATTCGGGAAAATTTATAGTGTAGAGGTGTGATTTTGCTGCTTCAGGTTAGCCGAAGGTATTTATTTTGGAGGCGTACTATTTAATTTGATTTAGAGGCTTGTTGATGTAGCATAAAAATTTGTTGAAGTGATAGTAATAGTTGTAGTGATTAGATTATTTTTAGATTTTTGTGGTTGTAGTAGTAATATTATTACCAATTTTGTGGTTGTAGTAGTAATATTATTACCAATTTTGTGGTTGTAGTAGTAATATTATTACTAGTTTTGTGATTGTAGTAGTAATATTATTACCAATAGTATTACGTTATTGCAGTAGTAGTAGTAGTAGTAGTAGTAGTAGTAGTAATGTATTGATTTAGATCATTGCGATTGTAATAGCAATATTATTACAAGTTGTAATATTAATAATTTTAGGTTACTGTAGTAGTAGTAGTAGTAGTAGTAGTAGTAGTAGTAGTAGTAGTAGTAGTAGTAAATTGATTTAGGTAATCCGAAGTAGTATCAAAGAATGTAATATTCAGAGAATCGTGATGGTAACAATTATAGTATTAAAATTTGTTGAGGTCATAGTAGTAATATTAGCAGTGGTTTTAAATTATTGTAGTTGTGGTAATAGTATTAATTACAGCGTAAAAGAAATGTAATTATTATGATTGTATAGTACTATAAGTATTAACGATATTAGTAGTAGTAATTTTAGGTTATTGCGGTGGTAATAGTAGTAAAGTAATGGTTTTAGGTTATTGTGGTTACATTAGTGATATTACTACCAGTAGTAGTAGTAGTGGTTTTATGGTATTATGATGGAGGTAGTAGTACTTCTATCAGTATTAATATTAGTATCAATAGTATCAATAATAATGTAATGGTTTTAGGTTACTGATTTGGTTGTTTTGTTTTACGGCATATCAACCCTTTTCGGGTTATTTAATGCCGAATCCAGTAATTTTGGAAACAGTTTTTATGCTTCAAGTTCTTTATATTTCAAATATTTATTTGTAAAGTTTGGTTTGGTTGTTTTACTTGGTTTCGTTGTTCCCCTTTTCGGGTTATTTTATGCCGAATCCCGTTATTTTGGAAATAGTGTTCATGTTGCATCCAGTTATTTTGTAGAAGGTTTTTATTCTTTAAATTTTTTGTATCTTCTATCGCTAGTTTGTAGTGTTTGGTTTGGATGTTTTATAGTGGATTGTATTCTTTTTTGCCCCTGCCCTGCAGAACATGAATGATTTTGCATTGGGATAGGGAAAAGGGTTACTGTATTAATGCTTGGTACATTTAAACCAGACAGAAAGTGGGAAGAGAGAGGAACTGGGAAGAAGGAAAAGGGGGAAGGTAGGGTGGTGTTTTTGTTTTTGGTTTTGCAGAACATAATTAAGTTTTGCAAAAGGAAGTAAAAAAACAAAAAGCATCAATGGTAGGAGCAGCATTTCGCCTCAGGAAGCCAATATCGTCAGACAGCCTGATCTGGTAGCACCAGTCAGGTTATTGTGGCTGTACTAATAGTATCCATACAAGTCGTAGTAGTAGTGATTTAGGTTATTGTGCTTGCGGTATTAGTATTAGTGTCAGTAGTAGTTGTTGTTGTTTCTGTTTGTATAGTGTAATCGTTTAAGGTTGTTATCGCTGCGGTTGTAGTATTAGTTGTAGTGGTAGGAGTAGTGATTTGGGTTATTATGGTAGTAGTAGTAGTAGTAGTAGTAGTAGTAGTAGTAGTAGTAGTAATTTTAGTAGTGGTGGTGGTGTTGATGGTCTTGGTAGTCTTATTGTGGTTATAGTGGTTGTGTTTATATTTGTAGTAACGAAACCTTGGTGCTGACCATTATTTTCAAGTGCAACGGTCATCGGTATTTATAGCGTCGATGGGCTATCAGATCTATTTAATGTAATCTGATCGAGAAGCACGTCAAGCAAGATTTTGAGGAGAAAATTGATTTACCAACGGATGGCGCCACCGAATCGAAATTTTCCAAAATGCTGCCATCTATAATTCTACTTCCGCTCGACTTTCGAGTCTTCCAGTCGTATTTCAATTGAACCACATTGACAACCAACGCCGCTATACATTAATTCTACAGATAACGACCTCGCAGACCATTTTTTTTGCTTTGATCATCTCTGGCAACAAGACCCATTATTTAGATTCCGAACTCGGCTTATTCCGCGAATTCATAAACTATATTGACACGACACTAATTTTTGATGAGGCCAATGATTATCGTTCACTTTGGCGGCCATCTTTGTTATTTCTCAGGGTTAATGAATATCAGATGATGCGTTTTCTACTGTTGTTATATCAAAACCTATTATAAGTAATAGAAATTATAACGGCTGATGTAAAAAAACACAGTGATATTACTAGTATAGGTTAGTTCAGTTGTTAAAAATATTTTCTTTTTATTCTTAATCACGATTACGATCCGTGTCCCGTCGTTGCCCAGAGAAAATTGAAAAAAATATTTAACCTGAAAAAAATATTAGTGGATCAAGCTAACTTGTTATTTTTATTCATATTCTGACTTTTTCAATCCAATATATATATGTGTGTGTGTGTGTGTGTGTGTGTGTGTGTGTGTGTGTGTGTGTGTGTGTGTGTGTGTGTGTGTGTGTGTGTGTGTGTGTGTGTGTGTGAAATTGGTATATTTAGACAGCATTTTTTCATTCAAGCAAATAATGTTAAATGCAACGGAAACTATTTTATGAAAATTTTTTTATTTTTTTATTTTTCGTATAATACATACATTGGGCACACAACGACAACGTTGTTCCGGCGAATAACTATGCATCTAAATAATACTAGTGCTATATATAAACATTTAAAAAAAACTTAACTGTCTCCCTCTAACCTTAAAAAGGTCTTTGTTGACAACATAAAAAAATTATACAATATGAAAATGATATTAAAAAATTAAAAATTTTTGAGGCATCATATATTAGAACCCGTCAGCCCACTATAAATGATATTGCATTCGAGAAAAGAATTAACGTTCTAAAATGTCTTGCTTAGTTCGTAGTAGACGGACTTTGTGAACAGTGTCCACGCGCGTGCTGATTTCAATACTCGAATTTTTAATCGGCCTATATTTTTTTTAATCGACTATATATTTTAACTTATTATCACCTAACGCCGTTTACTGTATATTTTAGTTTTCACTTTTAATTCTTATTTTCGCTCCTTCGCACTTTTACTTCAACACCTGAAGATGATTGGTGGACAAATCGAAATATATATATATATATATATATATATATATATATATATATATATATATATATATATATATATATATATAACCAAGTTTTTGGTGGACAAGATTCAATGGCGGGCGGGCAGACGGTCAACAGAGTTTTATAATTATACAAATTTTGCCCCTTTTTAACGGGATAGTTTTATAAAATATTTCCCGCTATACTGAACTGTGCTATAGCGCACGTGATTGATTTTTAGATTGGGGTACAAAATCTAAAAAAATAAAATGTGATCTCATAAAATTTAGGTACAAAATCTATAAAAAGTAAATTCCCTGACTGAAAACTACGCAGATCGATTGAAGATTAATTCTTCTTGTGTTCAGTGAATGTAATATTGTTATTAATGTGTTTTGCTGTAAATCATAAAAGAATGCCTTGCAGTTGCTGTTTTTCACAACATAAGTTTATTTTGAAAAACAATCAAAACAGCGTAAAGTCTTGAAAAAAAATTTTACACATTGCAAAAAGGTTTTAAAATAAAATATTTTTACAACTCATTAAAATTTTGATACATTTAAAAAACATGTTAAAATATAAATCTTTATAACTCATTAAAATTTTGACACATTTCAAAAAAGTTTCAAAATAAAATATTTTTACAACTCATTAAAATTTTGACACATTTCAAAAACCGGAAAACAATTTTTTTTTTTAATTGTAAAACTCATTAAAATTTTTATACATTTCAATATTCGGTAAACAAACAAGTTTTAAAATAAAATATTTTTACAAATTATTAAAATTTGGACACATTTCAATATCTTACAAACTTCAAATACAGCCTATGACGGAGAATGGTAATTTTCTGTTTCTATTCTCAAAGAAATTACCGCGGAATTTATAAAACTGATTCTCAAGTGACTATTTTTATACGAAAAATAAAAATTATTTTATATTTGGACAAGTATTTCTACTGTGAAATGTTATTTTTGTTATTTAATTGCTAATTCACATCTGACTTTTATTTTAAGTTAAAAATGCGACCGTTTTTAAATAATATACAAATGAGATGTTTTTACTTTTTCTTGGTAATACAAAATAACATCTGGAATTATTTCTCTTTTAACTCTATATTTTCTTATACAATTCAAAAAATAAAAGAAAGTTAAAAATTAATTTCTTAAGCTTTTAAACTTGTTGAACAAATAATTTTTATAGGAATTTTGTGTTTCAGTTCTCTTAATAATAAATAAAACTTTTCACAGTATATATTGCATATATATTGAAGGAGTCTTTATTTTTTTTAATATCGTGACAAACGTTGTTTCAACCTCATCATTTTTTTCTTTTAAAATTAAATTCCATTGAAACGTTTTTGTATAAAAAGAATGTTTCCAGTTAATGATTTCTCTACGGAATGTTTTTGTATAATATTTTTTAAAGTAAACATTATTCTTATTCAAAGCTATAAATCAAACAAACATATTTCCATTAAAAAATCATGTAAACTAAACTGTTTATATATGTATTGCCAAATGATCAATTTACGAGATTTTTTAATATGATATCTTTATTCCGTGACGGGTCCATAATAATAAAGATTTCTCAATAATTTCAATACGGTTGTATTCTGTTTGTTTTTTATTAAGTCGTATTCTACATAAGAACTCAAAACTCCTTAATTAGTTTTTGTTATTCATGCAGAATACGGACCGTGCTGAAATAATAACGTTATTATTTAGAAACACATTTTTAACTAAATCATCCCCAAAACTTTTCTATCAGTTTAATTTTAAAAGATGTATTTCTGCTCTAGCAATTTTGTATCGAAATTTGAATTAAAACCGTTTTCAGTTTCAAATTATTTATCGATTGACTTTAATTTTTTTGTTTAATAAGTGTTTGTTTATCTCCTAAATTAAAAATATAAAGTTCAGTTTTAATATAAATCGAATTCTGTACCTTTATTTTCTTTTTTATTGCATTTTTTAAGTAAATAATAAACAAATTTTGGTCTTAAAAATCTTTGAAACAACAAAACGTTTATTTGCAGTATGTTGTTTCTCATAATAACACATTTTTCTCTTTTGGATTAATTCGCATATTGATATACAGGGTGGTGAGATTTGGGAACATTTTTTAATCAGTTTTCGGCCAGAAATTTGGCTGTTAAGGGGTCAAAGTTCAACGATTTGACCTTTGAGAACTCTATCAAACTCCTCCGTCAATTTTGGGTATAAATAATTGAAATTTTAGATATAGGTTCCTTGGACATGGATCTAACTTAATAACTTGACTTGATTTGAGCCCAAAACAATAAATGGTAAGGGGTCATAATAGGGGTCAAAGTTAAAAAAGAATTCACTTCTGCTGTCTCTACCAAATTACTCAGACAATTTCTGAGGTATTCAGAGATAGGGCAAGCTTTTTAATCAGTTCGGGTCGAAAATTTGAGCTACCAATATATAAATGTATGTATGTATGTTTGTATGTCTGCCTAAAACTTTCGACAGGGGCGACGGATTTACACAAGATCAGTATCGTTTTGAAGCTCGACCCTTCAGACGACAAATACCGAAAAATTGGCTAAAAACATTCATTTGTTCACCCTCAACTGGGCACTTTACAGGGATTGTCTAGCTTTAATTTAAATCTCACTTCCGGTTTAACTGTGGTCGTAACAGCAAAGACATCACGTTTTTCCCCGTTCCTTTTCTCCTTTGCGGTACGCGTTCGAGCCTGTCTTCCTACTACCACTTTTGTTTTTGCTCAACACACACCTCCAAACACACGGCCAACGTCGGGCACCCATGCTAGTATAATATAATAATAAACACGAAATATGCATTAATCATTTTTTTTTTTAATTTTAGCATATTTTACGACCTGGCAATGCCGGGCGACCGGCTAGTATATATATATATATATATATATATATATATATATATATATATATATATATATATATATTTAGTGGAGATGATAATTAATAAAAACTGAAGAAAGAGCTCAATACTGTTGTAGAGAAAATATGCGTTTTATTTTTTATTACCGTATCTTTCTGTTAAGTTACATTATTGTTTCGGCTACAGGGCCGTTTTTTTTTTGCCGTCTGTAGCGTCCTCAGATTTTTACAGAAATATACGCTATTTTGGGATCATCCCAAAATAGCGAACATTTCTGTAAAAGTCTCAGGACGCTACAGACGGCCAAAAAAAACGGCCGTGTAGCCGAAACAATAATGTAACTTAACAGAAAGATACGGTAATGAAAAATAAAACGTATATATATATATATATATATATATATATGTGTGTGATTGCAACGTCTTGCCAGACGAGTGGCACTCCCTCGGACACTTAAAGTCCATGAGCCCAAATGCCTGAAGGAGTATCTATACAAATATGATGTTACAGAGTCTTAGCTTTGTACGACAGCTAAATCTCTCTCTCGGTTCAAAATGTTGAGATCAAGCAAGAGCAAGATAGCCAGCTACTAGAAAGGTTGCCTTCACCAGGGCTTACGGGAGCCCTCTCCACCCCAACACATATATACATACATACATACATACATACATACATACAAATATACACGGTGCTAGTTGGCCGTTGGCCGTTGACCCCGAAAAAGGGTTCATTCGCCCTTTGAATGGTCTTGTTTTTAATCCTTCAGGGAGACTAGCCGCCCTCCTCACCAAATAAGTCTGGTGAGGGAACTAGTTTAGTCGCCGGTGACCCGACCATGAGGCAGGTAGTACTCGGTTACATGGTATCAGTAGCATATTATATGACCTAACGATATATATATATATATATATATATATATATATATATATATATATATATATATATGAACAAATGATTAATAAAACATGTTAAAAAAACATCTTGAAAAAGAGTTAAAAACATATTTAATTTTAAAAAAGGAAGCACAAGATAAGTGAATGGTCCTTAATCCGCGGAGTTTTGACGAAATACTCTCCTTCTCATCAGAGGGCAGGAATTGGCAAAATGCGGAATCGGATTTTCCATGTAAAAGTATTTAATGAAAGCACAAGTAAGTCACAGATCTTACTTGGTTAAAAAAGGAGGTAAAAGAAAAAATGATAAAAAGGTTTCACATGAATGGATAGTCCGGTGAAGGGTAAAAAATCCAAGAATGGTAAAATCCAAACACGGTCGAATTAAAAACTTCCAATCCAACAGGTAAGTTCCAAATGGTCCATATATATATATATATATATATATATATATATATATATATATATATATATATATATATAGTGCCGGCAAAATGAAGATCCGCCGCCTAAGAAACAGATTTGAAACGGCTTCCCAAATCCAACCACAGTGCAATCTTGTTAAAAACTGCTTTTTTTCTACTGACAAGAACAGATTAAAGGAATTTAATTTGTGAGGATATGATGCAAGACGCAAGCCGTCTAAACTTCGTTAGATGCAATGAAGATCGTGACGGTTCATATTAGTCAAAGGTGTTTTTTAACGACGAAAGCAAGGCAGTGATGGTAGGCAGTACGTCCGAAAGAAAGACGAAGAATTTAATTCTAGGTGCTCAGTTTCAACGCTGCAATGTTGAGGTTCAGTTTTGGTGTGGAACATTATTAATAGTTTGCTTGCAAGGTCGAATTAATTAGACCAAGTACATTCATATATTGACTGAGCGTTTTCTACCCTACTTTGGTCGGAATTTGGATAATAATCCCATCTTCATACAGAATAATGTTCCCATTCACACAGCTGACAATGTCAACAGGTTCTTGGAAGATGATGATATTCCGTGTTTGGATTGGCCTGCACAATCTCCAGACTTCAATTCTATCGAAACAGCTACGCAATGATAAAATTTCAAATTTGGAAGAACTTTGGACAAAAATTAAAGAAAAATGGAATGCCCTTTCACGGGAGTATTGCTGCAACTAATTTAAGGAATTTCCAGAAGATTGCTAGCTGTCAAATTGCAGAAGAGCTATGCTACTTAATATTAACTAGTTCATTGTGTTTCTGTTGTATTTGTGTTGTATTAATGTCCTAAAGTTATATTTAAATAACAATTTTCCATTGTGCGGACTTTATTATTTTTAATTGACGTGAAAACTAGAATATTTCAATTAAAAGTTAAATATGAACAGGTAAAATTATAGAAGAATAAAAGGCCAATCAAATGAGGTATAGTTTATTTAAACAGATTTCGCTTAAATTTGCAGTTTTGGAAAAAATTACAAGTGCGAACTTTAGTTTTGCCGCCTGTGGATATATATATATATATATATATATATATATATATATATATATATATATTAGTGATGGGCCGATTAATCGGAATCAGGAATCGAAAAAATCGGAATATTTGAGGGCATCGGAATCGGACAAACAAGCAAACAGCAGTCAAAATTTAAAACCTAAAAATTGAACCTCCTCCCCCCCTCGTCTCCTTACCTCCCCCTCTCTTTTTTCTTTACAATCCTCTCTCCACCTTCCCCTCCCTATATCCATATATCTCCACCCACGCCTACCTGAATCTGCTAACACACAATACAATCTAATGTATTTTAACCTTCAAAACTGAAATATTGTCGATACCCGTCTCCCTCCCCCTTATTATAATATTATTATTTTTGTATTTCTTCTAAAACACTTCTTCCAAATACTAACAACCATTTCTGTAAGATCTGGCGAGGCTGTTGGGTCGTAAACATGGTCCAACATCCGAAACATATGTAACCAAAAAGATAAAATGGTAATAAAAATAAAACACATATTTGCTCTGCAATAGTATTGAGCACTCTCTTTAGGTTTTTACTAATTATCAGTTTTACCATATATATATATATATATATATATATATATATATATATATATATAGAGAGAGAGAGAGACAGACAGACAGACAGACAGACAGACAGACAGAGACAGAGAGAGAGACATAGAGAGACAGAGAGAGAGGGAGAGAGAGAATTTTCTGAATGTGAGATATTATATTATTATTTCAACAGTCAAATAAACTCGCAGCTCACTACGACACCATCAATCCAATACTGTGGAACAGAAGCACCTGTCCAGATCTACTCAACAAAACGAAGGATAGCATCAGCAATATTCACACTTCCAATCTTAAGAAGTTCCACCAGAAGATCGCTTTAACTAGGTGCCTTGCTACCGTTGACTTGTGCGATAACCAACTGCAGCTCATCCAGACTAGGCAAACGATCCAGTCCGACTACGACATCACATTGTGGTAGGCTATCAATTGCATTGGTATCCACTGTTGAGGAATTGTGAAACACATCAGTAAAGTACTCCTGACATCTTTTCAAAATAGTTTCTGGATCCTTAATGACAATAGGCCCATCTGTCGACATCAGGGAAGATATTGACGAGGTGGGAGGACCAAATACTTTGCGCAGGAGTCCATTAAGTTCCTTTGAATTCTTTGTATGAAACGCCTTTTGGATCTGCTCTGTTATATTCATCCACCATTGTTTTTTAAATTTTTATTTGCTCACGTTACAATATGGCTTTGACCTTCTTGTGTTGTCACAAATTAGTTGTGTGATCAGAATGATTTTCACGAAGAAAAAATTCATTAATAGCCCGTTTATTCATCAGCAATTGATTAATTTCAAGATTGTTACCGTCGAACCAGTCCCTGTTCTTATTTCTTATGAAGCCAAGAAATGTGGAAATAATTATCTATCTGTATATATATTTATATATATATATATATTTATATATATATATATATATATATATATATATATATATATATATATATATATATATATATGAGAATAATGGAAATAATATTCCAACAAAATAGAGAAATAAAAATGAACAAACCGAGTTATTTGTTCATCAACGTTTCATCTTCATTTCCAGGAGGAAGTCTCGAAATAAAGACGAAACCTTGATGAACACATAACTCGGTTTGGTCTTTTTTTTCTGTTGTTTTCCTCTCTCTCTCTCTCTCTCTCTCTCTCTCTCTCTCTCTCTCTCTCTCTCTCTTTCTCTATCTATCTATCTATCTATCTATCTATCTCTATCTATCTATCTATCTATCTATATATATATATATATATATATATATATATATATATATATATATATATATATATATACGTTTGTAAACAGGTCCATTCTTATGGTGTATGTATTCAATAAAGTTATTCAAAAATGCACAATTAAACTAAAAAATAGATTTACACCTTCAAAGCAAATAGAACTTTATTAAACATTTCTAAGTCACAAAAGTATTCACTTAATTCACATTCATATTATTTATTTCATTGCAACACATCATCAGATACTTAAATGAGTTCATCAGGAAAAAAATAATAGTTTTTTTTTTGTGAATTAAAAATGATAAGTGATGTGAAGATGAATTAGAAACTGTCATTTATATATAGTGCGAGAATTTTAGAATGCTCTGACAAGGATTTGCGTGCCATGGATATCAAAACAAGAAAAATTTTAGCAATGTTTGGTATATTTCACATTCGAAGTAGCGTTGCAAGGCTGTATCAAAAGAGGAAAGATGGTGGGAGAGGATTGAAAAGTGTAAAAGATTGTGTTAGAACCGAGGAGATGTCGTTGAAGGAGCATGTGGTTAGAAGTGAGGAGTGGATGCTTAAGGTTGTGGCCTATGAAGTGGAGGTATGTGAGACCAAGGCTGATTATGTGAAACGTATGGATGGAGAAAGGGAAGAGGAACTGGCTAGGAAGAAAATGCATTGAAGGTTCTTCCAGGATATAGCAAAAGTTGCTGATGAAAGATCATGGCAATGGCTTAGAGCTGGGTATGTGGCTAAGAGTACTGAAGCTTTTGTTTGTGCAGCACAAGAGTAGGCATTAGGAACACGATTGTTAAAAAAAGTGGTTCTAGGAGAGGAAGTTGCTGTAGAATGCCGAATTTTAGGTAAGATCTAAGAGTCAATTGCGCACCTTGCAGCAGGGTGTAGTGGACTGGCCCAGCGAGAGTACTGCAAAAGACACAATCGCATGGGACTCCGGATATATTGGGAGGTGTGTAAGGGGGTTGGGGTAAATTGTGCTGGAAAATGGTTTGAGGAGGTGCCTGATGAAGTGAGAACAAGTAAGGATGGCAAGGTAGAGGTATGGTTGGACAAAAGTGTCATAACGACCAAGCGATTGGAACATAATCGTCCGGATTTGGTCGTCATTGACAAGGTCTCGAAAAACTGGCAGATTGTAGACTTTTCAGTACCCTGGGACAAGAATGTGAGAGAGAGGGAGAATGACAAGTGGAGCAATTATGCTCCATTGGCCTTGGAGATAAGGCATATACACGGGGTTAAAACACAAATAATCCCGGTCGTAGTTGGTACACTAGGAGTAGTATAAAGTCGTCTGGAAGGACAATTGAAAAAACTACAAATCCCCAATGTTTTAGACGGCCTTCAAACCTCTGCAATTATAAGTACCACCAACATCCTTAGGAAAACCCTTGATCTTTGAAGCTCCTGGTTTGAAGCCGGGATTAAGGAAAATCCTCTGGAAATGAATCCCATCCCTTTCCAGAGAGACGTTCATAAACGAAATCAGAATTATTATTATTATTGTTGTTGTTGTTGTTGTTGCTGTTTTTATTATTGTTGTTGTTATTATAATTATTATTGTTGTTATTGTTATTATTATTATTATTATTAATATTATTATTATTATTATTATTATTATTATTATTATTATTATTGGCTCACAAGGAGCTTTCACACAGGTTATCAAAGATCTCTCATTGAAAACAGCCTGTGGTGTTCTCTGGAAGCTGAGTGACAACAACTCTCCTCAGGTTTCCAGTACTCTTCACCTCTTTCGATAACATTTGCAAATAAAGTTGCATTATAGCAACAGCTGCTTGCCATTGATTTCACGTTGGCAGCAACCATTGGTCTTCACTGGAATTTGAGTGGCAATAGGCCTCCCCAAGGTTCCAGTTCTTTTCACACTTATCCGACAGAGGTCTAGTCAGTTCCTGGGTCTTTCCTTCCTCATATACTTGGTTATTTGGTCTCAGTCTTTTTTTTGGGGGGGGGCAGTGATGTGGTGATGGGAGGATGAAGGTTAGATAATTAGAGACACGCGGCTTCAGTGTTCTTGGTTCCATGTAGCGCTTCATGTTTTGCTTTTGCAGCAGTTTGTCTGTTGCTCCTATGTGTTAGTTTCCACATTCAAGGGATTTTCATTATTGTTGTTCGTTGTATTTTTCAGTCATTCATTTGATTCTAATTTCTCCCATTCCGTTGATTATTATTATTATTATTATTATTATTATTATTATTATTATTATTATTATTATTATTATTATTGTTGTTGTTGTTGTTGTTGTTGTTGTTGTTGTTGTTGTTGTTGTTGTTGTTGTTGTTGTTGTTGTTGTGGCACCCACTCATTTACATATGTGGATAATATTACACATAAATAGCAAGACTCGGTTAGTCTGAGGGTGTGTTAACCAGAAGCCACCGACGGCCGAACCGAGAGCAGATATGTTCTCCAGCCAAGACTCTCTTACTTGACAACCATTATGTAAATATACTTTTCCTAATACACTTCTTATTGGTCTACCTTTGTTTGTTGAGTCTTCATTTGTATTACCTTATACGCTATTTGGTTTAACCTGCAAATATAAGAGTTGGTGACGAAGATGAACGTCAAACATAACAATTATTATTATTATTATTATTATTATTATTATTATTATTATTATTATAGGCGAAATCAATTTTGAAAACAAAATCCGAAAATACAATTAATAGATTTAAATTATACAATTGTAGCCTAAGTTTTATATAAGTAAAGAGATCTTTATAAACCTCAATTTTATATCAGCATATCTCGATGTAACCTAAATGACGTTGCTTTTGAGGGAGGGGGATAGCATTCGTCCTTCTAATGCTCTTATTAATTAAACTGCAAATATTTTGTGAACCTGAGAACATTGATTTACTAAGAGAAAATGAGATCCAACTCGTTTCAAAATTGTGCCTACGAATAAACGCCATTTAACTGACATCGTGTTCTTAAACTACTGTGTCGGTGGATTATCTTCGTATGTCTACGCCGTGGATTTATCTCTGAGGTCAAATACTTCTAGCACGGCGTCTCAAAACATGAGACATGAGAATTGTTCGAAGTAACACTTGGTCATTGTCTTCTGCCCATGATACTTATAAGATCCTCAAGACAATTTATTTCTTGAAAACCCGCTTGTTAGTCTCGTGTTATCATTAATTAATTCTCTAAATCGTTAGCGAAAATTTAGAGGTCCGAATTCTGCGAGTTCTCCGGCTAAAAGGAAATGTTTTAAATGAATAGACAGGATACTCGTCTCAGAAAAAGATCTTTTATTTCTTCATTCCATCGACTAACAAGACTATAGTTGAAAAAATCGAATTTCTGCCGATAACTCATATATCTGCTTTACGAATGATGTATGTTGATAGAGTTCAAAATAGACTTCGGAGCCTCGTAGATGTCCTTTTCTCTTCCCTGCAACCTCTATCTCACAGAAGGGATGTTGCGTGTTTGTCGTTATTTTCATGCAAAGTGTTCGACTGAGCTTCAGTCTATGGTCCCACCTCGCCAAACGTTCACAAGAAACACTCGTCTGGTTGAAAACACTATCAATAATTCCCCCACTCTTTATCTGTGCTTAAACCTAAACATAGATTCCATGAACAAAGCTTCTTTCTTAAAACTGCACTCCTGTGGAATTGTCTTCCGTTTTCCTGCTTTCCAGCTGACTACAATATGGTTGTCTTCAAGTCTAACGTAAACAAGTTCTTGATGAGCCGTTCCATATAAGTTTACAAATTTACCGAATTGATTACTATATTGTCCAATTTCTACTGTACACTCTTTAACCCTTATCCTCGAGTGGCCTCTTGGCCTTGATAATGTGGTGATGCCTGGGTAAAGAAAAAAAATGTCTCTTTTAATTATATTATGAGCGTAAACGTTCTGTAGAAGTGAAGATAAAATTATGATAAAGTGAATAATAAATAAGGCCGATTTATAGAAGTTCCCACGAATTAAGCTTTAAAATTTATAATGAATAGTTTGAATACGTGTTGTATGAATTCAAACATATCGGTACGGGCATAAATAGGCGGATATAGGGCCTAGTTTTGAAAACCGATTCATCGTAATTTTTTGTAGGTTTCCGACTACATTTTAATTGTATTTGAAAGATTACAGACTAAAGTTAATGTCCTAAAGGAAAAAAATATTTGTACACGTGAAAAAAACAAAGTTATCAAAAATGTTTTCACGGCTAGCTAACCAATTCAGCTAAATTTTGAAGTTAAATAAATTCATTGTAAAAATCCTTTAAAAGATAAATATTAGTTTTCTGGGTCTATTTCAAAGATAATTAGTAAAGTAAAGTCATAAGATATTGAATTAAATAAATAAAAAAAACACAATTTTTGTCCAAAAAATAACTTAATTGTCCCTCAAAAAACAAGTAATTCTACCATTCTCCAAAAAACGCAATAAATAAAGGTTTGTAAACACGATTATACGAAAGCCCAAAATTACAGCCAATCGAAACGCTGTTTCAAAATGAAGTCATGATAGTAAAAGGGGGTAGGGGTGTCAGATTTCCTTGTTTTCCCCCAGACATGCATCCGTACATTCTTATTCTGAACGTTTGTATCAATTTTTATCATTTTTTTAATTTAATTATTTTTATGTTCCTATTTTTAAATTAATTTTTTTTAATTATTGTTCGAGATTATATTAAAAATATATGTTACGCCGAAAGTTTCACATTCTTGCGAGCAAGGAAATTATTAAAATCTTGCATATAAAAATTATGCGCAATCTGTAATTTAAAAAAAGTAGAAATATTTTTGCTCTTATTATTATTATTATTATTATTATTATTATTATTATTATTATTATTGTTATTGTTGTTGTTGTTGTTATTATTATTATTATTATTATTATTATTATTATTATTATTATTATTATTATTATTATTATTATAATATTACTGAGAATAGAAGAGCCGACAATTATTTATTTATTTATTTTTTTATTATTACATTTTCACCCCAAACAAGGCACATTGCCACTTTGGTGTAGGGGGCTACTATCAGGGGAAACATCTACTGGGGTACTATGTAGGGATTAGGGCACCGAGATGTTGATTCACGTTGCACTTGAACTTATGCATGTCAGTACAGTTGGGGAAGCAGTGACCTGGAATGGAATTCCAAAGTCTAGCAGTTCTGGGGAAGAAACTACTGGAGTAGAAAGATCTTTTACATCTAGGGATCTCTACAGTGTGGGGTGGGATTTTGCAGCTTGTCGGGTCTGTCGAGGGTGTTCACGTCGTGGGGGCACAAGTGCTTGCAGTTCTTCAGAGCATTCACCATTATAATACTTGTAGAACAGGCAGAGGGATGCAACGTTTCGACGATGGGACAGAGGCTGAAGTTTAGATGCCAGTTTAGGGCCTATCAGATTTGCGACTCTCTTTTGAACCCTGTCAAGGAGCGAGAGACTAACAGCCGATGCACCGGCCCAAATATGACAGCAATACTCCATACATGGGCGAATAGTGGCCTTATAGAGGTACAGGATACTTTCGGGTGTTAGAAGTTTTCTAGCAGGGTAGAGAGAGCCCACCTTCCTTGCAGCGGCCCTGGCAATGCCCTCGATGTAATTGTTCCAACTCATGTTTCCTGTGAACGTTAGGCCAAGGAGCTTGAGAGACGTACTCTCAGATAAAGAGTCGTTGGCTATTGCTATAGGTGGTAAAGAAGGTTTCTTGTAATCATTGAATGAAACCAGTTTTGTCTTGGTGGCATTGAACGTTACCATCCATTTTTGTCCCCATTCCACTACTGATTGGAGGTCATCCTTTCACTATATAGGTCCCTAGATATCTGAAAGCCTTCTACTCTAATAATTTCTTCCCTCGAACTGCTAAACTTTTGAGTTCTCTCCCTGTTTCTTGTTTCCCTGGTTGCACTAATGTTGAAAATTAAACGCAATGCGCACAAACATCTCGCATCTCAACTCCTTACATAGTGTCCCTATAGATAAAGTCCCAAAGAGTAGCCCGTTTACATCCAAGTGGCACTATATCTTGTTTGGGATTAATAATTGTAAGAAAGGGTGAAAAAAAGATCGTCGCTCTTTCCGTGAGATTACGAAGGGTCGAGATTCGGTCCCTAATCTTTCTGATGACTATTCGTTGGTCGCTGAACTGAACAGACTTACCACATCCGGATCGCCGCCTACAGACAAACACCCCATGAGACGATTGTAAGTTTTGCTTGTGTTATTCACACGACTTTGTAAGCGCGTTATTACATACATTCAATGTAGGTTTAATTTAAAAAATATAGAGAGCATTACTTTGTTTGTTTTTTTGTTTTTTTATTTTTAAGTTTTCAAATTTAATTTTACGGAATACTGCTTTCAAATGATATAACTACCTCCTTCTTTTCAATATTCGCGCCAACCACGTAAACACATCGGATCTAACATTGATACAAACGTCAACATTTCTCCTCTAGGAGTCACCCCACTCCCTAACATGACAACATCAAATGGGAGGTGACGGTAGCTCAGTGAGTAACGACACGAATTGACAACCTGGGTGTGCCAAGTTCGAATCCAGTTCGTTCCGCAGAAACATTTTCAATTAAGGATATTGACAACTTTCAATTGGTTTCTCTTGTAAATGCCTTATATCCTTCTAGAAAGAATTCTTAAAAGAGAGATATCGAGGAAACGAATGTCAACAAAAGCATCATGAATAAATTATGTTTAACAAAATAAGAAAAATGACAAAATATCAAATTCTGCTTTGATGAGTGTGCATGTCAGTGAAAGTCTCAGAAAAAAAAAAACAATCATTTTAAAAAAATGATTTTAGAATTAATAAATTAACTCGCTGGTAGCCTGCGTTGCCTGGTCGTATAATACGCTTAAACATGATATTTTAATTTATGCAAATTGCGTATGGATTATTATAGAATCAATCCTCTATTGAATATTATATATTACGTGGAATATTTGCCTAATGGACTAATTCGCAAAAAATAAAAAAATATTAATGATGATGATGTCGTTCATCAAATTCCGTCTGTGTTTGTTTACAATATCACGTCAGCTGATATGTGAGCTTGATGCTGAACCCTCTGGATAATTTTTTTTTTTACATAGGTGTCACCACTTATCAAGGGCGAGAGGCCACTCAAGGATAAGGGTTAAAGAGTGAACAGTAGTCAAAAGGGTAATATAGTACTCGATAGTAATGAAGTCACTACTGATTAATGTTTAGTTTTAAAATATGCAAACGAAGAAATGAGTTGCGACGATTTTAAATTGCATCTCTTCGTTTATCGTAAATTGAACTGATTAATAAGAAAAAAAATAAAATAAAATAGTGAGGTACACCCGTTGTCGAATGATCTGCCACTAAGCTGTATCTCCAGATTATAATAAATCGCTTTGTTTCGAAAAAAATGATTTGCTAGAATTTTATTCTCTCTTGGTCGGTGTAACGTAAAATATTCCCCTGCAAAATTATTCTTTTTTATCTATAAGAGAGAAAAGACTATTTTTAAGATAGAATTTTTTCGATTATCGAGACTTATCGGATGAATTTCTGTACAAAACATATCTAAGAACACTGCCAAACATACAAATTAGCCTTGTGTTAAATTTGAAAAAGACAGGCTCAGCCGTTTCGGAACCTATGAGGAAGGAAATCACACACACACAAAGTGACTTTTATGTAGATTATACACCATTATTTGATTTTCTAAAATTCCCAAATCTAACTTTACTAGTTAATGTTTTCAAAATGTGAGACTCATTTCTTCTATTGTACATTCCATTGCATTTGTGAATTGCATTCATTATATATATATATATATATATATATATATATATATATATATATATATATATTGATGTGGAAATTGAAAACATTAAAAGGATTTTTATTACTAATGGATATCCACCTCCATTAGATAACTTAGTTATTAATAAAAAAAATTCAATCCTTTTCTGAGCTACCAAAATACGGTCCATGTAGATTTCCGGTATACCTTAAGTTACCCTGGATTGGACTTGAAGGCCAACTTGTTTGCGATAAGATTTCCTCTCTGGTGTCTTCTAATTTTGGTGCTCTATCGCTCCGTATTGCCTTTTCCACAAAAACCGCCTTTCCCTCATTTCGTACGGATGTCTTGCCTATCTCTCAAACAAGTAATATTATTTATAAATTTCAATGTCGGTGTGGTGCCGTCTATATAGGCAAGACGACCCAGCGTCTTCAGGTCAGAATCGCCCAACATGTTCCCCGTTTCATCCGAGATCATCAACCTACTACCAGAAAATCTCAACTGATAGAATCGTCCATCGGCCAACACTTGGTCGATAAAAAATAGTGCGATCTTGTTTTCTCTCCGGAGTGTTTTTCTGTTTTGTACCGAGGACGCACACAGTTCCACCTGTCTGTCCTCGAAGCACTTGCCATCATTGCTAACCCCCCTACTTTGTGCAAGCAGAGAAACCTCCGGCTTCAATTAGAATTATTTGGGTAGTCAGGGTTTTTTTTTTCTCTTAACCTCCTCTCCGCTCTTATTCCATACCACTACCAAATATTCTAAAAAAAAAAAAAAAATAATAATAATAATAATTTTCAGACTTATGACCCTTGAAAATGTTAGTCTGAACGAAAAGCGCTTTGGGTGTATTTTAACGATTGTTTTTAATCGACTTATTTATTTTATTGAATTGTACATATAACTTGCCCCATTATATATGTTTTTCTTTTCCTAACCCCGTTTTCCATTTTTTAGTTGATTGAATTTACGCGATGGTTCACTTCTTTATAATTATTCTAAAATTTTGCCAATCGAATAAATATATATATATATATATATATATATATGTATATACGTACATACACACACACACACACACACACACACATATATATATATATATATATATATATATATATATATATATATATATATACAATTAAACTTTTATGTCTCTTTAATGTTGCGTTAGAGTTTGGTCAGAACAATAAATGTACATTTTGTTAACCAAGCCCCTTTTTATCGTCTTTTGTTGCCGACACATGCATACTGTCCAATTAACATATGTAATAACTCGGGCTGTGACAACAGAATATTTTCATTCTTTTGACTCTCAAGTATATATTCGACACAGTAAGACACAGTCAATCAACCGAGAACTACATTAGTCTATATATAAACATATGAGACATTATCGGATATATACTCAAGAGTCAAAACAATGAAAAGAATATGATGTTGTCACAGCCCTAGTAATAACTTTAGCACATATTTGTTTAACGGGATTAGCTTAGCTTCCCTAATCACATGTTGCCTACCTTGATAGAATAATAATATTAGATATCTCTATTTTCGACTCTGTTATCAAATGCAACAACGCTTGAAATTAGCTAACATCCTGAAAAAAAAACCTATGGAATTTTTCACATTTTGCATTACGCTTGATTAAATACTACAAAATCCGTGATCCGTTGTGTCAACGTTAGCGCATTACACAAAATTAGATAACAATATCATAGGACCCTTCGATTGTGTTTTATATATAAGGATATGAAAGAAGAAAAGACACCTTTTATTGTAGGTGACTTCTTTCGCGAATCATCAGTGCAGGGAGTTACGATTACAGCCGGTCGGGAGGTTCGATACTGGTCACGAAGCCATCTCTAACTCCATTCGCAAGAAACAAACCACACAGTTAACGTAAACCGCGAGAAATACAGTTGAAAGTAACATTTATGTAAAGCGTAAATGTTTAGACGGCGAGAGTGATCTTATGATTATAATATTATGATCATGTGAGCTTAACTGACCAACTTTAATTTCAACTTTAATTCTCGGTTGATCAACAATAAGAACCGGGTCCGTAAAGGGGCTGACATATTTTTTACTAGAATTATTTTTTAATAACTACAGACACTAGTGTTTCATCTTTTCGGGAATCATCAGTGCTAGGAGTTACGATTACACAGGTCAGGAGATTCAAACTCGGCCATGAAGCTATCTATCTATCTATCTATATATATATATATATATATATATATATATATATATATATATATATATATATATATATATAAGGCATACAGAATACTAACTGTAAATTATGAATCAGTTTAAAAAAGAAGGAACAAACAAATTCAAATTGAGTGTACGGTCGTTTCGAAAGCGATATTCATTTTATTAAAATTGACAATAAACATTGATAATAATTGACAAAGATTGTGTTTTTAAATATAGTCTCTTCATCAGCACAAAATGGGTTGGAAATTTGAGACATCAAAATAAACTAGTATTTTTGTAGTAAGTAAGGTGGATAGTCCTTATGGAGTTGCATTAGAAAATTTGTTTTAAAGTTTGTTCAGTACATATGTGGCCATGTTGTATTTTGTAGCCAAAATATTAATATAGCTCTAGGATAAATATACCTATTGAGCTTATTATTTATCTACAATACTATGAGCACTGTTCTTTCAAAATATTAATACATTAAATAAAATTTGCTCTTTAGACTCTAGGTCTAATTCCCTCTATGAATTATAATATATATATATATATATATATATATATATATATATATATATATATATATGTTTAATTTCCAATCAGATAGTGTACACAAGCCACACCCAGAAGACTGTGCCCATTTCCCTACCTTGATTGGTGTGGAGCCGAAAAGATGAGTAAACTTCACCGCATCTCCAACCGCATCCCCCATCCGGCTATCCCCCAATAACTAATTTCTAATCCCTATGTCTGAACGTTTTCGTTACTTGTCAGCAGGGCGTTGACGGATCGATTCCCGTCGCTATGACGCCACGCCCTACCCTGTCGGCCACCATACCCGGATAGTGGTAAAAGAGGGGGATGTGAGGTGACGGTGAGAGAGAGCGAGAGAGTCTCATTCGACTCATTCATTACAGGTGCCACCATTGTCAGACTCCTGTAGGCCTAATGATTAAATGAAAATCTTTGCCCTCGCGTTGTGCGCGCACAGCCAGATCCCATTTCCTCCATGGTCGGTGGACGGTGAAGTGTTTAGATCGCTTTTTAACCGAGAAATGTTTTTCTTTTAGTCAGCATGGAGCAGGCGTAGGGGGTGAAAAGAATTAGAAAGCACAAATATATACGAACACCCACGTATATATTTGTTGTCTGATTGTATTTACATGTTGTCACCGAATAACTTTGTTAAAAATGAAATTAAAATTATCGATTAAGAAAAGCAATATGCAAAAAAAAGTAAGACAAATGAAATTTGCAAATTTTAAAATCAGTCCGGAATGGTGTACTGCATTGAAATTGTGTTACTGAAGTTATATTAGAATATAGCCCTCAACCACAACCCTTTCATATTATACACACACACACACACACATATATATATATATATATATATATATATATATATATATATATATATATATATATATATATATAGAGAGAGAGAGAGAGAGAGAGAGAGAGAGAGAGAGATATATATATATGTGTCGGGGGTGTCGTAACTGTATCTCACTTGCCACTTAAATGGTTTTAAAGCGAGGCTCGCTGTTTCTAAAAGAAAACAAGCAACTCGAGCACTGTAAAAGCGGTGGACGAGTGTCCATTTAAATGGACATTTGCTGAGGTCATTTACGAGACCGATGGGCCGGTGGGTAGAACTAATATCGCGATGGTTGTAGGTTCAATGCCCGGTCAAGGAAAGGTGCTAGTTTAGCCGCAACTAGTCTGTGATGCAACGAAACAGTACTGTATGTGGATGAGTATATATATAAATATATATATATACTAGCATTTCAGCCCGGTGTTGCCCGGGTGCGTGGATGTGTATGTTGAAAAAAAAAGTGGTAATAGGAAGGCAGACTCGAATCCGTACCGCGAAAAAGGAAAAGAACAGGAAAAAACCTGACGTCTTTGCTGTTACGACCACCGCCAATCCGGTAGTGACGTATGTTTAAATTAAGGCTAGACAATCGAAAGGAGAGGAAGACTTTAAAATAAATATCAGAGAACAAAGGGATCCCTGACTGTAGAAAAC
Organism: Euprymna scolopes; assembly: GCF_053919585.1. NCBI lineage: Eukaryota > Metazoa > Mollusca > Cephalopoda > Sepiida > Sepiolidae > Euprymna > Euprymna scolopes. The sequence continues at coordinate 1,364,980 of NC_136509.1, read as the reverse complement.
TGCAGTTGAAGGTGAAGATATTTATATTTATAGCCAATTTTTCGATATTTGTTTTCTGAAAGGTCGCGCTTCAAAACGATACTGATCTTGGTAAAATTCGTCGCCTCTGTCGGAAGTTTTAGACAGACATACACACATACATACATACATACATACATACATACATTTATATATTGGTAACTCAAAATTTTGACCCAAATCGATTAAAAAGCGTGCCCTATCTCTGAATACCCTTTATGTAACATTTCAAATGTTTAGACCAGAAATTGTCTGAGTAATTTGGTAGAGACCGCAGAGGTCAAATTTTTTCAACTTTCACCCCTATTATGACCCCTTAACATTTATTGTTTTGGGCTCAAATCAAGTTATTAAGTTAGATCCATGTCCAAGGAATCTATATCTAAAATTTCAAATGTTTAGACCCAAAATTTGCGGAGGTGTTCGGTAGTTCTCATAGGTGAAATCGTTGAACTTTGACCCCTTAACAGCCACATTCCTGACCGAAAACTGATTACAAACATTTTTCCAAATCTCAGTATCCTGTATATCAAATTTCGGGTCTGTAGACTTAAAATTGACAGAGTTATTGCGTAGGGAAATTTACACAGACACACAGACACAGACACGTTCACTTTTATAGATATACTATACTACCAGTGACCCGTTGGGTCAGTATGTTATATTAGCTAAGGAATCCATGTATGAGAGTGACACTTGTGACGAAAAGAAAATAGGAGGTGGGGTGACATAACAGAAACATTTCTATGAAAGTATATTAAAATGAAAAATCACGGACGGATCATTCAAACATGAAAAAAAAAATCCTCCCTATTCATGTAAAGTTACCTATTAAATTAAACATGATTTTCCTATGAATCGAACGCCGACGAAAGTCATTTAGCAGCAAAAATGCACATGAGCCTATTAATGAGAAATATAAGAATGAAAAACCCATATTGGAATCCTTCAATCAAGTTATAGAAACTTAAAATCTAAAAAAATAATTAATGAAACCTGAAGCAAAAAAAATATAACCTAAATATATAAAATAAAATAAAACTAATATTGAAACAGATTGGTAAATGTGTCAACAAATTCACCGTTCTCACACAACTATTTTGTGTCTAGAAATGTAAACAAAAAATAAAAAAAGAAGGAAGGAAGGGAGGAAGAAAAGGGACGGATAGAGAGTAGTAGTAGTAGTAGTAGTAGTAGTAGTAGTAGTAGTAGTAGTAGTAGTAGTAGTCTTTGCTTTACTACAATTGTTCTTATGTTTGTCAATGGGTTAAAGTTGTTTCGTTGTAAGAAAATAGCAACAGTATCGTTGTAATAAAGAATAGTTGCAAAACACCTCCACTCTTCCCATGTTAAATAATAATTTCGAAATAATAACGTTAGTATTTCAGTGCGCAGGTCAAAATCTGCAAAAGAAGCGATTTGTGTTTATTTGTTTACGTTGTTATGGTTTAATGTTTATGCGCGCATGCGCAACCGAATGTCGTAAACCGTAAAGTGGGTTACATCACTCGTTACAAAGTCATTTGAGTTTCATAATTATATAGATAGATAGATAGATGTACATAAAAATAAGCATATAATTAGTTGTTTTTTGGGGGGGGAAAAAGAAATCCAGCGGAGCGCTCAATTATAAGGAAAATCCGAAAATAAGAGCGTATTATTTTTATTTTATTTACAGAAAGTTTTAGATGGGATAATTCATTGGTACCATTGGTTTCAAACCCAATAAGTATGGACCGTTTTAGGCACCAATATCAAGCTCTCTGTAGTCAATCCTCATCAGAGATGAATATTGGCTAAAGAGAGCTTCATATGGTTATCTAAACGGTCCCTAATTATCGGGTTTGAAACCGGCGGTACCAATGACTTATCTCATCTAAAACTTTCTGTAAACAAAATAAAAATAAATATAGGTATATATATATACATTATTTATTTTTATTATTTTTAAAACAACAATATATATGTGTGTGTATATATATATCTATGATATAAAGCTGAATGTGTGTGTGTGTGTGTGTGTGTGTGTGTGTGTGTGTGTGTGTGTGTGTGTGTGTGTGTGTGTGTGTGTGTGTGTGTGTGTGTGTGTGTGTGTGTGGTCATGAATAGGCTCCTATATGGTTGACTATTTTAAAAAAAACTGATTACATATAATGATAGAAGAGGTATCGAGACACAGGAATGGGTATGCTCGATCTGGCAGAACGATGGTTCATTAAAATTGTGATGATCTGCGATCGCGCCTGGTCCACAAAGTATGGAAATAAAAAGTTTATAAGTGTTTTTGATATGGATATACATAAGAATACTCTGATAAGTATGTTTTAATTTAAATAGCGATTGGTATGATAAAATTGTGGGGTCTCCGTTCGCGCCTGGCCTCCATAGAATGGATATAGGCACAAACTTTAATAAAGACTTTTCATATCTATCTGCGTAAGTATAGTTTGATAATTATGTTTCATTTGAAGAAATATGGTATAATAAAATTATGGGGTGTTTGTTCGCACCTGACCTCCATAGAATGGAAATATGTCACAAAGTTTAACAAGTTTTTTTAATATAGATCCACAGAATATTGTGATGAGTGTTTCAGTGTGAACAGGTATGGTATAATAAATTATGGGGTTTATCTATTTTATTTTTACTTTCATCATATTTTGCTTTGGTTTTGATACCCCCAAATTCGAAGCTATCTCTTTACAACCCTTCCTTTTCATAACCTATCATACTTTCATAAATCAGAGTCCATTTTCTGTAGGCTGTTTTTGAACCCAGTCAATGACGGTTACTTTTGCTAATATATATATATATATATATATATATGTATATATATATATATATATATATATATATTAACATATATAGATACACATACATAGACACACATAAGGATAATTATATACACGTATATAAATAATAACAAATGCTAAAACTGCTTCAACCCTATACCCCACTACCACCACCACCACCACCACCACCATCACAACTACTACTACTAATAATATATATATATATATGTGTGTGTGTGTGTGTGTGTGTGTGTGTGTGTGTGTGTGTGTGTAACTATAGTGCAAAATCTTGTTGAAAATTCAAAGACTCACGTTTTCGTTTTATAACCTTCGTTTATTTCCTGGATTTTTTCCATTACAACTTTTTCATTGATGAGTTGGCAATTTCCATAAAAATATCCTGTCCCCACTAACTTCTTCAGATGTTTATCCATTAGATTTTTACAACAAAAGGTATATTTTTAACATGCTGGACATCGTATTCGGGTAAAAGGATTTCCACAGCCATGCTTCCTCACTTCCTCCATCTTTGGTGTTATGTAATACATATATATTAAACTATATATATATATATATATATAAATAAAAATAAACATATAATATATATATAAAATATACATATATATATATATAAATATATATATACTATATATATAAATATATATATAAAATAAAAATTAATTTTAAAAAAATGAATAAAATAAAATAAAATAAATTATATGATTATGGTTTTATATATATATATATATATATATATATATACATACATACACACACATATATATACATACATATATGCATATATACATATGCACATATACATACATATACACATGCATATAGACACACATACATATGCATATATATATATATATCCAAATAAATAAATACATAAATATATAAATATAAAATATACACATACAGAGAAATATGTATACTTTAGGAGTACTATTTATCTTAATATGTGAAACAATGAAATAATATAATAACAGTATTGATTATTTCTGTAATTCTCAAGATAAAAGCAATAAACTAAGTAAGACAAAATGATAAAGTCTAGTAGAATGGGTTGAAAAACTACAATATGAATGTATAGTAGTAAAAAAAATTCCTAATGTATTTATATTTTAAATTTCAACAAAGGGGCTATGTAATTTCAAAATTGCAATACTTGTATGTTGCCCTATATTTGCATTGGAAAATCAGCTCACTTTTTGCATCGATTACATTTTTTGATTGAGGAGACGTTATTATCCTTACTGCCTCAGAAAGGCAGAGGTTACAATATTTAGATCCAGGGTGTAAGATTGCGATTTACATATAATACTCCAATTAATTGAGAAGCGAATATTCTTAAATTTAAGTTTTTTAATTAAAGTAGCCAGAGAAGTTCCCTGGTTACTATTTGTGTTTTTATTGCTATTGAGCTTTTTTAATTTGGTTGGGATTACATTTTCTCTCTCTCTCTCTCTCTCTCTCTCTCTCTCTCTCTCTCTCTCTCTCTCTATATATATATATATATATATATATATATATATATATATATATATATATATAATGGGTTAAGAAATTCCAACGAAAGAAAGATGTATATTTAAATAAGGGAGTAGTCACCAACAATGTGTATTTTTTAACATTATTTTATTATTCCGTGTCTTGGTTTTTCATTGAGAATTATGTTTGGATCATTGTAATAATTTTTTTAAGTCATTGAAATCGTTTTTACGCGCGTTTCAGACGGTCTGTGATGCGTCCTCGTCAGAAATTATTTTCAAATGTGTTGGAGATGTAAAAATGGCGATTTTCGTGGTTAATTTGAAGTTTTTCCAAGGGGTGGAGGCTTGTAAGTGTTTATTATTCATTGGTATGCTCAATTTTTATTGCTCTTTTATTGGGCTTGCCCAAGGAGACGTTGACCTGGCTGTAGTCGCTATCTCTTTCTGCTAATGTTTTTTCTATTCCTTTAGGGTGGGGTAGGGTGTGTGTGTGTGTGTGTGTGTGTGTGTGTGTGTGTGTGTGTGTGTGTGTGTGTGTGTGTGTGTGTGTGTGTGTGTGTGTGTGTGTGTGTGTGTGTGTGTGTGTTTGCCTTTATTGGTTTGGGAATGTGTATATTGTTTTATAGTATTTTGGGGTTATTTGCTTCCTTAGGAAGGCGGCTGTGGTCCGAGGTCGTTACTAATGTGTATGTGTGGGGAGGGGGGACTGGCTCTTCTGAAATAAGGGTAGGGGTGCTTTCATTCTATTTTGATATTTTATTTTTTGGATTCTTGGATTTTAGTATTGTGATTTTTCGTTTTAGTCTTTTCGGGTATTCCTTATATTATGTTTGTTTAGAAAGAGGGGTGTATTTAAAATAGGGGATTTTTTAATGTTTCTATTTATTTGTCTCCCCATGTGGGTATGGCCAGACCCAGGATCGGTTCCTAGTGTGGGGAAGATTTTGTTCCCCAGAGGGGGGGCATTGGAGGGGTATAGGAATGGGAGGGGGATGATAGAAGGGATGATAGTCGTTTCAGTCATGAGGGGTTCTCCTCCACTGACTGAGGAGGGAGCGAGGTGTTGGAACAGATATTATACTATGGTTCTAGGTGTCTCCTAGTGTTGTTGGTTTCGAGGTTAAGTAGGGTTGGTATTGTTCAGTGTGTTGTATTAGAGATAGGGGTGTTATATCTGTGTGTGGTTGTATGCGCGCACGTGTGTGTGTTTTGATGTGTCGGTTCTGATTTATGTGCGGGTGAGTATATGTGTATTTGTATGGGTGTGCATGCGAGTGCACCTTGCATTTCATGTTTTTGTGTGATGGTATTAGGTTCTGTTCAGTTCATGAGTGAATCTGGTGATAAAGTTTTTTTCCTGTGTAAGTAAATAAAAATAATTGTCTATATATATATATATATATATATATATATATATATAGAGAGAGAGAGAGAGAGAGAGAGAGAGAGAGAGAGAGAGGTAGATATATAGATAGATAGATAGATAATTAATGAAAACAAACCGATGTAGTGTTTACCTGATATACACGATGGCAAGCCTCAAACTAATATAAATAACAGTATTTATATATAGAATATGTAATCCCAACCGAATTAAAAAAAAGCTCAATAACAATAAAATTTATTTATTTTCCATTTAGTGTCTTCTAACAATTCTTGCTGACCGTTTTCTTAAGTGATCACCTGTACATTTCAGTTGACCTATATTATTTTGCCCTATATATTTTTTCGCGTCTTTAACATTTCCTGTCTGGGTCATTTTAACATTTGTTTCTCTATTTATATTTAACTCCATTACCATTTTTCTCCTCTTTTTCTTCCTTGATCTTTCTTATTTATATTTATATCTCGGCAGTAGAATGAAAAGCATATCTTATTTTTCTTTTATTAATATTATTGGAATTTTTCCTTTTTTCCTTGTACACATTTTTGTGAATTTTTCCATGGATTTCTGCCTTTGGATTATTATGGACCATCTTCTTCCAATTATGGTATTTTTTTATTTTACTTGTGCAAATGGAAATTCAATTAACTTTCTTGAAGTTATATACTTGGATTTTACCCGCACTGGATTATTTATCTTCCACCAGACTATCCATCCATGTGTAATCACCTTTTTCTTCACCATATTCCCTCTGCTTCACTTTTTTTGTTGTTTTCAAGTAAGATCTTTGACTTACTCGTTGTTTCATCAAATACTTTTGCATGCAAAATCCGATCTCGCATTTTGCTAATTCCTACCCTCTGATGAGAAGGAAAGTATTTCTTCGAAACTCCGCGGATTAAGGACTATCCACTTATCTAGTGTTTCCGTTTCAGATTAACTATATTTTTAACTCATTTCAAAGTGTTTTTTAACATGTTTTATTAACTGTTTGCTCGTATCATAAGCTCTATCTCCTATTTGGTTTTATCAAGCTTTTACATCTAGCTGAGATAACTTTATAAATATTAATTCTGTAATATTTATAATATACTTTCATTTTACCATCTTGGATCATTTTGGTAAATTTAATTGTAATTTTTATTATATACATATATATATATATATATATATATATATATATATATATATATATATATATATATATATATATATTACTAATAAAACAATAATCTACGCCATGCATGTTTCAGGGTCTTACTCCTCTTCAGCAGAGCTTGACTGTTTCTTGGAATCGAAGCAGACCATATGTATTATGGTTTGGTGCGTCATCCGTTACCGACAGCTGGTCGCTGGATCGATTATTATGATTAGAAAACAAAAATTTAGATTGGGAAAGTGATTGACAGCTGATATAATAATATTGCTACAAAAGGAACGCAAAAATATGAAATAGATGTAAACATAATTTTGGTTTGCATAAACTAATAACTAGATTTAGGTTACATCAGCTGTTGATCTGAGACATGTAATGAGGTGTAGATTTGGGGAGATTCTAGTCAGTCGTTAGCTGGTACGGACGACTCAAGTGGCGAGTTCGTCTCTCCTTGACGCGAGGAGCGGTGTCATCTCAGGCGGCCAGGATATAAAGACGTTGAAATCTTTGATGATGTCAGCTGAAATCATAAAAATAAATGTTCGGAAATAATCCAGGTATGTGTTGTGTTATTTACACCTGTTAAAAAAACTGTTTGTCTACGTCAATCCTTTCCTGTTAGAACTGTTGCATAAATGTTAAAATATACACACTAGACGATCAACTTAATGATACTACGTATATAAATACACGCATTTAAACGTACACGCATATACAGATAAAATATAAACTTCACTATTCAACACTAGATCATTTAGATCGCCCATATTTTATTTGGAGGTAAACACATATCTTATTTTTTATTTTATTTATTTTATTATTTTATTGTATTTCTAAAACAGTAATCTACAACATACAAGTCTCGTGTCTTATGTCAAAAAGTGATAAAAATATCAGTAAAATGAGTAAAATAAAATAAAAATGATAACATATAATAAATAAAAAGTTATTTGTTTACTTAAATATGGGCGATTTTCTAAGAAAAAGATCTTCGAGGTGAAAACGCTAATTAACCGTATTATCTTTTAAAAATCAACAAGAAATTTACACACACACACACACACACACGCACACACACACACATATATATATATATATATATATATATATATATATATCGATTGTCCCATCACTAATATATATATATATATAGAGAGAGAGAGAGAGAAAGAGAGAGAAAGAGGGGGGGGAGAAATTAAGATTAAGGGAGGTGGTGTTTGATCAACACTCCTTGGGAGTCATGATGCAATATGCTGTTTTGTTTTTAAATCCCCGAAACAGATTTTCATGGTAAGCAACTGATGATCCCTTAAAAAATAAATTATTAGTGCTATAGTAAATTCTAGAGCGATGCAGTGATTGCAGGTGATTAAATGACTTACTAACTAGATGGTTTTCTAACGAATGATAAAAAATATTTTTTTTATAGTTTTAAATGTTAAAAATTTCAAAGACTATATATATATATATATATATTCGTGATGGGACAATTGAAATATATATACAGGGGGATGCAAAAGTAGGTATACAGTGGTCCAAATAAGAAAAAACGTATAAAGTTTAAGGCATTTATTATACAGACAAACAAATGTTGCATAAACAAGTCATAATTAGCACGTATAATAAGAAACACATGTAATAGGAAGCCCTATTTCCGCAGGTATTCAAATTGCTTGCCGTCAGCGTTAACACAGTCCTCTAATCGAGAACGAACACTGATGCACACTCTAGAACAAAGATCTTTATCTGCATAAATTTCCTGACAAGATTCCAAAATGAACTGAATCATGTTTTCGACAGTGCGAGGCTTGCGTGCAAAAACCTTATCTTTTACTGTGCCCCAAAAAAAAGAAATCCATAGGAGTTAAATCTGGCGAGCGTGGTGGCCAGTCGATGGCACCACGGCGTCCAATCCATCTGTTGGGAAATTTTAAGTCAAGTTGTGCTCGCACAGTGAGTGCAAAATGAGGTGGGGCCCCGTCTTGTTGAAAATAAAAGTCATCATTTTGGTATTGTTCACGTACTTGGGGTATTATTGTATCCTGTAACATGTTTAAGTACACAGTTTGATCAATGCTTGTGTGAAGAATAATGGGGCCAACAACACCTTTGCAAGAAAGCCCGGTCCATACTCTTACCCCGGGTTGATTGAGTTGTTTTTCAATAGTGATGCGAGGGTTTTCGGTTGCATAATAAACGCAATTGTGTCGATTAACGGCACCTGATAATTTAAAGTTTGCTTCGTCGGACCATACACTTTTATTTAGAATACCGTTACCTTCAAGTTCCTCGCTCAGGATGTTTTCAGAAAATTGTAAACGACGATCCGAGTCATCTTCCAATAAACCATGTATCAATCGAGGTGTGTACATCTTTAGACCGGCACAATTCATCAGGCGCCCCAATGATCTACACTCAATAACAAGTTCAGATGAGGCTCTGTATTTCGATTTCTGTGGGCTCTGAGTGAATGCCTGAGCAACTTTGAATTCATTTTCTTGTGTGGTCACAGTAATTGGTCGACCACTTCTCGGTGCATTGTGGATACTCCCTGTCTGTTCAAATTTGTCACGCAGTCGATAAACCGTGTGCCTTGTTGGGGGAGGTGTTGCAAAGGTTTTGACCCACTGTTCTCTTACGCGTTCACTATTTTCTGTCTTCCAGTATTGTTTTAATATCCATTTTCGCTGTTCGTCAGTCAAATTACCGGCCATGTTGCCAATTTAACTGAAAAAATAAAAAGAAATGATTCAAAGTACATGCACTTTAATCGAAAGGAAATTTAATTAATAAAAACAAAAAACTAAAAGTATATGCATTTTTACTTTAAGGTATGTAGCTTTCAGTTCAATAAAATGTCAATAATTTCAATACTGTATACCTACTTTTGCACGCCCCCTGTATATATATATATATATATATATATATAGAGAGAGAGAGAGAGAGAGAGAGAGAGAGAGAGAGGGAGAGGGAGAGAGAGAGAGATTCCGATACAACTGTTGATTCTGTTTCTATTTTCTCATTACAGGTCTTTAAACATTTCTAAATATTTAGCTGTAGAGTTGTACTTTTTAAATTATTTTTCTGATTTCCGTAAAAAAACATTTAATATATTTTAATATAAATTTACAGACTTGTGGAGGAATCAATGTATATTTTATTGATTCCTCATATTTTATTAGCAATGGAAAATTATAGTTTTACACAAAAGCGAACAAAAGAAAACGCCGAACAGCTGCTAAACTCCTGACCGACAAACAATATGGATTCAGGCAAGCCCGTTCAACAGCAGATATCTTAACTGTAATCTCTGAACGTATATACCGTTCACTGGACAAAGCAGGGGAGGGTAGCGCGGGAGCCCTTGATATATTTAAGGCTTTTGACAGGGTATGGCACGATGGACTTCTAAGGAAAATTAGATTATATGGTATCACTGGAAGAATACATAATGTAATTAACTCCTTCTTAAGTAAGAGAAAAGTCCAAGTTGTCCTCGACGGTCGTACATCTAAACAATATGATATAAATGCAGGAATACCTCAGTGGTCTATCTTTGGACCTTTATTATTCCTGATATTCATAAATGTCCTACCTGATAAAATTGTTTCGGAGATGGGTATATTTGCCGATGACACCACTCTCTATAACAGGCATGAGAGGAAAACAAATGAACACATATCTAAGGAATTGACAGAAACACTAGAGGATGACCTCCAGTCTGTAGTGAAATGGGGACAAAAATGGATGGCCACATTTAATACTGCCAAGACTGAGATTGTTTCCTTCAATAACTACAAGAAACCTTCTCTACCGCCAATAACACATTGCCTGAAAGTACTTCTTTTAAGCTACTCTGCCTAACTTTTACAGGGAACATGAACTGGAATATATACATTGAGAGCATTGCCAAGGCTGCTGCAAAAAAGGTGGGCTCTCTCTACCGTGCTAGAAAATTACTTACACCTGAAAGTATCCTGTACCTCTATAAGGCCACCATTCGCCCATGTATGGAGTACTGTTGTCACATTTGGGCTGGTGCATCTGCTACTTGTCTCTCACTCCTGGACAGGGTTCAAAAGAGTCGCCAACCTGATAGGTCCTGAACTGTCATCTAGGCTTCAGCCTCTGTCCCATCGACGAAATGTTGCCTCTTTCTGACTGTTCTACAAATACTTTAATGGTGAATGTTCTGATGAACTACAAACACTTGTACCTCATCGACGTGACTACCCCCGACAAACCCGATAAGCAACTAAGTCACACCCCTTTACAGTAGAGATACCTAGGTGTAAGAAAGCCCTTTACTCCAATAGTTTCTTCCCCAGAACTGCAAGTCCTTGGAACTCCCTTCCGCTTCCGCTTTCCCAACTGTACTGATATGCAGAAGTTCAAGTGTAATGTGAACAAACATTTTTCTACTCATCCACCTTCATAATGCTCCCGCAAATGATGTCCCTGATAGTAGCCCTCCACTTCAAAGTGGAACTGTGCCTTGTTGGGGGTGAAAATTTAATTTAAAAAAATTTTTTAAAGAATGTGTTTGGGGATTTTGTTCAGGGGGGGTCAGATTTTGATAGTGACAACACAAGTTTAGATTTTTTTATGATTTTCATCTTTGATTATGCCTCTCAACACTAATATATATATATATATACACATATATATATATATATATATATATATATATATATATATATATATATATATATATATATATATATATGCATACAAACATCGTAAAATACGTTTAAATATGATATTTTAATTCATACAGATTTCTTAACTAATAGAATTGTTGAATCAATTCTTTGTTGATTATTTAAGTGTACCTAATATACACCAGTAATTTTAAAAGTAAAAATAAAATATGACTTAGGTGCCAACAACTAAAATCGAAACCAAAACATGTACATCTCCAGCCTTAACATTACTCTATGCGCCACGCCCACTCGCATATAAAAGTTAAACTAAAGGTGTATATTTGCACATGCGTAGAAAAGTCAATTAACAACTACTAAGTTCCATTTTTTTCGCTTTTGACTATATATAAAATCGAGTTTTTTTCCACATCTCTATAAATTTTATATATTAAGTTTCCGGTCCGTAAACCAAAAATTGATAAAGGAGTTTGATAGAGAGACCGTTCCTTACACAAACACACAAAGTAACAAACATATATATATATATATATATATATATATATATATATATATATATATATATATATTTCTGTAGAAATACATTTCTGTAGAAATATAATTTCTTATTATATAGCAATCCTTATTTAAGAAGCTCAATGTAATTATAGAACAATATAGAGAATAAATGACAAAAAGTTATATTCCGAAATTCATGATGTTCACCATCTTATAATTTATTCCTTTAATTCAGTTGACTTATACAATTCTTGTTTTTGTAGTGCAAAATCAATCACTTAATTATTATATCAATCAGTGAATCTATTATGCCCTTAACTCATCAGAAGAAATAACAACATTCAATCTGTCAAAAGAAATAGAAATGTGATTTTACATGGTAAAAATCCGAAAATTGGAAGAGAAGCTGCAGATTCCTTATTATTTTCCCATTACGCCATATTGATTTTTCTGCGCTACGAAACAGATACTGTCAAGAATTGTATAAGTCAACTGAATTAAAGGAATAAATTATAAGATGGTCAACATCATGAATTTTGGAATATAAATTTTTATCATATATTCTCTCTCTCTTTATATATATATATATATATATATATATATATATGAACAAATGATTAATAAAACATGTTAAAAACATCTTATTACTTTACTTGTAACTATTAACTCTTTAATATTTATAATATATTTTAAGTTTACCATTTTGATTACCTTGGTAAACTTATTGTAATTTTTATTTCTTATACATATATACATACATATATATATATATATATATATATATATATATATATATATATATATATGATGTTAAAAAAATGATATATAATTAACTGTCAAGAATTGTATAAGTCAACTGAATCAAAGGAATAAATTATAAGATGGTCAACATCATGAATTTTGGAATATAAATTTTTATCATATATTCTCTCTCTCTCTCTCTCTCTTTATATATATATATATATATATATATATATATATATTGAATTAGCTCTAGAATATTTACCTATCGAGCTTATTATATATCTAAATTACAACGAGCACTTTCTCTTACCTGTATTTTAATTAAAACTAGTAATTTCACTGTTACATTGAAATACACTCAGCTCTTTAGACTATTGCTCTAATCCCCTTTAAATTATATATATATATATATATATATATATATATATATATATATATATATATATATATATATTATGTTAAAAAAATGATATATAATTAACTTTAACATTAAAATGTGTGATCATGTGGTGGTTGTTTTTTAAATGTAAGCGATCCAAAACTTTTTCCAGGTAAAAAATAAAACGATCCTAATGCGATGGTTACAGCATCGCTTGATCGTAAGCGGTTTGCCACGCGTCGATTGCAAATAGCATTGTCATCATTGAAAGGTTGGATTAAATTTCGCATCTTAGAAGCCAACACATTCCGATATGATTACGCAGTCTCGCTGCTTCTGCTATCATTATCGCATTCACAACGACTGCTACGTAGTCGACGCCTCCACTCATTGCCATTAGCCAATGGCAAACTCATTCTCTCCCTCACTTTTGTTTTGTTGACATCGGAACTATTTTCTTATTTTAAAGACATTTCTAATCTTTATAAGTTCTTTCGTCTGTCGTTTTCGAAGTAGAAATTCGTATGTTTTTAATGGGTGTAGGTTTTATTTAATTTTTACTGTTATTCGCCTATAAATAATTTTTTTTTTTCTAGGGTAAAAAAAAAGTTTTATTTTGACGAAATAATTAAAAATGTGAAAACACTCAAAGTTGGTAACACAATATGTATTTTTAATACAACACACACACACACACACACACACACACACACACACATACACATTTACATATATATATATATATATATATATATAAATATATATATATATATATATATATATATATGTGTGTGTGTGTGTTTATATGTGTGTGCGAAATTTTTTAATTGTTTTATAACAAAATTTTTGATATTTTTATCTATTTTTAAAAAGCTTCCTTAGTATTTTATGTTGTTATGTATTGTTTTGTATATTTTGTAGCATTTATTCTTTTATTCTGCCCTTTCTCCTTTTTTACTCCATCATGTCGCCTCTTCTATAAAATATTTTTTCCAATTCTAATCTTAAATTTTTTTCTATTTCTAATCTGAATGTTTCCGCAGTCGTTGTCCTTTTATCTTCACTTTTGTAAAATGCCGGCTTTTTTTCACCTCTTTTGACGAGAAGCATTTAGCTTCATAATGTCATGGCCTAAAGAGGTTTCTCCCTTATTCCTTTTTTTTTTTTTTGTAACCCTTATTGACTTGATAATGGAATAAAGTTTACGCTTTATCTTTATAACTTACACAGACATGACAGAAAAACTAGACACTAAGTATTTTTTCTTAAGATTAATATATGCTTATTTATATTTACAGATAAGAATAGTGCTGAAATAACTTAGAGTATCTCATTAAAATTGCATCTAACAATATTGAAGCATGCCACGCACCAAAGGAGCATCAGACCTATCAGAATTTCTGTGAAGACGAATCGTTGATCAACATGAAGGTGTTATTAGTCAACCAAAATAGCAAGAAATCTTTCAATAGCCCTTTCTACTGTTAATAGAGTGAACTTACAATTTACAACAGGAGACAAAGAGGGCACAAACCCTCATCCATATCGCCCCGGGCCCTCTGAAAGAACCTTGTGTCTTGTGGAAATAAATGCTGAAGTAGATCCTCAGTGCAAAGCCTCTGACATTGCAATACAAGCTGGTGAGAGTCCTAGAACAGCTGTCAGGTATCTTCACAAGTTAGGCTACTACGGTAGAACTACGGTAGAACTACGGTAGAGGAAGAACCCTCTTCTTTTTCCTGTCAATATCAAGCGAAGAAAAGATTGGCCTCGTGAGATGATGGAAAGACCTGTGACTATTTTGCTCAATGTCATTTTCTCTGATGAGTAACGATTTGCATTATTTCCCGACAGTGTAGGTTCACTCAGCAAGAGTTTGACTTAAAAAGACTGCAATCAATACTGAAACATCGAGGTTTCTCGGTTATGGTATGGGGCGCAATTAGAAAAGATGGTCGCTTCGATCTAGTAGAGTGCAAAGTAAACATCAATTCTGCTGAATATGTTCCAATATTACATAAAGGACTCCTACCAATATTCTCAAAGGAAAAAATGAACCAAGTTAACAATCTATTCATGGAAGACGGAGTTCCTTGTCACTCTGCTACGGCGACACAATATTGGTTTAGCCAAAATGTAATTAATAAACTTCTATGGCCATATCAGTCCCTGGATAAGAACAAAATTGAAAACCTTTGGGGCATATGAGACACAGACTTCGCAAAAAGAAAAGGAAGCCATCTTCTAAGCTTGGACGTTTAGGTTATTGCGTCAGACATGGCACGGAATTTTTCAATATGATAGTCGTCAACTAAACATTGCCATGCCTAAAAGGGCCTCAGCATTAAAAACAGCAAAGGGAATGTCAACTAAATATTAGTTATTAAATTTGTGACCATTTATTTTTTATTTTGTTCTATAAATTTTATGTTTATTAAAATAAACTGTTTCCATGAGTGTCTATTCTTTTCTGTCATATCTGTATATATATATATATATATATATATATATATATATATGAATAACCATATAGTTACATTCTAAATCAAAATATTTATTTTTCATGCAAAACAATTCCTCCAGCATGTTCAACTTTCAATACATGTTTTACAGTTTCGTTTGCAGAAACAACGGTTATTATTAGTTAGCACCATCTATTTTCGTGCATATACTCTTCAGAAAAATTAGAAATTCTTTGCTTAGATAGAAAAATCCATGACACTATAATGATGCATGGAGAAAAAAGTTCATTAAAAAATGTTGCCGAAATTTTAACATGGTAGAGGAGCTGTTTTGCAGGAAAAATAAATAGTTGTATCTTGGAATCTAACTATACAGTTATCAGTTTATACATACATACATACATACATACATACATACATATATGCATACACACACATACATACATACACACACACATATATATATACATATATATATATATATATATATATATATATATATATATATATATATATATATATATTATGGCTGGATATAGACCATTTAACATGATTATTAAAATATATAAAAATGAAACGTGCTAGCTAACCGAGTTTTGTTCCTTTCTCAACAGAGCTAGATCGAGGAAAATCGCAATTAAAAGAAAAAATGTCATTAATATGACAGAGGAGAGAAAAAATATATAATAAAAACTAAAATAAATAAACGGGGAAAAATCACATAGAAATCATATTAATTCTTAATAGATTTTCTTTTTGGTTACTGTTCCTAAATTATTACTTAACTCCAATTTTTATTCCAATTTGGATCAAAATCAATACTAAATGAGTTCATTTCCATAGAGGATAGAAGAATTAGAAGATGAATTTTGTATATACTTTTGTAATTTCTACAAATATTAAGTACATTTTTTTTTGTAATTTTAATAATGATGTTTCAAACAGCTTTTACGAAAAAAAAAAACCTTTCATATTTTGATGATGGATATTTTACGATCCGAAATTAATAAGAAACGTTTCAAGTTAAAAAAAAAAAACTTGAATGATTGTTTGTTTATTGGATTTATTTTCGTTTTGATAAATTTCATCGTCGTGTTCAGCTTGTTTTTTTTTTCTTTTCTTTTTTTAAACTTTCTACATTAAATAATCTCCAATCTCTGGTCCACCACTCGCCAATCTTTCACGAAAAACACCCGTCTAGCTGAATCCACTGTCAAAAGTTTCCTCCACTCTTTATCTGTGCCTAAATCAAAACACGGATTCCATGAACAGCGTTTCTTTCTTAGAACTGCACGCCTGTGGAACTCTTTCCGTCTGCCTGCTTCCCACCGGACTACAACTTGGATGTGTTCAAGTCCAACGTTAACAAATTCCTAATGAACCGCCCCTTAAGTAAACACTTCATCAAATCTCCACACTAACGTAATGTACTTGCAATAACCCTTATCCCTGAGTGGCTTCCGGGCCTTGATAAGTGGTGATCACTGTGTCAAAAACAAATATTAACTTTAATATTCTTAATTACCAATTAATTTTATATTCAATTTTTTATTTAATAATTAAATAAAACTTAATAATTTTACATATAACATTTTAGATTTATTTAATCTTGCTTGGGGTAAAAATTTAATATGAATTTTAAATTAATATATATATATATATATATATATATATATATATATATATATATATATATATATATATATATATATATATATATATATATAAAGGATAATAGGTATTTTTGAAGGCTTACAATGCAGGAATGTACAGTCGTTATTAGCAGATAAATAAATAAATAAATGATAAATAATTCAATAATTTTTTTATTATTTTTTTATTTATATTTATTTATTTATCTACTTATAACGACTATAAATTCCTGCATTGTAAGCCTTCAAAAATACCTTTTATTCTTTAACAATGCTTCAAGCAAACCACACCGTACTTCTTATATATAAAGTATGTTTTGAATAAATTCTAATTTCATCATTGATTTTTATTTAGTTTTCGCTATAAAAAAATTGAAAGTTAAATTTCTCTTAGAAGACAAGGAAAATATCTGTGTTATTTCTTATTTGGAAAATATTCGGTAATGGCTAGATTGCAAATTATTTTCCAGAACATGAAATTATTACTGACGTCAAATAGTTCTGAAAATTTCCGTTTTAGTGAATTTCGTTTTCTTTATTAAATTTTATTACAGTTGTTTTGGTAAAACGCATGGGAATTTTAATTTTTAACTTCAGTATAGCTTCTATTGCTCTATATCTATATAGAAAAATATTTTTGAAATTTTCCAAGAAAGTATACGCTACTTATCATTTGCATGAGAGAGTGAGTAACTACTAGTGTTGGGACGATTTATCGAAATCGGATTCGGGAATCGGAAAAATTGGAGCTTTTGGGGGTATCGGAATCGGTATCGGAATCGAAAAATCTGAGCCTATTTTCCGATGCCAAAGCTGATTCCTTAAATTATCTTTTTTATTTGATTTTGCTTAAAGAAACATCTTCCACTGCTTGAAGTTATAATAAAATAATAAATATTTATTAATTTAAACGTCCAATAAGATTAAAATCTCTTGATCACCCCCCTCACAAATGTGTTTTTACGCTGGAGAAAATATAGGCACATTTAAGATGTATTTTTACGGTAATCGGGACAAAATAACAATTTTATAGTTAAATATTTAGAGATTTATGAAAAAAATCGCAATCGGAATCGGTAATTGTATCGGAATCGATAATTTAGTACGGAATCGAGAAAAATATTGAAATCGTCCCATCACTAGTAACTACGATAAATATATTTACGCATTGATTTTCTAGAAAAAGACATAATGAATTATAGTTTAAAGCAAAACATAATTTGCTTTAAACAAATATCGAATACATATTTATGTTTACTTTTTGTGGATATTCATGCCAATGTCAATTAGTATTTTTGATATTTATGTAGTGTTTTCCGATGTTATTGTGTTATTTTAATTTCGTCAAATTTATAACATGTGTATCCAGTCTTTAATAAACAGTTGTACTTATGTGAGATTCGAATTCTGATATTAAAATCGTAAAACCTATTGTCTTATTAATGTGTATTCTTCCTAATCTTTTTTCGCTTAGCCAATTATGTGTTTCTCTTTAAGGAAAAACAAATTCCAAAAACACCATTTTTTTTTCAAATATAGGTGAACGATAAAATTGTCGCTCTAGAAAAGACGATATTATTCCATTTCCGTTAGACGAAAACCTTTTTTTTCTTTCTTTTTTTTTGTTGCAGACCATATATTAAATGTTAAAGGCCCTAGGACATATCAAACACCTTCGATAAGGTATGGCATACAGGCCTACTTCACAAGATTTCCAGCTACGGTATAACTGGAAATGTTTTCTCAATTACTAAATCATTTCTCCTGACAGGCTCATACAAGTCAGAAATCAGAGGCCCACAGTATCAATGCTGGAGTCCCTCAGAGGTCCATCCTGGGTCCAACTCCATTCCTACATCAATGATCTCCCAAAACACATACTTAAATCATTCGTTGAAATCTATGCTGATGACACGACCATCTATGGCAACACATCAGAGGCCGTAAATGACAAAGTTCTCTCTGATTCTCTCTCCTCTGATCTTGAGCACGTGGTACAGGGGAAGAGGTGGCTGGTTACTTTTAATGCATCTAAAACCAAGCTCTTATCTTTACATCATCAACGCTCTGATCCCCCATCTGGCATCAATTGAAATGGACGGCTCTCGTCTAAAGGACGCTCCATGTTTTGACAAGCTTCTGGGTTTGACCTTTACTCCTGATCTGAAATGGAGCACGTACATCAAGTCTGTTGCCATGGTCGCTGGGAAAATGGTGGGATCCTTTTATCGCTCCAGAAGATATCTCACTACTGATGCAATTCTCTATCTGTATAAAAGCCAAGTACGTCCAAGGATGGAGTACTGCTGCCACATCTGAGCAGGATCTGCTAAAAACAGACTATCCTGCCTTAACAGAGTACAAAATAGACTTCGTAGCTTAGTGGGGGATGCCTTTTTCTCTTCCCTGCAACCTCTCTCCCACAGAAGTGACGTTGCGAGCCTGTCTTTGTTTTATTATTATTTCCATGGCAAGTGCTTGTCTGAGCTCCAATCTATGGTTCCCCCTCGCCAATCTTTCACGATAAAAAACCCGTCTAGCTGAAACCACTGTCAATAATTTTCCCCACTCTTTATCTGTGCCTAAATCAAAACGTAGATTCCATGAACAAAGCTTCTTTCTTAGAAGTGCACGAATATGGAACTCTCTTCCGTTTGCCTGTTTCCGACCTGACTACAACTTGGATGTCTTCAAGTCCAACATAAACAAAGTCCTGGTGAACCGCCCCCTTAAGTAAGACACTTTAACAAATCTCCAATACTAACGATTACTATGATACTATCCTATTGACTACTGTACACGCAATAACCCTTATCCCCGAGTGGCTTCTGAGCCTTGATAATTGGTTTAAATTTTCTTTTCAGTTTGTTTTTGCTGGGGTTGGGACATTCTGTCGGATCCTAGATATTCACTTGCTACTTCAGAGACCCCAAACGAGAGATCTTTTTAAAATTCTAACCATTCTTTAAATTCAATTGTTTGTATTTCTCTTGCACTTGGTTCGCGTGTATATTCCCCAGGTAGTTTATGAAATTCTTTCTAATGGCTACGGTTGCTCCTATAAGTACTAGAAAGATAGAGATCTTCATAAGATCTGAATGTCTTTTAATGCAATATACAAGACCTTCTTATTTTGTTATCTTCTCCCTCTCAGTTCTGTTTAATTCAGTATCATTAGGGAAACTGATTTTAACTAAGACTGATCCCCCCTTTTCAATATCATTATGCCATGTAAAATAGTCTCGTTTTCTAAGTACGCAGCTATAGGAATTGCTTAGTCATAGTGTATGGTGCATGACTTCTTTCCAACAATTCTTTCTTGTATATGTTCCCTTGTGTCGTATAACCACTCCAGTAGATATCTCACTGCTGATGCAATTCTCTATCTATATAAAAGCCAAGTACGTTCAAGGATGGAATACTGTTGCCACATCTGGGCAGGAGCAGCTTATCCTGCCTTGACAGTGTACATAATAGACTTCGTATCTTAGTGAGGGATGCCCTTTTCTCTTCCCTGCAACCTCTTTCCCACGGAAAGAACGTTGCGAGTCCGTCTTTGTTTTATTTTTATGTCTATGGCAAGTGCTCGTCTGAGCTCCAATCTACGGTCTCCTCCTCGCCAATCTTTCACGAAAAACACCCGTCTAGCTGAAACCACTATCAATAATTTTTCCCACTATTTAACTGTGCCTAAAACGAAACGTAGATTCTATGAACAAAGGTTCTTTCTTAGAACTGAATACCTGTAGAACTCTCTTCCATTTGTCTGTTTCCCAGCTGATTACAACCTGGTTGTCTTCAACTCCAACATAAACAAATTCTTGATGAACCGCCCCCGTAAGTAATCCAATCTACCAAATTTCATTTACTAACGATTACTACGATATTATCCCATTGATTACTGTACACTCAATAACCCTTATACTCGAGTGGCCCCCGAGCCTTGATAATTGGTGACCCCTATGTAAAAAAAGAATTGGCTCACCCGTTTTCGAGTCCATAGGAAACAAGCCCTCTCTCTTTTTTCTCTTTCTCTCTCTCTCTCTCTCTCTCTCTCTCTCACACACACACACACACATACAAAATTCCTTTTATATAAGAGTAGAGATATAGATTTACTTTCCTCCCAACTTATGAAGATGTGGTTCAAAGCTGAAAGGCGGGAGGAAATATGTCGACGCACAAACGCGCTCTGAAAATTATCTGAGCAGCTCTGTCGGCATTCCCTGGCATTAGCATTTCATTCAGTTTGCTATAAACTAATTGCTTCCCAAAGGATAAAGGCAGTGCCTAGGAGAGTAGACCTCCTTGAACTGAGCAGAATGAATGCTGCAGCCCGACAAAAGCGACCATCGCAATAGACACGTTTTCGTCGGACTGACTGTCGAAGACTTATCCTCAAATGGTATGCGAGGTGTAAGAAAGAACGTTGCTTTTTCCCCTTTAATGATAAATGCCTAAGAAGAAATTGTAAAATCCTTTGGGACTTTAATGTTATATACATTTGAAGCATACAAATCACAAATTATGATTTTTTTTAAATTGCTCTAAACTAACTCACAACATAATTTCATTTTCTGAAAAATGATTTATGACCCTGAAAATAACCTTTACTCCAAATTCAATAAATGTAAATGCTTGATTTTTTTTTTAATAAAATACACAAATTCATTAATTACGAGAGCAAAAATCTGCAACATCCGGGTGCATATTTTTGCTTGACTAGAAATTAATATATATTAGACTATCTCTTAAAAGGAAGAGATATTCCTCGAATACGGTTTTATGTCAAAGGACTGGATACTACGGTAACTTCCCCAAAATAAATGAGTAATGCCTAGGAGGACGATATACGAATGAACTATGGATCTGCTCACTAAATCGGGGGTAATGTCTGAGAGGACAATATCATGACAAATACTACACTAAAATCTTCTCCCCAAAAAGACATTACTTTATTCTGAAATAATATATTACGTCATTCATATTTTACTAGTGGGACTTGTGGAAATTCCACAGTGGACTGATTCATATGTAATATATTGATGTTGTCATTCTGTAAATATTCAGCGTAAACGGAGACGCTCTGATATTATTGTAGCTATTTTGTTAAAACTGCAAAAGTATTTATCCCAGCTAGCAGGGATGCCCGGCGTAGCCAGTTCATAAAAATACGCTTAAATATGATATTTTACTTCTTGCAGATTTTGTATATATTGTTATAGAGTTAATGTTCTTGAATCGAAATCGAATCCCAAACTAATTATCATGTTGTGAAATATAAACCAATCCTCGCTTTGCAATGTAACATGGCTTGCAGTAAAAAAAAAATTAATAAAACAACAATATCATAGAAACAACAATCTTAACAGGACCTTTCACAGGTGAATATATCTTCACTCGACGCATTCCTATAATTCCACCGGATACACGCTTACACTTAAGGAAATTGCACTTTCCAATTTTATTGTCGTATGAAATAACCATCAACAAAGCTCAGGGAACAATATTTACAATTGTGTGGCTTACAGCTACACACTGACTGTTTTTTCACATGGACAATTTATGTTACGTGTTCAAAAGTCAGCAAACTAGAAAATCACTATATCAGCTTAGAAAATGGAACAACAAACACTGTGTACCCATACGAAATGTGAAATTAAATCTATAAGAAACATGCATTTTCTCATTTTGGAACTTTTTCAATTGCGCCAATTTGAGCCACAGCAACGGGTGGCAGAATACAGCTAGTATATACATAATACATGTGTGTGTGTGTGTGTGTGTGTGTGTGTGTGTGTGTGTGTGTGTGCGTCTGTTACTTGCTTTTCTGTTTAGTCGGCGTGGCTGAAGTACACTGACAAACTGAAAATACATTTTAAATGTATCGTTGACTGCTAGTTTTATCTTTGCTTTCAACATGCGTTTCGTATTTGTCCTTGCAATAACACGACACGAACAATGGTTGTAACGTGCGTAGATAATAACCATATCAAACACGTGATCAGATATAATGCAAATATGAAAACGGTATTTGTTCAACGTTATCATTATAATAGGCTGGAATAGGAAGTTTAACTGACTATAGTTGAATGAGTAGATGAAAGGAGACGAAATTCAAGTATACATAGAAACACTAAAAACAGCTACGAATCAACCTTTACAAATAGTGTCATGCGCCTTGGTAGATTTACAGTATTGTAGACGAGTTGGGGAGTTCAACGAACTGCGTCACCTTTACACGATATCCTCTCTCTCTCTCTCTCTCTCTCTCTCTCTCTCTCTCTCTCTCTCTCTCTCCTGAAAGAAAAAGATAAAATAATTAAATAAATCTCGTGTTTGTGTGACAATACGTAATACGTCTGATTAGCTGGACAAATCACTCATTGGTCAGCCGTCTATTTAGAATTTTTATAGGCCGTTCTTTTATGGGTCTTTAGCCGGTTACAATAGTTTTTAATGGGTCAAAAAAGTTCAAAATTGAAAAAATCGTTATACATTTTTTACATTCACCTCACTTTATTTTGAATCAGTTCATGTGCGTGTCACGTTGGTACAGTGGTAACGTCACCAGCTTTGAAGGCTACAGCTTGGATTTCGGTTTCGATCCTAGATGATGATTTTACGTTGTGGGATGGCGTACATATATACGTCGTGACAGTGTGTCGTGTTACTAAATGTCTTTAGTGGGCTTCTTCACTATCTGAACCCGAAGTTATCGTGTTGTAGTCTATTTATGTTCCGTGATCATCTAAATGTGTTGCACGCGTGTGTGTCAGGCATAACATAAACACATGCATATATTCCGACATACCTTTTCAACTTTTCAACTGCGTCGTTGATCTTTTGGTCCACCTGGAAATTCATTTGTTCTTGGGTGGAAGCGGGAGTGAATACATTTCAACTCTAAGACGATGGTTTTATATAGTTTTAACTTACTTTCCAGGTATCGATCGCAGAAGAATGGAAAGTAAAGATCTTTGCTTGGGTGGTTAATGCTAGTCTCCAATTTTGAGACACGTCAGCTCCCTCCCAAGAGGGGAGAGACAACCTGTAACTCATTCGCTCTTCTCAACGTCCAAATTGCAACTTGACTCTATGTTTAGCCAACCTGAACACGCGACAACAAACACGTCTTTCCGGTCAGCTATTTTTAGAGTTTCCGGTGCAACTTGTCTATTTTACACCTCAATATGTTTTGACAACTTTTATCAAAACATACTCCACGTCTCATCTCTTGTTTACCTCGCCAGTAAGATAGATGGCTAGATAAAGATAGATAGATAGATAGATAGATAGATACAAAAATCGATCGATAGATAAATAACAGATAAATTTACTGCTTCTGCTCAACAACTATCTAACTAGTTAAGATATAACATTTTCTACTACTTTAATTAACTAAGAAGGAATCACATATTCCACTGGGAAAGAAGGCGGTCATAATATAATCCAATAAATAAATAAAGCTACATCCAAAAATAATGCTATGTGGCGCTAATCATTGCGCCCTTACAGGTCAGCACAGTCCCTGTGACTTCATGGCCTCTTAAGAACCTAAATCACAATTCCAGGAGCATCCTTTACTCCTGTCGACACTACACATAGTAGATAAATCCTCAGCCACCAGCCGAACAACAAAATCGAGGTCCATCTGCCTCATCAACACGGATAATCATCGTCCCTGGCTTTACAGGCCAGCTTTCCTTTCACATGTGGCACCAAAAAAAAAATTTACAACATCCCAGGCCTTACACCCTTTCCATCATTAACATTCCTTTACTCTACTAATATATTGGGGAAAACAAAAAATCTCTTGCAATCATGACGCTATAATAATATATACGAAAGCTGGACAAATTAAAATAACATATTTAAGCGTATTTTACGGCCGAGCAAAGCCGGGCGCCCCCCCCCCCGCCCTAGTAGTACATAAAAATATGTAACTGCTACTTATTCAAAATTTGTATCGAAATTATAAAATACAACTAAACCTTTACATAAGATAATAAGATAAGTATTTTTCATAAAAAAACGATTAAATAAATATAATTAAAATTTAAATAAAAATATTACTGGATTTATGTGTAAAAATAATGTAAAATAATTCCCATGGATAGAGTTATTATTTCATGAGAATAAAGGATAAGTGGAGCGGATTTCTGCGGATGTCACCACTGAAGAAATCCTTTTTGAAGAATAACTTTACATTACGATATTGATTTTAAAAATCAATTTATTAGATTAAGAAAAATGTTTTAAACTTACTATTTAATTGTTAGAGAAGTTTCCAACGTGACAATACAGTGTTATCTATGAAATCATTGTTGAAAATATGTATCAAAATATAAACTATCAAAAATCTGCAATACTCGTAATTCATTTATGGAAATCAGTTTAATAAAAATCAATATTTTGTTTAATTTGTATTAAAGTGGACAAATAAACGGTGAACATGATAAAAGACATCATATCGTGACGATTCATATTTGAAACAAAGCAATGGTAAATAAGACTGTAAACACTAAATGATGATGTAGCTAGTGATGATGTAGACAGTGATAATGCTAAGATAAGATTTTAATGCACATAACATTCCAAATCTTACATACAAATGATCACATAGATGTAATTAGTCTTCATTTTTTTCGATTTTTTTACCTTGTTTCCTGTGAACAATGTTTATTCCTCAAGCTAAAGGCAAACTTTAGAGGCTGTCGTTATAAGAGAATTAAGAAGAGGAAAGTAGGAGATTACTTCGAAGGGGCTATAGTTTCATGTGTGTACTATCAATAAAAATGTTAAACGAAAAATGTCTGGAAACTTCTCTAAGGCACCTTGTATATATATATATATATATATATATATATATATATATATATATATATATATATATATATATATATATTACATAGGCATCACCACATTATCAAGGCCAAGAGGCCACTCAAGGATAAGAGTTAATGAGTGTACAGTAGAAATTGGACAATATAGTAATCATTAGTAATGAAAATTTGGTAAATTTGATAACTTATATGGAACGGCTCATCAAGAACTTATTTACGTTAGACTTGAAGACAACCATATTGTAGTCAGCTGGAAAGCAGGAAAACGGAAGACAATTCCACGGGCGTGCATTTCCAAGAAAGAAGCTTTGTTCATGGAATCTACGTTTAGGTTTAGGCACAGATAAAGAGTGTGGGGAATTATTGATAGTGTTTACAGCTAGACGAGTGTTTCTTGTGAAAGTTTGGCGAGGGGAGACCATAGATTGAAGTTCAGTCGAACACTTTCCATGAAAATAACGATACATCAGAGACAAACTCGCAACATCTCTTCTGTGAGATAGAAGTTGCAAGGAAGAGAAAAAGACATCTCCTACGAGGCTACGAAGTCTATTTTAAACTCTATCAAGGCAGGCCAAGTCCTTTCTAGCAGCTACTGTCCAGATGTGGCAACAGTATTCCATCCTTGGACGTACCTGGCTCTTATATAGATAGAGAATAGCATCAGCAGTGAGATATCTACCGGATCGATAGAAAGATCACACCATTTTTCCAGCGGCCTTGGCAACAGATTTGATGTACGTGTTCCATTTAAGATCAGGAGTAATGGTCAAGCCAAGAAGCTTGCCAAAACTTGAGGCCTCCTGAAGACGAGAGCCATTCATTTCAATTGATGCTAGATGTGGATCAGAATGTTGATGATCTAAAGAGAGAAGCTTGGTTTTAGATGCATTAAAAGTAACCAGCCACTCCTTACTCCATTGTACTACGTGCTCAAGATATACATACATACATACATATATATATATACATACATATATATATATATATATATATATATATATATATATATATATATATATATATATATATATATATATATATATATATATAGGGTGGAACAGGATAAATCTGTCGCCCTAAAGAAAACACCAGTTTAACTTTATTTATTGAAAAAATCAATTCAGGTAACTTGATTATATGGTAGAGTTGACATCTATTTAATGTAGCCGCGTTCAGCTTCAATCACCGCCTCGATACAGTTTCAGGTCCGAAACTGGGAACGCGATTTTTTCACAAGCGCTGGCGTAAGCTCCGCAAATATTCGACGGATGACGGCGAACAGGCTGTCATTGGTGTTGTGGGAGGTCATGTTGGTGATGTTCTCGACGGATGACCAAACGAAGTAGTCCAGTGAGTTCGGATCGGGTGAAGAGAATGGGTCCAATGAGAGAAGGGTACTAATTCGTAGCACTCCTTCTGAAGTCAAGCCTGATTTTCTTTGGGTTTGTGAGCCGACACCGAGTCCTGCTGCCATACCAGGGTCTGCCAGCGGCTACCTAACTGCACCAGGGAATCACCAAACTCTTCAGCACCTCGAA
The DNA here is from genome assembly GCF_053919585.1 of Euprymna scolopes. Classification (NCBI taxonomy): domain Eukaryota; kingdom Metazoa; phylum Mollusca; class Cephalopoda; order Sepiida; family Sepiolidae; genus Euprymna; species Euprymna scolopes. The sequence goes on along the minus strand of NC_136509.1, from coordinate 1,337,351 downwards.
GTACACTTTTGTGTTGACTTTTAAGCCGATTTCGAAGATGTGAGGTGGCATGATGTGGCCCTCACTTGAGACCATATCAAATATCATAACTGTTGCCGGAAACTTTGTTAAGCTGTGCGTTCAAACGTTGAACCGTCCGGATTTGTACTTTGTACTATTGGCAATGATCCTGTTTTCGTAACATGAATCAGTCGAAAACATGAGCTGTACAAGTGAAATTGTCTATGTGTGTACATTTTGTTATATATTCGGGGGTGTCATAAAGGAGATTTTGTCAAGGAGATTCGTGTACGTGATCGTCTAGTTTCTAATCTTATTGTTCATGTCTTCGTGTGTGTGTGTTTGTGTACATGTATTTTTTTAACATACCTTTATTCATGTGTCGTCGGTTGTTCCTCTGGTTTTCATTGTCTCTTGGAGGGGAGCTGGCCTGTTGGATGAAGAATTCACTCCAAGACGATGAAATGGTTTTATAGTTTTTATTCACCTTCCAAAGGTCGACACAGAATGGAGGTGAACCTTGCTTGTTTGATGATACACGTCAGCGTCCTCCCCAGCCCAGGGGGGGGACAGCTGAAAAGCCGTCTGTCTTATTCAACACCCGAAAACCCAACTGCCAAGAAAGAATCAGCTAACCTCATCACATGATACCACGTCATCTGGTCAGCTGACCCTTCTTTTGCAAACGTGTCCACTGTCCACGTTATTCACCTCTCTCTCTCTCTCTCTCTCTCTCTCTCTCCCTCTCCCTCTCTCTATTCTCTAATAGAGACACCCAGAGAGAAAATAGAAAGAGTAAGAAAGCCAGAGAGGGGGGGAGAGATGCTCTTTAACACATTTCCCTACCAAACTACTCTGTCGATTTTCAGTCTACAGACGCGAGATTTGACATAAGGGGTATTGATATTTGGGAAATTGGTTTCCTGCCAGAAATTTGACTAAACACTTGAATTTTTAGATGTATGTTACTTGGACATAGATCACACTTTTAAATTTTATTTGAACCCAAAACAATAAATGTAAAGAGGTCAAAATTGGAGTTCAAGTTTTAAGAGATTTATCAAATTACTCAGCCAAGTTTTGGTCGAAACATTTGAAATTTTACATATAGTGTATTTAGACATAGGGCAAGCTTTTTAATCGGTTTTTGACCGAAAAGTTTGCTGCCAAAGGGATCAAAGTTCGAAAGATATGATTTTAGCGGTCTCGAGCAAACTATTCAGCCAATTTTGGGTCTAAACATTTTAAATTTTTCAGAAAGGGTATTCAGACATGCAGCAAGATTTTAGACGAAAATTTTGCTGCCTAGAGGTCAAAGTGTAAAGAGTTGACTTTTTCAAACTCTATCGAACTCATCCACCAATTTTGGGTCCAAATACTTGAAATTTTACATGTAGGTTACCTGGACATAAGTTAAACTTTTTAATATATACATATATATATATATATATATGCACATAAAGTTATGAACAGTAGATAGGGCCCGAGCAAAGCCGGGGTTAACTGCTAATATATATATATATATATATATATATATATATATATATATATATATATATATATATATATATATTAATTTTCTTGATTCCACGTAGCGTTTCTTTATGTTTTACTTCTGTAGCAGTTTCTATATGCCCGGTTACTGCCTGTGACCCAGGTGTATTAATCTCCACATTCAAGGGTGGTTAATATTTCAGCAGTTATCATTATTGTTATCCGTTGTATCTTTTCAATTATTCTTCTGGTTCCGATTTCTTCCATTCTTCTTTCAAAGTTTTTCGGAATTATTCTTAGTGCTCCTACTATTATTGGTGTTATCTTAAATTCTACATCTTCTATATTCATTGTGTATATCTGTGCCTAAATTAAAACGCGGATTCCATGAACAAAGCTTCTTTCTTAGAACTGCACGCCTGTGGAACTCTGTTCCGTCTGCCTGCTTCCCTCCGGACTACAACTTGGATGTCTTCAAGTTCAATGTTAACAAATTCCTAATGAACCGCCCCCTTAAGTAAACACTTCAGCAAATCTCCACACTAACGTAATGTACTTGCAATAACCCTTATCCCTGAGTGGCTTCCGGGCCTTGATAAGTGGTGATCACTGTGTAAAAAAAAAAATTTCAGCTATCTGACTAACTTTGTGTAGTTGTTCCGCTCTTCAGTCACCTTCATATTCACCCTATGGTCTGCTGAAAAAGCGAAATCTACGATTTGGTAGGACTTTTTTTCTTGTTACTTATTATATGTGTTCTTCATGCTTGGATGGGTTCATCTGTTGGTAGATCCATGTCCCATAGGATTTTGTAATTTTTGTTTTAAGTACTGTTATCAGTTTGTGCTTGTAGCTTTTGCCTGGATTTTCAAAATGCAGTTGTTTTCATTATTATTACTATTATTATTATTATTATTATTATTATTATTATTATTATTATTATTATTATTATTATTATTATTATTATCTCACAAGGAGCATTCACACAGGCCATCATCAAATATTTCTCTTTGAGAAAATCTTATGTCATTCATCTCTGGAGTCTGGTTGACACACAATTCTCCGCAGATTTCCAGTACTCTCCGCCTCTTTCGTTAACCTATGCAGATGAATTTGTGTTAGCGCAACAGCCGTTTATCATTGATTTCTCGTTGGCAGCGACTATTGATCTCCACTGGAATTTGGGTAGCAATAAGGCTTCCAAGGTTCCAGTCCTCTTTGTACTTATCCAATAGAGGTTTGGCCAGTACTTTCTCTCCTTGGTCTTTCCATCCTCTTTGACCCTCCTCGATTTGGTGTGGCGTCAGTTTTTGGTGACACACACAAAACCTGGAAGGGGGAGAGGCACAGGGGTTTAACTTACAATTATACAGTTTCAGTTTTCATGATTTCATGTGATATTACTTTGTGTTTTACATCTGTAGCATTTTGTGTATGTCCAGTTTGTGCCTGTAGGTCTATTTCTATTTCTTTTTCCTACTACTACTACTACTACTACTACTACTACTACTACTAATATTATTATTATTATTATTATTATTATTATTATTATTATTATTATTATTGGCTCACAAGGAGCTTTCACGCAGGTTACCAAAGATCTCTCCTTGAAAACAGCTATGGTGTTCCCTGGAAGCTGAGTGACAGCAAGTCTCCCCAGATTTCCAGTACTCTCCATCTCTTTCGATAACATTTGCAAATACATTTGCATTATCGAAACAGCTGTTTGCCATTGATTTCTTGTTGGCAGCGGAATTTGAGTGGCAATAAGCCTCCCCAAAGTCCCAGTTCTCTTCACACTTATCCAGCGATGATCTAGTCAGTACTTTCTCCTCGGTCTTTCCTTCCTCCTTGACTCTACTTGGCCGGTTATTCCCACTTTTTTTAAGGGGAGGGTCATTTATGTGGTAATGGGGGGTAGAGAACTTTTAGATATGCGGCTTCAATGTTCTTGGCGTTTCATGTTTTGCCTCTGCAGCAGTTTGTCTGGTCCACGCTTTTTTGCTCATGTTTCCACATTCAAGGATTTTCCTTAATTTTTCAGCTGTTTTCATTATTGTTATTCGTTGTATTGTTCCAGTCATTCCTTTGATTCTAATTTCTCCTATTCTTTTTTGAAAGTTTTTCGGGGTTGTTCCTAGTGCTCCTACTATTCTAGGTATTATTTTGATTTTCTTCATCTTTCATATCCCTTTCAGCTCTCTGGCTAGCTCTGTATAGTTACTTTTTTTTTTTTTTTAATTCAATTTTCACCCCAAACAAGGCACAGTGCCACTTTGAAGCAGGGGCTACTATTAGGGACTTAATTAGCGGGGTCATTGTGAAGGGAGATGAGTAGAAAGATGTTTGTTAACATTACACTTGAACTTCTGCATATCATTGCAGTTGGGAAAGCAGAATCCCGGAAGGGAGTTCCAAAGACCCGCAGTTCTGGGGAAGAAACTATTGGAGTACAAGGCTTTCTTGCACCTAGGGATCTCTACTGTAAAGGGATGAGACTTAGTAGCTTTCATTTCTGTTGCTTTGATAGCGACTGCTTCCAGAACTCCCAGGTATTTAGAGACGTCTTGTTCTTCTAGTTCCCTCATCTCTGTTTGGTTGGGTGGTTCCATGCCTTCTGTCGTCTCCAGTTTTCCCTTTCTTATAACTAGTAGTGTTCACTTTTCCATACCGAACTCCATTTTGGGTGTCCTGGCTGAAGATCCTTGTAGTGTTTATTAATGTCTTAAGTTCAGTTCCGGTCCTTGCAAGAAGTTTCAAATCGTCCATGCATATCAGGTGGTTAATTTTTCCCTCCGTGTTAGAGAACTTTATCCGGCTTGGCACTTTCTTAGTATATTGTTCAGGGGCATCATGGCTATGATGAACAGTAATGGCGGTAGTGAGTCTCCTTGGAAGATTCCTCGTTGTATGTTTATTTCTGTTATGTGTTGTCCATAAGCTGTCAGTTCCAGTCGCCATGTTCTCATTGAATTTTCAATAACGTTGATGATCCTGCTTAATGTTTTATACATTTTTAAGCATTCTATTATACATGCTTGGGGGGTTCTGTCCTACGCCTTTTTGTAGTCGATCCATGCCATGGCTAAATTCTTCTTTTTACCTCCTTTAAGATCTTTTGATCTATGTATAGCAGATCATGGGTTCCTTTTTTTCCTTTCTAGCATCCTTTCTGTCCCTCGGGGAGGAGTCCACGATTATTCAGAGAGTGGTAGATTTGTTCCCTCAGTTTTGCTGTTAGTATTTTCCACATAGTGGGTAAGCACGTGATAGGCATATAGTTGCTGGGGCGGTTCCTTTCTTAGTGTGGTTCTGCCTTTTGTCATCCAAGCTGGCACATTTACTTCCTGTATACATCTTCTCGTGGTTTGGGCTAGTCTTGTGTGTAGTACTGTAAATTTTTAGAACCAGTATGCATGTATCCCGTCGTGTACAGGTGCTCTCCAGTTTGCCATTTTTCCTATAGTTTTCTTTAGGTTTCTTTGCTGATTTCATTCACTGTTCCTTCTTCGATTTGTTGTAATTCTTCTTTCCTGTCTTTCAGGCACTCTGCATTTCTGTTGTATTCCTGTCGTTGTTCCCATATCTTACTCCAATAGAGTTTTGTTTCTATCGGGTTTGGTCGTTCTGTTTTTCTTTTTCCTCCGTTCACAATTTGGTAGAATTGGCTTTCATTGTTTTCAAATGTCCTGTTTTGTTTGTGCTGTTTAGTTTAGATAATTATTATTATTATAATTATTATAATTATTATTATTATTATTATTATTATTATTATTATTGTTGTTGTTGTTGTTGTTGTTGCTACTACTAATTCTTCTTTTTCTTTTTTCGCTTCGTTATTTTTCCTCGCGCCATTAACAAAAATACGCAGATAATGGTCGAAATTCACCCCCATCTAAAGGTCGCTCGCTATTTCTTCACATAACCCTGATTAATTTATATTAATTTCAGACCCCCCCCCTCTCTTTTCATCATAGCAAGCATTCTATTACTACTCGATTAATGCTTAACGATCATTTTCATTCACTGGCTTTTCACTAATTCGCGTTTATTGTCCACTCTTCAATCAACCAATGTGTATTTATCCATCCCTGTTTTGTAGCTAATAAATGCTCTCCTCTCGCGAACTAGCTCCAACAATGCGCGGTTTTTACAGTTACTACTTTGACAATTTATATATATGTAGATGAAAATGTATGTAAACATTCTCAACCTATATACTCTACAGACTTGAAATTTGGTAAATAGGGTATTCAAACATATGGAAAAAATTCTAATCGGTTTTCATCGATTCAGAAAAGGGACTGCTAAGGAGTCAAAATTGCAAAATTGGTCATCGGATTTTTATCTGTTTGTCAACTGTTTCACGAATGCGCATGCGTGAATGGTTCACATGACAGATTCTTTATTTTTAGCATAAGTAAGTTTTAAAATATTTTGTAAAGCCGTGTCAAGCTGGCCTAATAGTTATCGTACTTGACTCGATTTCTTTAAGTTTTGGGTTCGATCTCAGTTCGAGTATTTTTTTACTTACAATAAGTGAACTGTTTACAAAACAAAACGTAATACTCGCACGCACAATTTCTGTTTGAGTCAAAATATAATATTTATGCATGTTTTACGAGCAACGTCGGGCAACGCTTGGCGACCTGATAGTCGTTATATATTTTCACAGAAAATACGTTGTAGCGGAATCAAGAAGTGCTTCCTGCGAACTCTAAGATGTAAATGGATGTGATTCCTTACATTTTTTTCCTTCTCTACTTCGTTGAGTTCGCTTGAGGGCAGAGCTCAACGAAGTTTCCGGCCACGATTATGGTCTTTGGTGTGGTTTTAAGTAAGGGCCACATCATGTCACCTCACATCTTCGAAGTCGGCTTGAATGTTAACACCAAAGTGTACCTGGATGTGCTAAAGTGGGTGGTGAACCCCTGTTGCAATTAGGTGGTCGCTGGCAGATCCTAGCTGTGGCAGCAGGACTCGGCGCCGGCCCATAAGTCCAAAAAGAGCCAGGCTTAGCTTCAGAAGGCGTGCTACGAATTGGTACCCTTCTTTCATTGCCCCCCTCATTTCAAATATTTGCGTATTTCTTTTCTTACGTAATTTCATTACGACGTTCTCTATACAATTGAAATCATAGACTTTTTATATAGGCTTTTAGGGAAAAGAAAAGACCGAAAACACACATCCAAGACAACCACTGCTTTGCTGAAAAGGCTGTAGGTAAAGGTGATGGGTTGGCCAAGCATGTCTCCAGACTTGAACGCAATAGAACATGTTTGGGGCCTCCTCAAGCAGAACATGGAGGTGCACAAAGTCTAAAATATCCGCCAGCTCCGCGACGTTGTAATTGAAGAGTGGAAGAGCATTCCAGTGACTTAATGTGAAGCTCTGGTAAACTCCATGCCCAGGAGAGTAAAGGCAGTTTTGTATAATGATGGTGGCCACACAAAATATTGAGAGTTGACATGTTGTATGTTAATATTGAGAGTTGACATGTTGTATGTTAATAATATTTCGTAAGTGGTGTACTCACTTTTGTTGCCAGGAATTTAGCTTTCAATGGCTATATTTTGAGGGGAAAATAAATTAACTCTGTTATATATGCTGCAGACAAACTACTTTTCATTGTGTCAAAAAAATTATTTTTTTTTCCTTGTTGTCCCATGAAGAGATATACTTAAATATTTGAAGAAATGTGAGGGGTGTACTCACGTTTGTGATACACTGTGCGCACACACACACACACACACACACACACACACACACACACACACATATATATATATATATATATATATATATCCTTAAATCTTTAACTATATCTATATAACTACAAAAGTTAAATTGTCTCTGTGTGCGTGTGTCTGTATGTATATTTTCCTACCAAACTACTCTGTCAATTTTCAGTCTCGAGATTTGACATGAGAGGTATTGAGATTTGGGAAAACAAATTTATCAGTTTTCGGCCAGAAATTGGCAGTCAAGGAGTCAAAGTCTAACGATTTTGACTCTACCAAACTTTTCCGCCGATTTTGGGTCTAAATACTTGTAATTTTAGATGTAGGTTACTTGGACATGGATCAAACTTTTTAGTTTGATTTGAGACCAAAACAATAAATGTCAAGAGGTCAAAATTGGGATCAAAGTTTTAAAAAATTGACCTCTACGGTCTCTACCAAATTACTCAGCCAATTTTTGGTCTAAACATTTGAAATTTTCAAAAAGTGTATTCAGAAATAGGGACAGCTTTTTAATCGAAAATTTGGCTTCCAAGAGGTCAAAGTTCAAAAGAATTTACACCTGCGGTCTCTAGCAAGCTAATCAGCCAATTTTGGGTGTAAATATTTGAAAATTTTCATAAAGGGTATTCAGACATGCAGCAAGCTTTTTAATCCGTTTTGGGGCGAAGATTAGACTGCCAAGAGGTCAAAGTTGAAAAGGTTGATCTTTCAGATTCTACCAAACTCCTCCGCCAATTTTGGGTCTAAACACTTTTAATTTAAGATGTAGGTTACCTAGACATGAGTCAAACTTTCTAATATATATATATATATATATATATATATATATATATATATAACACATATATTTAGTGTGTGTATTTAAACAGCATATATATACATATATATATATATATATATATATATATATATATATATATATATATATACATAAATATATGTGTGTGTGTGTGTGAATTTAGACGGCTTTTTTTCATTTAAAAAGTGTTTAAAATAACAGGAAGCTTCTGTATTATTATACTTTTTTAGTTTTTGCGAAAATAAAAAAAGTTGATGTTAGTTTCAAAAGTATCATGAACGTTTTCGATTCTATGTCGAATCATTATACTGTGAATAAGCAAATGAACAAAAAAGTTGGAGATAAATAAGGAATCTCAACAGCACCTGCGAGACCTGCCTTTGCAGTTAGACACAAGAAGGTTCAGAATTAGAGTTGCAGAAAGAAATAGTGTTTACGCTAAGCATTCTAAAAAATTATTACTGGTTTGATTGTAGATTGTTGAGTGTTTTTATAGAACCAGAGTAATTTTAACTTTTTAAAATTTGTTTCGAATGGATTATTTTTTACTTATTTACTAGAATCTGTCTTCAATCGGAGAGGAACAGTTATGTTTTTGTAAATTTTGATAAATTGAGCTAAAATTTAGAAGATGCATGATAAGTCATCGGCGGGATAAAGTAGTAGCCGTAAAACCAATGTAGTTATTAGCTTTAATATTAATAGTGGAGTTACGCTCTCTGCAGGGGTATTTAAACTTATGGATAACATTGTTTTTTGTTATTTTTTGGGGGGAGGGTTGTAAGTATTTTAGGAGTGAGGAAGCGTTGTTTTTACTGTGATATTTTAGGTAATATGTGTGTGTATACTATTAAAGTTACTTTTTGTACGTGTTCCTTTCTTATGGGTCCCGAAACGGCTGAGCGTATCTTTTGCAAATTTCACACAAAGGTACTTTTTATTTCTAGCAGTGTTCTTAGATATGTTTTATAAAGAAATTAATCTGATAAATATCGAAAATCGAATCTTTCTTGTCTTATAGATAACAAAGAATTATTTCTCTTGGCCGGTGTAATATAAAATATTTCTCTTTAAATGTTTTTTTATTATTTATTAGAGAAGAAAGACTGTATATGATCGTCAAGCTCAAATATCAAACATGATCTTGTAAGCAAACACAGGCTGAATGTGAAGAATGACATTATTATTATTATTATTATTATTATTATTATTATTATTATTATTATTATTATTATTATTATTATTATTGTTTATTTATTTATTTATTTATTTGTTGCGAATTAGTCATCCGGGCAAATTACACTGGCCAAAAAAAAAAATTGTCATGGTGCTTAAGATTTTTCAACTGTTTTTTTATTTAATTTGAGGAAATTGATTCCAGAAAGGCTGTTATTTTTTTCTATCAGTCTAGTTTTTCTGCTATGGTATACCGCCCCCTGTAGAAAGCTGATAGCTACAATAAAAACAGGCAAATCGAAGAAACAATATTTTTTATGTAACGTTAAGACACATATTAATGAAATCACACCAAATTATTCACAATTAAAGCTTAACGTTGTAAAAAAAATGCTAAGCATAGTTATCATAATCCATAAATTGACGTTTTACTGCTTTTCTAGAATGCTGGTTCCGGCATCATCGTGCTTGACAGACCAACAATAGCCTGCAAGCATAGTGGCATCCCGACGACTTCTATAGCGGATTTCCATGTCGCTGATGTCTTGATGGAAGCGCTCCCCTCGCTCGTCGCTCAAATCACCTAGATTTTCTGGAAAACTGACAAGATGGCTGTGCAAAAAATGTAACTTCATGCCTATATTTGCACCCAGTTGATGGAGAATTATGAGTAATGTTTCAACAAGCTTTTTGTAGTTGGGTGATTTCATTTTACTACATTCGTAAACGCCACCCAGTTACTCGATTCTCTAAGATGTATAAAATTTCAAAAATTTTCATCATTCATTTAATTTCGAATCTGGGGTCCATCAAAAATTCCAACTTTTAATTTCTTCATTGTTAGGCTTGGAAATTTCATGCCAATATACTTTAAACAGTCGCCATTTTTTTTCAAGAACTTTCACACACCGTTTCATGATGCCAAGTTTTATGTGAAGAGAAGGAAACAATTTTGGAAGGTTTCACCAAAAGAATTGCAACGTATATTTCTTGCAAATCTAGCAAAACACATTTGGATTATTTATACAAGATCGCCAAGGAAATGATGTATTCATAATTAATTTTTGCTTCAAAAATCTGCAACGAAAGTAAAATAATGCAGCTTGATTATTTCCTGTCTTACTTATAAATTAACTCTTAGCATAAAGAGAATAAACGTTACTTTGACCCAGAAATCAACAAAAACATGCCACAATTGGTAGGCCTATTTACTACTCAGTGTCCACTTCTTACCAACTACATACCTCATTGTATAGCAAATTTGACTTTTACTTTAAGGTTTGTGATGTCATAATCAATTAAGGTACATAAAAATAACAACTCACAATTGCAATTATGAAGCTAGAATGTATATAGAAACATACCTAATGTACCGTCGTTGCACACACCTACTCGCTACAGTCAGATAAACTAATCTAAAAAAAATAACGACTCTGAAAACTGGTACATAATTCCCAGATATATTTATTTAAAGAGAAAAAGTAGAAACTGAGAGAGAAAAAGTGACGCGTGTGAGAAAATAAAACAAGTACAACAAACAAGGGTAGGTAAATAAAGAAGTAAAAGAAATCGAAAGACTGAATGAGTTCGTATAGTAATGGAATGAAACAAACACATTTTGCAGAAGAAGAAATGAGTAAAACATATCGTTGATGCCGGGGTAGGAGCGGATGAAGAAGAAAGATGCGTGATGTATCGCCAGTAGTAGCAACATGGAGGCAAAGATCATAGGGAAGAAGAAATTAGAAACAAAGTAACTTTTTAGTTGAGCGTACCTGAAAGGGAGATAGTGGGTTCCAAAGAGGGAGACAGAACAACTTAAAACAATTTTTTTTTTAAGTATAAAATAGTAAATATCTCAACAATTTGATTCGAGGAGAAAAATTAATGATTTTCGGAATCAGCACCCTCACCCCACCACACCCCCGATTAAGCTAAATCAGCTAAGAATCTATGAGCACCAAAATATGTGTTGGCCAGAGTTTTTCCTCGTAATATATAATAATTACTAGGGGATTAATTCTATAATAATACACACGCAATCTGCATAAATTAAAATATCTTGTTTAAACGTATTGTACGACCTGGTAACGCCGGGCGGGCAACTAGTGAATATATATATATATATATATATATATATATATATATATATATATATATATATATATATATATGAGAGAGAGAGAGAAAGAAAATTAAAAATTGTAAGTTGAACTTTACAATCAAAATTTATTGTTCGACTGAATACTCCAAAATGCAATTTACAAAGTCCTTAATCCGCGGAGTTTCAATATAGTACCTTCCACAAAAGTTACAATGGAGTAGATCGATATATCAACATTTCTTCTGTGAGAATGAGAATGTAAGAAACAGAAGAGATCATCCCCACTAGATAACCAAGTCGATTTCGAACTTTGTCTAGATAATGAAAAGTGCTTTGAGAGGCGCCTCCACAGACAGACATCTAGACGTCGCTCATATTAGTATAGATACCGTTTTTAACTAGTGACTATATATATATATATATATATATATATATATATATATATATAGAGAGAGAGAGAGAGAGAGAGAGAGAGAGAGAGAGAGAGAGAGAGAGTGAGGTCTAAAGAAGAAAGTTTATTTTAATGTGTCAATACTTTAAAATAATCTTGCTCATAATACTGTGGATATATAATAAGCTCAATAGGTATATTTCTCAGGACCATTCAACTAACTTACTACAAATGCTAGTATTATTTATTTATTTATTTTGCTTAAATTCCCTCCCGCCTTTTTGTGCTGATGAGAAGCTGAATATTCGAATCCAATTATTCTCAATGATTATTGTCAATTGTAAATAAATTAATATCTTTTCCGAAACGATCGTACACTCAAGTTGATTTTGTTTGTTTGTCTTGTTGAAAATGATTTATAATTTATAATTGTTAATCTTTATAATATATATATATATATATATATATATATATATATATATATATATATATATATATATATATATATGCATATCTTATTTTTCTTTTATTAATATTATTGGAATTTTCCCCTCTTTTCCTTGTACATATTTGTTAATTATTCCATGGATTTCGGCCTTTTGGATTATTTTGGACCATCTTCCAGTTACGTGATATCATTGGATTTTACTTGTGCGAATGGAAATTAAATTAACTTTCTTGGATTTATATTTTTGGATTTTACCGTTATTGGATAATTTACCTTTCACCAGACTATCCATTCACGTGTAATAACCTTTTTCTTCACCATATTCACTCTGCTTCACTTTTTGTTATCAAGTAAGATCTTTGACTTACTTTGAGTTTCATCAAATACTTTTGTATGCAAAATCCGATCCCGCATTTTGCTAATTCCTACCCTCTGATGAGAAGAAAAGTATTTCTTCGAAACTCCGCGGATTAAGGACTATCCACTTATTAAGTGTTTCCTTTTCAGATTATATATGTTTTTAACTGGTTTTGAACATGTTTTATTAACTATTTGCTCTCATATATATATATATATATATATATATATATATATATATATATATATATATATATATATATATAGATAGATATAGATATATATATATAGAGAGAGAGAGAGAGGGGGCGGGGTAATATATGTATAGAGAGAGAGAAGTAAAAATGTATGAGCTGCCTTTCATCTTTCGTGAGGGTCGGTAACATGGATAATTATCTTAATTTGCCTGATCAACAAATATCGATGATAGTTTTAGTTTCCTCGCCGTCAGCTTTGCTCTTTATTGGCCGATAGACTGAGTCAAATGTATTGGAGGATGTAAAGAAAAGGTGGGAATAGTGATTGGGAAAAAGAGAATGAAAATACAAAAGGAAAGAAAGAAGGCGAAATAATGCTGTAAAAAAATCTTGATCTCGGGAGGAACTAGAAAGAAAGCGATAGTGAGAAAAACGGAAAACGACCTAACTGGAAAAGAGAGAGATAGAAAGAGAAATCGGGTGAAATAGAGACACAAAGAATGTATGAACATAGCGATACAGATAAAGAGAATGGATGGAAACTATGTACATGAGGGGGTGATTAATTCTGCAGCAAGCAGACTGTGGCAAAAAAAAAAACCTGGCATCCGAAAAAGGTTGAAAAAGAAAGTGAAGTGTACAGGAAATATAAGGACGAGAAGTAAAGATCGTGAACGAATGAGAATAAGAAAGGTAGAAATAAAGAGAGATAGACAGAGACGGATACATCGAACGAAAGAGGATAAGAAAGATAGAGAGTGTAAAAATAAGTCTAAGAAAGAAAAAGAGCGAAAGAAACGGAGCAACATTGTAAGAAGGAAGTGATTTCAGGAAGATGTCGCGAAAAAAACGAGAAATAGGGAAACGAAACACGAGGAAAAAGAAGTATAAATGAACAAGAGATGTAGAAAGAGAGAAATAGTTCCTATTTACAATGCCTCCCCACGGGACAGAGTTAGACACAGGGTCGTTTTTTAACGTGGAGAAAAGGAACAAAAATAAAAATTGTCTCAGTCGTGGAGGATTTCTCCTCCGCTGACAGAGAACAAGAAATTGAAGTGCAGCATCTGAAGAACAGATACTACACTTTGATCTTGTCCCGAAGAAAGAGAGAAATAGTTTGGTTCTTCTGTTTTACGGCATATCAATCCTTTTCGCATTATTTAATACCAAATCCAGTAATTTCGGAAAAAGTGTTCATGCTTCAAATATTTATCTGTTGTGTTTGGTTTGTTTGGTTTGCGAACTGAAATTGTTTATTTATTCATCTATTTGCGGATTTTTATCCTGATCTTCATAGTTATTGTTTCATCATGTTTCGTCGGACTCATCCTCTGGCCTTCTTCAGGATGAGTTGGTAAAACAACAACAACTATTAAGATGAGGATAACAGTCCACAAATAAATGAATAAATACACAAATTACTCATTTCAAAAGATTCTAATAAAAAAAGTATAAAAATTCTTGTGTTTGATTTGAACATGATTGAGTTTACAAAGGAAAGGGAAAAATAATGACATTAATGTTTGGTGCATTCAAGACAGATTTGGTAACACTAGATAATATGAGAAGGAGAGAAAAGGAAAGAGGGAGACAGAGAGAGAGAGAGAGAGAATAATATGGGTAGAAATAACAATAAGAAATAGCAAATAAAAAGGAGAAAAAAGAATAAAAAAATAAAAGAGAGAAGGAAATAGAAATAGATAGAACTAGAGATATAAAAAGAAATTATGGAGAATGTACGTAAAGGGCGATTAACTGTGTAGCAGCCAGAATGGATTAAACCGGGTCGGATGGTCTCTAAAATGTGGTAAGAGAGAAAGAGAAATATGAGAAAGAAAGAGAGAATCAAATATGAACAAGAAGCTGAGGTAGAGAGGGGAGGAAAAGTAGGAATAATATAAGTAGAACTAGAGGGAGAGAGAGAGAGAGAGAGAGTTAGAAGAGTGCGAAAAAAAGAGAGGGAAGAAAACGAATGGAAAAATAAGGCAGAATAAAAGAGAGAGGGGAGAGGGAGAAATTGATAAAGGAGAATATGAGTAGATGGCGACTAATTGTGCACCAGCCAGACTGGGGCAAAAACGAGGATGTCCGGGGTTTCGAAGCGCCGGTACTTAATAGCAAGTGACTCTCCCTCTTGCAAATTGTGCATCGTTGCTGTCATGTAGTCAAATAAGAGTCAGCCGACAAAGACATGGCGAGCATGATTAAAGCTGACTGCGGGACTCGCTCGACTTTCGGATCTTCTTCGTATATATCTCGAGAAAAGATCACCGAATAAACGATTCGACACTAATTATATGCATCTTGCATATTCATATTTTGTCTTGTGTCGGTTCGGGGGTCTAACTGAGCCGGGTCGGGATGGAACAAGCGTCTAAAGAACGATTTGCGGATATTGGAGCAGCGGCAAAGACCCTTTTTCAAATCTGGATTATTCTTTCAAGAACTTGACTAATTTAAAATTCGATTTCAGTTTAATTGGCATTCGCCAAACATGATAGTTTATCTCGAAATGTGGGCCAGATATTAACTGCCCCTGATCTACACCTAGAAAATAGAATTGACTGTGTATTTTGTTATATATACATTTTTTAACCCCAAACAAGGCATATTGACACTTGGAACGTAGGGAATACAATTTGGGATCGTGTCTATCAAGGGACTCTGGGGAGTTGAGCAGCAAGATATCTGTCCACATTACATTTAAACTTCAGCAGGTTAGTACAGCTTGGGAAGCAGGAAGCAGGGAAGGAATTCTGAAGTTTGGCAGTTCGAGGAAAGAAACTATTAGAGTAAAAGGTTTTCCAGCATTTATCGACCGCAACAGTGAAGGGGTGGGATTTTGTTTATTTTCGGGTTAGTCGGGAGGAGGCACAAATGCTATTTTATGAGAGAAAATGTCGTTTAAGTACTTATAAAGCAGGCACAGGGATGCAATATGGTGGCGATTGGACAGAGGTTGGAGACTGGCTGACAGTACGGGACCGATTAGATTTGAGACTCTTTTTTAGATCCTATATAAAGGTAAAAGGAATCAATCGCATCGCCTCTAGCAGACTATGGGTTCGAATGCATACACGTGAAACTAACGTAAAAAATTATGTTTGTTTATCGTTTTGTTTTCTAGTGGATCCGTCAGGAAATGCTATTTATTTTTGTTTGAGGATCACAAATGAATCATACTATTCGTCAATTTAAAGGTTTCAAAACATTTTCGAATATCACATACCCACTGCGGCTTCCTCTACGCTACTATAAGATCGCTGTTCATTTGTTATGGATAACAGTCTCTACCAAACTTCTTTGTCAATTTTTTGTCTACACACATAAAACTTAGACAGAACAATTCGATTTTGTCTTTAGCCGGTAAAAATAGCTGCTAAAAGAGACAAAATTAAAAGCTAGAACTTGACAAGCGTAAGCCAATTTAATGCTTTTCCTCGCATGTGCAAACGTACATTTATACATAATATCGGTTCACGTTAACTATTTCTTATTAGTTTGACGATAGCTTATTTTTTTATAATTTTTTATATTTAATTTTTATTTTTTATATTTAATAATTTTGTATTCCTTTATTTTTTTTTATAATTTTATACTATTTTATGGCTTTTAGCCCATATTCCTTTGTATTTTTATCTTTTTATTCTATCCTTTGTTTATCCTCTATCTTATTCATTTATATTTTGTATATTTTATTGTTTTTATGTAATTTTATCTTTTTACCTTTTTAGTCTTTTATTATATTATTACTAATATTTTATATTTCATTGAAATACTAAGTTGTAATTCCGATATCCTACTGATATATAAGGACCTAGTATAACTTCCTTATTTTAAGTAAACCCCTTCCATAGTTATATCCCATAAATACATATGATTAAATAAACATCGTAGCTTAGTGGGGGATGCCCTTTTCTCTACCCTGCAACCTCTCTCCCACAGAAGAGACGTTGCGAGCCTATCCTTGTTTTATCGTTATTTCCATGGCAGGTGCTCGTCTGAACTCCAATCTCTGGCCCCCCCCCTCGCCAATCTTTCACGAAAAACACCCGTCTAGCTGAATCCACTGTGAAAAATTTCCCCCACTCTATATGTGTGCCTAAATCAAAACGCGGATTCCATGAACAAAGCTTCTTTCTTAGAACTGCATGCCTGTGGAACTCTGTTCCGTCTGCCTGCTTCCCACCGGACTACAACTTGGATGTCTTCAAGTCCAACGTTAATAAATTCCTAATGAACCGCCCCCTTAATTAAACACTTCATCAAATCTCCACACTAACGTAATGTACTTGCAATAACACTTATCCCTGAGTGGCTTCCGGGCCTTGATAAGTGGTGATCACTGTGTAAAAAAAAAAAACATCCACTTTCAATCACATTTTCTATATCCTTTCCGATAGAATAGATGCACATAGGCACACATATATTGAATCCACCAGAGCATACATAGTATACACCTACCTTCATTTTATAAGAAAAGCTATATTCGTCTTCTATCGCAGAGATTACTTTAGTTCAACCATTTCCTTCCCCAACACTTTAAATATTTTACTATTCTCCTCTCACAAAATTATTTCGCTCCTAATGTAGCTATCGCTAGACGTCGCATCCCTATTATGTTACATAGCATCTTCTCTTTTCTTCTGATGAGAAGCACTAGGCTTCGAAATACCATGGTATAAAGAGTTTTACTTATCCTACACCCCTAATTGATGTATCATCCCAATTGAATAAACGAATAAATCTATATGCGTAAGTATATTTGTTATATTATCGTTTTCTTATATTAATATATACAATCTTAAATAAAAGTCACTTTGTGTGTATGGATTCCTTCCTAATAGGTTCCGAAACGGCTGAGCCTATTTTTTGCAAATTACACACAAAGTTAATTTATATGTCTGGCAGTGTTGTTAGATACGTTTTGTACAGAAATTCATCCGATATGTATCGAAAATCGAAAAAAAAAATCTGATTTTAAAAAAGTCTTTTCTCTCTTATAGATACAAAAGGATTTTTTTTACAGTAGTATATTTTACGTTACACTGGCCAAGAGAGATAATAAAATCTCAGCAAATCGTTTCTGCTTAATAAAAACAGATTTGCTGACACCTGGACATTTATCTCAGTGGTAGCGCATTCGACTACAGATTGAATGATGCTCTGTTAAAGCTCGGGTGTACTTTACGATTTTATTTTCATTTTTTTTTTTTTATTATTAATGCCCCCAATTTACGATGAAAGAAGAGGTACCATTTAAAATTGTCACAAATAATTTCTTCGTTTGCATAATTTAAAACTAACCATTAATCAGAAGTAACTTTTGTAAGGCATTCATCGTCAAGCCCAAATATCAGATGACGTAATATTGTAAACAAACACAGGTGGAATTTGATGAACGACATTATCATTATTATTTTTATTCTTTTACTATTTTTTTTTTAATTATCCACCGGACAAAACATATATCTCGTAATATATAATACTCAATCGAGGATTGATTCTATAGTAATACATACGAAATTTGCATAAATTATAATATGTTTAAGCACCGGGCAACGGCGAACGTCGAGCTAGTTCTATATACGCTCCAGCTTTGCATTATTCTTAAGTGTTGAAGTTAGAGTTTTCCTTTGAACTGCCGAATACCATCAAAATGTTCGTGCAAAAAAAAAAAGGTTTTCTTCAGATTGCATTGCTTTCGACACACACAAAAACGACAATCCTTTTACTTTTCCTGTTTCGACCTTCGTAGAAAATCCGTCTTTTTTTCTTCCACGCGAATTCATCGTACGTTCAAACGACCCCGAGTGAACAACAAACGTTCTCTCCAATGAAAGAAATAGCATCTTTTTATATGCGACCGCGTCTTAATTTGCATATGTCACCTTTTCGTTTCCTATGGGTTGGGTTTCGAGTTTGAGTGTCGGTGACTTTTTTACAATACGTACACGCCAACCTAGGACGCTTGTTTCCATGAACGTTGTCACAACTGATTATATATATATATATATATATATATATATATATATATATATATATATATATATATATATATATATGACGGTTGCATCAATTGGTTTCTTGGATGGAAATCCAATGAAACTCGCGTGATTATTAAAGAGTGCTCAATGTAGGGCAGAGCTGGTATATAGTATGTTTATTATACAAGTATTATTGGCTACAAATGTGCATACATGTTTCAGTGGAGTCCCAATTCATACCTGATAAGTTAAAAGATAAGATCGATTCTTTAGGAGGAAACTTATAAGGTATGAACCATGTCTAGTGCTCTGTCATTAAGGCAATCTGGATATGCGTTCGATTCTCGTTCGGTTCAGATGCACTGATGAGTGGTATGACGATAAAACACGTGTTCGTAGCTAATATATATATATTGTGTGTGTGCGTGCGTGCGTGCATGCATGCGTGTGTGTGTGTGTGTGTGTGTGTGTGTGTCTTCTCATTTGGGGGCACCACATCGGGTAAGGCAAAATTATTCTTACTTAGCATTAAGGTAATGCAATCAGCTCAAGGAACAATAAACAACTACTAAAAATACGGTATATTTTTAAGTGACAGAGATTGGCTCAGTGGCCAAGCGCCAGACTTTGACCCTAAAGTCCTAGGTTCGATTATCGTCCGGTTCAAGTGCGCTGATGCCTCGTGTGACGATGAAACACGTGTATGTAGCTAATATATATTGTTTTAAATATATGTATGTCGCATGGGTGCATATATATTAAGTACTTCAAAAAATATTAAGTATTTCAAATTGTTGCATCAGAATTAACAGTGGCTTTTTTAGTATCAGGTTGAGATATGGCTCTGTTCAGTTCTAGGTGATCAACGAGAAAAGACGTGTTTTTGTAAGTTGTCCCCAAAACAGCACAGCGATTGATATAGTGACATATCTCTCTCCCTCTCTCTCTCTCTCTCTCTCTCTCTCTCTCTCTCTCTCTCTCTAACGCACACACACACACATACACATACACACGCGCATGCGAGGTTATGTTCTGGCCTATTTCACTAAATACATTTATAAACTAACAAATGTCGATGCGTTGTCACTCAGATTTCACGGAATACTACTGGTTATTATCGTTGAGAAATCATTGATAATGACTCGTGTGAGAACTAGTGAATAAATAATAATAATAATAATAATAATAATAATAATAATAATAATAATAAATCGCATCCCTATCACGTCAGCTCTTGTTGCTCATAAAGCAAACAGTCATCCCCCCCCCTTCCCAACCTATATTCTGGCACCACCCTAATGTTGTCTACCCTTGTATCTCTCGTTCGCTTCTGGGCACGCTCGTAAGTCCGAGTGACAAGGCTTAATTGAAAGAGCGTATTCACGTCTCATGAAAGCCATCGCGTCGATTTGACAACATACCACAACCACTAATTGAATAAAAGCACTTAAAAGGCTTTCTAGGTAGATAGAGAGTCGCGCGGAAGAGGAGGGGAGAGGGGTAGTCACAAAGTCAAACAAGCGGATGAAAATCCTCAGTTTGGCCAAACCCGGGCGTGATAAGGTGTCGCAGCGACAATCGACTAAACGCTTGTGATGATAGCGTCGATTTATCCGCCACGAGCTTCACTCTGAAGACTTCGATTCTTTTCTCTTTTTTATATTCATTCTCTATGTTTTCTTTTCGTCTCCATCTTTTTTGTCTTCTTCATGCTCCATTTGTTTGCTTCTTTTTTTCTCTTTCTCCTTTTCTTATTCATTCTCTATTTTCTTTTATTAATTATTTATTTATTCTATCGTTTCTCTTCGTATTTATCTATATATCTATAAAAGTGAGAATGTGTGAGGACATTCTCATCCTATATACTCAACGAATGTTTGATCTACAGACTTGAAATTTGGTATATAAGGTATTCAGACGTGTAAAAAAATTTTCATCCGGAAAAGGGACTGCTAAGAAGTCAAAACTGAAAAACTGTGGTAATCTTTTTTATTTGTTTGTCAACGGTTTCACGACGGCGCATGCGCGAATCGTTCATAAGGCAGCTTCCTTATGTTAAGAATAAGTAGGTTTTAAAAAAAAAAGCATTTTTAAAGCGTGGCAAGCTGTTCTAATGGTTATTGTACCTATTTACTATGCCTCCCCACGGGACAGAGTTTACAAAAATAAAAATTGTCTCAGTCGTGAAGGATTTCTCCTCCACCGAAAGAGAACAAGAAATAGAAGTGCAGCATCTGAAGAACAGATGGTATTTATTTGCTCCCCCACCGAGCAAATTAGGCACAAGGCCAATTTTTAATGTGAGGAGTGAAGGGAGGGGGAAGGGAAAAAGGGGACCAGCTCCCGAGAGGTGGGAAATGGGAGCTGGTTAAAGGTCAGGCATGTGGGGATGCCCCCACATCTGGTCTTTGCTAGTCATAGCTAGTCATAGCTTGCAGTATCTGCCGGAACAGATGGTATTTATTTGCTCCCCCACCGAGCAAATTAGGCACAAGGCCAATTTTTAATGTGAGGAGTGAAGGGAGGGGAAAGGGAAAAAGGGGACCAGCTCCCGAGAGGTGGGAAATGGGAGCTAGTTAAAGGTCAGACATGTGGGGTTGCCCCCACATCTGGTCTTTGTTTGCAGTATCTGCCGGAACAGATGGTATTTATTTGCTCCCCCACTGAGCAAATTAGGCACAAGGCCGTTTTTAATGTGAGGTAAAAAACCAGCTCCCCTAAAAGCCGGCAAAAAGGGGGCACTCTGGTTACCAAAAATAATAATTGTCCCAGTATAGAGGGTTTCCCCTCCATTGACTGGTACAAATTATCTTAAGTGCAGCATCTGCCGGAACAGATGGTATTTATTTGCTCCCCCACCGAGCAAATTAGGCACAAGGCCGATTTTTAATGTGAGGAGTGAAGGGAGGGGGAAGGGGAAAAGGGGACCAGCTCCTGAGAGGTGGGAAATGGGAGCTGGTTAAAGGTCAGGCATGTGGGGTTGCCCCCACATCTGGTCTTTGCTAGTCATAGCTAGTCATAGCTAGTCATAGCTTGCAGCATCTGCCGGAACAGATGGTGTTTATTTGCTCCCCCACTGAGCAAATTAGGCACAAGGCCGTTTTTAATGTGAGGTAAAAACCAGCTCCCCTAAAAGTAGGCAAAAAGGGGGAACTCTGGTTACCAAAAATAATAATTGTCCCAGTATAGAGGGTTTCCCCTCCATTGACTGGTACAAATTATCTTAAGTGCAGCATCTGCCGGAACAGATGGTATTTATTTGCTCCCCCACTGAGCAAATTAGGCACAAGGACGTTTATAATGTGAGGTAAAAACCAGCTCCCCTAAAAGTAGGCAAAAAGGGGGCACTCTGGTTACCAAAAATAATAATTGTCCCAGTATAGAGGGTTTCCCCTCCATTGACTGGTACAAATTATCTTAAGTGCAGCATCTGAAGAACAGATGGTATTTATTTGCTCCCCCACCAAGCAAATTAGGCACAAGGCCGATTTTTAATGTGAGGAGTGAAGGGAGGGGGAAGGGAAAAAGGGGACCAGCTCCCGAGAGGTGGGAAATGGGAGCTGGTTAATGGTCAGGCATGTGGGGTTGCCCCCACCTCTGGTCTTTGCTAGTCATAGCTAGTCATAGCTAGTCATAGCTTGCAGCATCTGAAGAACAGATGGTATTTATTTGCTCCCCCACCGAGCAAATTAGGCACAAGGCCAATTTTTAATGTGAGGAGTGAAGGGAGGGGGAAGGGAAAAAGGGGACCAGCTCCCGAGAGGCGGGAATTGGGAGCTGGTTAATGGTCAGGCATGTGGGGTTGCCCCCACATCTGGTCTTTGCTAGTCATAGCTTGCAGTATCTGCCGGAACAGATGGTATTTATTTGCTCCCCCACCGAGCAAATTAGGCACAAGGCCGATTTTTAATGTGAGGAGTGAAGGGAGGGGGAAGGGAAAAAGGGGACCAGCTCCCGAGAGGTGGGAAATGGGAGCTGGTTAATGGTCAGGCATGTGGGGTTGCCCCCACATCTGGTCTTTGCTAGTCATAGCTAGTCATAGCTTGCAGTATCTGCCGGAACAGATACTACACTTTGATCTTGTCCCGAAGGCCAAGCTAATGGTTATTGTAATTGACAAGCTGTCTTTAGGTTTTGGTTTCGATTTCAGCACGAGTATTTTTTTTTTACTTACATGAAGTTAACTATTTGGAAAAAAAATCATAATACTCGCATGCACATCCTTGAGTGGCCTATCGGCTTTGATAAGTGGTGACGTTTATGTAAAAAAAAAATGTCTCAGTTCTTTTCCTTCTTTTTCTTTTTTTTTTTTTTGGTAAAAAATAGCATCAAATGTATTTTATTTTAATAAATCCGAATCCATTGCGTTTTGTTTTCTTTTGTTTTGTTTTTTTTTTTTTATATGATGTTTGTATATTTTTTTTAGATGGGACCTGATAATTATTTTCTTATGTGTGTTATTTGGATTGTTTGGACAATTGGTCTCATTTTGCTTGTTTTTTCCACAAAGTTTCGGCCGATGTAACCTCCGATCGTATTCATCTAAGTAATCTGATTAATGTAGTGTCAGAATATATCTGGTTATTACGGATTATCTCCAATACCCCTATTGTAGTCTGTAACATATTTCCATTGTATGGGCGCGCGACGCGAACGGAAATCTCACGATATCATGATGCCATTGTCAGACAAAACAAATACTACCCTTCGATCCTAGGCAGAAACCAAGAAGGTATATTTTAGTTTCACATGCGGCCCAAAAGCATCGTTTTATTTCATTTCATTTTATTTCATTTTTACATTGTGTGTTCGGTGATCGGGGGATCCTATTTATTAAAAATGTAAATGAAAGGTGATAACATGCTACGAACATTAAATTAATTATAATTTATAATCTAGAACTCGTGACACACGTACGTACGTACATTAAAGGTAATCTAAATATTAATTTACTTGTCCGTACGTCCAGTGTCACAACAAACATCATCATCGCAAACATTAATTAAAGAGAAACTAATTATCGCCTTTTATAGTCGCTCTTTATCAGTTAAACCATTTCCTCTCCAAAAATAAAAAAAAAACATGGCTGTCTGTTTACAGTTTCAAACTGGTTATATAATTTTATAATTTGAAAAAAAAAGTTATGTTGAAAGGAGACTGTAAGTTTGCTTGTTTTTTAATTTGTCAAGTGAATTGACATCTGTTCCTTTATAATTTATATAAAAAAATTTAAAGGAAAAAAAATACGTTATGTGTTGACTTTTCATTTTTAAATCCATTTTTTTAGCTTTAAAAGGCTAAAAACGAATTTGCTAAAAAGTTAAATTCGTCGTTATTTGTTTAATTTTATTTTTTATTCATTTTATTTATGATATGTTTTAAAAATTCACAACTGCCGTGGAATTTCCACGGGTTCTGCTGATACAGTAATAACATATAGATTCTTTTTTCTTTCCCCTTCTTTTCTCTGATGAAGAAGGAAAAAATAGAAGAGGAGACAATCGAGAGATTGTGCAAATTTTAGCGGATTCAGACCGGAATCTGAGGATGGTTGATACAAGATAAACAAAACGATGAACGTAATATATCTGTTAACTGTGAACGGGCGGCGGAGATTAGAAAAGCGAAAGAGAGCGAGAGAATGAGGGGGAGGGGGAGGAGAAAGTGGATGGAGTTGTTTGATTTCGAAGCCGCGTTTTTGTATTTATGCTCGCGTAAATAGCAGTTATTTGCACGGAAGTGTAGGCCTGTAGAATGGGTGCCGTCTGGGAGGTTATTACAGCTAATTAGGGTCCATTAGATGAGTTCTTTCTCTTTATACAGATCTACAAAAGTGTGTGTGTGTGTGTGTGTGTGTGTGTGTGTGTGTCTGTGTGTGTGTGTGTGTGTGTGTGTGTGTGTGTGTGTGTGTGTGTGTGT
>NC_136509.1:1275232-1310232 GCF_053919585.1 Euprymna scolopes | reverse complement strand
CAAAAAACGTGTTTACATTGGGCTTGAAGACGACCATGTTGTAGTCAGCTGGAAAGCAGACCAGCAAAACAAAATTCCACAGGTGTGTAGTTCTAGGAAATAAGCTTTGTTTATAGAATATATGTTTAGATTTAGACACAGATAGAGAATGGGGGAAATTGTTGATAGTACTTGTAGCTAGACGATTATTTCTTTTATGAACGTCTGACATAGGGGGGAGGCATAGATTGACGCTCAGACGAGCACTTTCCATAAAATAACAATAACACAGAGAAAGACTCGCAACGTCTCTTCTGTGGGAAAAACGTTGCAGAGGAAAAAGTGCATCACCTACTAGATTTCGAAACCGCTTTAGAACTCTGTCAAGGCAGAATAGATTGCTCTGAGCAGCTCCTGCGCAAATATGACAACAATACTTAATCCTAGGACGTACTTGGTTTTTATACAGGTAGAGGTTTGCATCGGCAGTGACATATCTGCTGAAGCGGTAGAATGATCCAACTATTTTCCGGCGATCTTAGCAACGCATTTTAAGTATGTGTTCCATTTCAGATCAGGAGTGAAGATTAGACCTAGAAACTTGTCAAAACATAGTGCTTGCCTAAGACGAAAGCCATTCATTTCAATTGGGGCCAAATGAGGTTCACAGTGTTGATGATGGAAAGAGAGAAGGTTGATTTTCGATGCATTAAAATTAACTAGTCACCTTTTTCCTCATTGCACCACGTGTTTAAGGTCAGAAGAGAAACAGAGAGAGCTTGTTCATTGCCGGCCTTTAGAGTGTTGCCATATACGCTGATGTCTACATAAATGTCTACGAATGATCTAAGAATGTAATTTGGGAGATCGTATATGAAGTTTAGGAAAAACGTGTGGCTTAGGGTGGAACCTTGAAGGAACACCAGCGTGGATACTATGAACTTCTGACTCCTGCCCATCGACAACTACTCTTATAAGCTAATCAGAGAGAAAGAATTTAATAATTGATAGGATATTTACAATTATTCTGTAGCTGGAAATCTTGTGAATTAGTCCGTTATGCCACACCCATATATTTGTAACATTCTTCTCTATGTTCAGAGAGCATAATTAAGAATCAGATTCTCAGACTTTCATGTGCTTTAAACTTTTCAACATAGCGAAACTTATTTAAATTTCCTCTTCTGTTCTCATTAAGCTCATGAAGTTATCATACCCAACCATAGTATACGTGTAGCCCTCTTTTCAAATCCGAGCATCCAAATACGTAGATTAGGGAGTATGTCCATTTAATTATTGTCCATTGTAGTAACTTTCTCGATTTCTCGACATACACAGACGCAGCTGATAACAGAAGATATAGTTTTTCTGTATCTCATTCTATCCCCCAGACTGTAACATTCTAACTGTGAGGATCATTAAATTTTATTTGTCGAACTAATTCTGGCTCATTTAAGAACGCTGATAATCTTTTGATAATAGTAGATATCATCCTGAACATTCTAGTGAGTTGCTCAAAATGACGAGATGCTTCAAAAGAACTAATGACAAATAACACGCTACCTGCGAATTCTTCCTTCAAACTCTTCGGCCTAAAGTTCACAGGTGATATGAACTAATAGGAGCAAATACATTGAGGACATTGCAAAGGCTGCTGCAAAAAAGGTAGGTTTACTTCATCGAGCAAGAAGACTACTCACACCTGAAAGATCCTGTACCTCTACAAAGGCACCATTCGTCCATGCATGGAGTATTGTTGCCACATCTGGGCTGGTGCATCTACCACTACTAACCTCTCCCTCTTAGATAAAGTCCAAAAAAGAGTCTTCAACCTAATAAGTACCACTTTGTAAACTAAGCTTCAATTCCTGTCCCATTGCCACAATGTTGCATCTCTGTGTCTGTTTTACAAATATTTTAATGGAATGTGCTCTGATGAACTCTCTTGCACTGGTGCCTCCTCGGCGTACA
Organism: Euprymna scolopes; assembly: GCF_053919585.1. Lineage (NCBI taxonomy): Eukaryota > Metazoa > Mollusca > Cephalopoda > Sepiida > Sepiolidae > Euprymna > Euprymna scolopes. The sequence goes on along the minus strand of NC_136509.1, from coordinate 1,308,282 downwards.
TATCCCTGACAAACCCGTTTAGCAACAAAATTTCATCTTTTCACTGTTGAGGTCTCTAAATGCCAGAAAGTTTCTAATCTAATACTTTCTTTCCTCAAACAACTAGACTTTGGAATTCCCTTCCTGCTACCTGTTTCCCTGACTGTACTGATATGCAGAAGTTTAAATTGTAACATAAACCAACATTTTGTTAATCTTTACTATGCATGGTTCAAAATAGAAGCCCTTTACGTCCAAGTGGCGATATGCCTTGATAGAAGTGAACCTATGTAAAAGAATAAACTAACTGGGATTCCATCAGAGATCATATCAGAGACATCCCAACGAGCAAAATCTTTTCGTTCCTTGTTTAACAGTATGCAATAATGCAACTGAGTGAGCCAAAGCGGGCAGTGAAGCAAATGTCCCAGCATAGAAAATTTATAGCAAGCAAGCCCCAATCTTTCCAGTGGTTTACTTCAAACCGTGCAACTGTTATTGTCGATAGGTTAGATAACCCTAACATGTTTTGAATGATCTAAATATTAATGTAAATGCCCGTGCATCCAGTGGCACACTAAGCATCATCATCGTAACATTAATTAATGAGAAACGAATTACCTTCCTTTATAGCTGCTCTTTATCAATTAAAAATGATTAAAACCATTTCCTCTCTAAACGTGTTCAAAAATAAATATGGCTGTTTGTTTACGATTTCAAATTGTCTATTTTATTTTATAATAAAAAAATAATGTTAAGAGCATATAAGAGCATGTAAGTTGTTTTATAGTTTTAAAAATTTTTTAAATGTGCAAATGAATTGACATCTGTTCCTTTATAATTTATACAAAATATTAATTAGAAAAGAAACAAAACACTGTGTTGTGTGTTGAGTTTTCATTGAAAAAATGTAAATCTTTTAAATCCATTTTTTCAACTTTATAACGTTAAAAAAGAATTTGCTAAAAATTGTTTTAAAATTCGTCATTATTTGTTTTGTTATAGCAGCGGGGCAGCGTTTCCCGGGTGTTTGGAGGTTTGTATGTTGGAGGGTGGGACTCTGTTTTAATATTATTAAAAAAAACACGGTGTTATAAAAAATTGGAAAAACCAAAACAAAGCAAAACCGCGAACAAATGTAAAAAAAAAAAAAGGAAAAAAAGTTTAGGTAGGAAGACAGGCTGGAACCCGGACCATCGAGGTTAATGCGGAAAAATGGCTGACACGTTACCTCTATGCTAAAGAGACACACAATTGGGAACAGATAAAATTAACCCTTTAAAAACACTTGCAGGTGGTTGAAACTAACGTCAACGTTTTCTAGTTCAAACATGACGTCATTGTCGTAGTATCAGAAGGAGGCCGAGTTTAGGGTGAAGGAAAACCCATACACACACCCATACCCACACACACATTAAAGCGACTAATCGGTGCAAGATTTTAAGAACGCTGGGGGCTGACTGTTAAAGTTTCTTGTAAAAACTGGAATCCAATGTTAGTTCGTTTCGTTTAAGTAATCCTTCGAATCGCAACCCCCACCCCCTACAGAAAGAGAAAAAATATAAATTAAGGAAAAAGAAAGGAAAAAAAGAAGAAAAAATTTATAAAATCGCACAAGTAACCCACAGAATAACTGGAATGTAAAGTCGCGTTTAACCCGACGGAAAAATGCCAATCCATATGTTTTAAGCCACTAAGAACTCAAATCGGTGTTCCCCGTATATTCCTCTGTGGACGTATCCGCAGCGGTGTTAAGTGGTCGCGGGCGGAGTATGAATGGAATAGAGAGAAAAGATTTTACAACCTCCATCAATTCTAACCGATTGTGGCAGTGAACTCTCACCGGAAAAAATATAGAAATGTACGAATATTAAGGAACTAAGAGTAATAGGCCTATAACAGCAGTAAAATCCCACCCCTACACAATAGAGACTCCTAGATGTAAAAAAGACCTTCTACGCTAATAGTTTATTCCCTAGGACTGCTAAACTTTGGAACTCGCTTCCGGGTTCCTGCTTCCTTGACTGTACTGACATCCAGAAGTGCAGGTTTAATGTAAACAGACATCTTGCTGCTCAACTCTCTTTATAATGCCCCTGAAAATTATGTCCCAGATAGTAGCCCCTTACATCAAATATATGCCTTGTTTGGGGGGGGAATGCAATAAGAAAAATAGCTTCCAGATATGATATACTTTCAGATGTGATATACTTCCAGTTTAAGTTAAAAAATAAAAATTATTTTTCTGAAAATAAGTATGCGAATAGTTTATACGATTTACTTCGGAAAACTTGTTTATATATATATATATATATATATATATATATATATATATATATATATATATATATATATATATATATATATAGCTTGAAGTTGCCATTTTTCAAAAGTAGAGGTAAATAATGAAATATAACGAGGTTAATACAAGAGTGCTCAATACGGAAGTAGAGCTAGTTAAATTTTCAGTTTGTCTTTACATAAGCAGTAATTTGTTGCTACACAGTCATGAGCATGTTTCGGTCTTCTAGTGTTTAGTAACTAGAGACCTCTTCAGGCAACAAACGCTTATTTACGAATTTGTAGTAACAAATTACTGCTTATGTAAAGACAAACTGAATATATATATATATATATATATATATATATATATATATATATAAAATAGTTTTCTTTTAATTCCGACCGTGTAATAAAAATGATTTCAATATATTTAATGAAATGTAATAAGCAAACATCATACGTAATTTCAATAGTTATTTGTAAGAGTTTCTCTGACGTTACTGAGTAAAATAAAATTACTCCATAATATGTGCATACGTTAAAGAAATTACTTTATTAATTGTTTTTAGGATTAAAAACAATATCATAAATCCTAAATAAAGTAAATTGCATTTAATATTTTTACATAATGTTCAGTTTAATTATTTTTATTATTAAAAAAGAAAACATGATATTTTTGAAATAATATAAAACTACTTCGGTAAGTAATTACTTTTTTTTTTAAAGGATTTATAAAAATATTATATTCACGATATAAACTCAATTGTATTAAATAGTTTTAATTTAAATCAATTTAATTAAATATATTTTATAATAACAAAATTATTACTTTTGTAAAAAAAAAAATGAAATATCAGTTCTTTCTAAACGAAAGAAAAATTAAAGAAAATGTTTAAATATTTTCTTTTATATTGTAAACTTTTACTTGTAACTAAAACCGGAAGTACCAATAAGTATTTTATATCTAGATGTTATTGTGGCCTTATACCGTTTTCGAATCGAGACTTATACCCACATTGAAACCGACAATTTATTAAATTTGAATCGACTTTTATTACCAATCTTAAATGTTTTACTCGTTCACATTTATTTAAAATCTTGCTTTTTTTATACATTTTTATATCAACGATATGTTTGCACATAATTTTGTTGATATTTTTCTGTGCATATTTATATATTTTTAGTTATTTTCATCAGATTATTTTGTTTTAAATAATGACAATGTTCGTCCGAATCTTTTTTATTTCAATGGCCACCATGTTTTTTTGTTTCCTTTCTTCTGCGTTATTTATTTATTTATTCATATCATAAATATAAGCAATTCGACAAAAACACGAATAAAAATGAATGATTACCTGTCGCAGTTATAAATAAAAAATGAATGTAATAGCTAATAACATAAGTAAAATACGAAGAAACTGCTAACAAAAGGAAAAACAAAATCATTTAAATCGTTTTTCTGTTTTTGTTTCCTTTCACGTTTTTGTTTTTAATTATGCGCCAAACAAATTTTTCGATCGCTTTTCATCTTCCTAAAACCGACGTATATTTTGAATATAAACCTGAATGCCAAAGTGTTTGATTGATGATATAAAAAAAATTGAGGTTGCGTGTATGAAAAATACAAGGGGAAAAAAGAAATCATTTTTTTAATAATTTTGTACGTGTCTATGTGTTTTGTGATGAGTTTGTTGTCTATCGTATGTATGTCTGTTTTTTTTTGTGTTATGTGTATATGTTGTGTATTACGTTTATACTCTTCTGTGGCGTATGTGTATTTTTCGCGTAGTCTACGATTGTACAGTGTATATGCTGTTTATATGCACTGCGTTCTGTGTTTATATCTGCTCTGTGGTTCCTATTTACTGACATTCCCGTAAGAAAGTTAAATACAAGGTCAGTTTTTAATGCTACTAAGACTAAGCTTCTTTCCTTTAACAATTACACAAATATCTTCTTAACCAATGATTATCATAAAAAAATAACCCTGCCTCAGAGCCCAACTTTCAAACTCCTTGATCTTCAAACATTTACAGGAAACACGAATTGAAACAAATAAATTTGAGGGCATTGCTAAGACTGCTGAGAAGAAGGTGGGGAGCATGCTCTTATTCTTCCTTGCTCTTGACTCAGTCAAGAAAGTTGACCAACACTGACGATTTGAAACCAACGTTTCAATGATCTCTTAACCACTTGCTGTTCGAACCGTGTGACCTAGGGGTTGGGTTAGGGTTAGGGTTTAGGCCTAGGGGTTGGGTTTCAGGTTAGCTTTAATGAATCTTCAGTCAGGTTTTTCTCTGTCCAACCTTGCTTTCTTCAACCGTGTAAGGGACCTGGGGTATTTTTTTATGGATATCACTCTAGATAAAGCATGAAGCCGCTTGATATGATGAGCTAAAACAATATCACTTCAAGGTCAAAAACTATACCACTTCAAGGTCAAAAACTATATCACGTCAAGGTCAAAAACTATATCACTTCAAGGTCAAAAACAAATCACTTCGAGGTCAAAAACTAGTCAATGATAAATCTTATATTGTTTAAACCTAGAAAACAACATTTTTCTCCTTTGTTAGAAACATCGCTCATAGAATGTGAGGACTAAAGGGCAAAATAAGGAAGTTACGTGGTTGATGAAGATAAACCTAAGGTCCACTTTCTACTCTCAGTTGCTTTGTAGATGAATTCTATTCGTTTACAACGAATGACATGGCCAGCGTATGCTGGTATGAATTCTGGCACAGGCGAATCAGTACAGGTTAGTGTGACCGATAGTAACTGAAATTAATTCTCAAGCTCATTGGCAGGTATGATCCACACGGTCCAATTTGACGAGGAAGATTAGAAGTGTTAGAATCCAAACAATATGAGCTTATCCGTAGATATGACGTCACGAAAAGCAAAACAAAGAAAATATTGTTTTTTCAATCAGTCTAGCAAAGGATTTTTGTGACGACTAGTCTATAAATTTATGTCTTAAAGCAAAAACTGCGAAAAACGAAATTATATTCAAAAAGACCTGGCCACCTCGACGACGAGACGATACCTAGCAGCAGAACGATCTGGTCAGAGAAGACTGAACGATGCAGAAATTAAACGATGAGGAAAAAGAACGAAGAGAAGGAATCGAGTCGTACAATTCACATTCGACGGTGAAAAAGAAGGTAGAAAAGGGTTCACGTGCACAAATAATTATAAAGAACACGCACAAGACTGTCGATTAATAATAAAAACAGGAAGAAGAGAACTGAAAATTAATATAAAACTTAAATAGGACACACTTGTTCAAATTTAATTAAAGAGATGGTTACGAATCTTGTTATTAGTGCCGTAATGTTACAGAAAGATGTAATGCAGACAATGATCAAAAGGTTCCAATCACTTAACGACTTTCACTCCTATTGCCCAGGATGTACTTCCATCTTTATTTTATGTTCTCTGCTTTATCTCAGATCTTGACTAGAGCCGGGAATTGAGTCGGTAGAAGGCATGACGTGCAAGATCAATTCGCGCTTTGATGCCAGTTCCACCTTTGCCCGTGGCTGTGATGATGACGGTAAAATATTTGAGACTCTCAACCACTTCAAGAACATCCCGACTGAAAACGATGTTTTGTTTGTTTGTATGAAGTCGACAGTGAGTATTTTTATCTTCACGGTATTTGTTTCCATCCCAATATGCGATGCCAAATGCTGAAACTAATTAATAGCAGACTATAGAGAAGTAAATGTTTCAACGTTCTTGTGTAACATAGCATGAACGTGCATATGCAAATGCATGCGAAATAACGTCACCGGTATCGAAAAATAAAGACTAGAAAAAGGAGATCACGTTAGAGATGAAAATAACGTTCGAGATGACATCGGTGACGTCACAACCGTAACAATGCGAAAATAAATGTAGTTACAAAGAAAAGGCGAGTTGAAGTTATTTTCCATCCCTTGTCTACTTTGCGACTGAGCATACAACGTGTTGGTTCCTGTTTACCGTTACACTTGTGTTTTAATAATTGGTTAGTTTTAGGTATTTACTTTTATGTTTCCTCCAACTTCAATCTGTGATCAGACGGCGAAGTTTCAAATGTGTAGTTCTATGAATATATGACGATGGTTGAAGCATAATTATAAAATACAGAAATAATGGTATGAAAAAAAAATGGTTAAAATACGAAAAAAATGTAATATCTTGTTTTCACGTGACAGACCAATTAAAAGAGAAAAATAATTTTCTTCCTTGTTCTCCTCGGACAGCATCACTTTTCATTCGAAACCGGGCGAATATCCGTTCGCCAATTAGAGTCGTGCCTGAAATTTGTGCGGTTAAAACCCGCCACAAACCCGCACACAACATTTGCTGTTTTGTTAACACAAGTTCTGTATTTTATGAAATCGCGAAAAATTAACAACGCTTTTATTTATCGTTTCGTATGAAAGACAAGTTAAACGCTTGAATGTTTGTCAGCAACGCCCTGCTCTCCGGGTGGTGATGAGCACTTGATATCCTGAAAATATTTCTCAAGTTAAAATATTGGTGAGGTGAGAAAACAGACTGTATCCCTGTGGTTAAGGACATCTGTTTGGGACAGGGTGTGTATACTTCGAGGGGTGAGAAAATAACAAGGCAAGGGATAGCGAATAATTAGATAGAAATTAATAAAAAATAGAAGGAAAAGGGTTAATAAGGAAAGGGTGAAAAAAGCAATAGATGGGATATGAAAAATATAGAGAGGAAAGAGGAGAACAAAGACGAATAGAAAGACGAAAAGAAAGAAAGAGGAAAGAGGAATAAACGATAAAGAGGTCAATTAGATAGAAATAAACACAGAAAAATAAAAGGAAAGAACAGAAGAAGTAAAGAATGATACTAGAAACGGCACAGAAAGAAAGACAAAAACAATTAAGGGCACAAAGAAAAAGTGAAGAAGAAGGATGAGAGGGAAGGAAATGGCAGAAGGATCAATTAGAAATGAATATAGAAAAAGCGATAGAATGGAAAGGTTGAAAGAATGGTGTAAAAGATTAAAAGACGTGAACAAAGAAACAGAAACAAAGTAAGGAAGAAAAAAAAAGAGGTAAGTGGATACGGAAGGGGAAAAAACAGAGAAGAATAAAAAGGAAATAAACAAAAAAGCAGCAAAAAAAAATAAATAAGAAAGGCTGGAGTAAATAAGTGTGAAAAAGCGAAGGAGAAAAATTAATAACTGGAAAGAACAAAATTAATAAGAAAAGGTTGAGCAGATACTTAGAAATTAATAATTTATATATATATATATATATATATATATATATATATATATATATATATATATATCCATTCATGTGAAATCTTTTTATCATTTTTCTTTTGCCTCCTGTTCCCCCTACCTCACCCTTTTTTTAACCAAGTAAGATCTGTGACTTACTTGTAGTTTCATTAAATACTTTTATATCCAAAATCCGATCCTGCATTTTGCTAATTCCAGCCCTCTGATGAGAAGGAGAGTATTTCTTCGAAACTCTGCGGATTAAGGACTATCCACTTATCTTGTTTCCTTTTTTAAAATTATATATGTTTTTAACTCTTTTTCAAGATGTCTTTTAACATGTTTTATTAATCATTTGTTTATATATATATATATATATATATATATATATATATATATATATATATATATATATATATTTAGTTTATGTGGGTAAAATAAATTAAATTTTTACTCGAAATGACTCCTCATGTAATAATAATAATAATAATAATAATAATAATAATAATAATAATATATACATATATTATTATTATTATTATTATTATTATTATTATTATTACATGAGGAGTAGTTTCGAGTAAAAATTTAATTTATTTTACCCACATAAACTAGAGAAATGGGCGATTAAAATGTTGACACATTGTAATCGTGTAAGAATTAAGATGGATGCCATCAGTACTTTCGTAAGTATGAAGTGGCCTTGAAACAACTGTTAAAAGCTGTTTCAATTATTTGTCATTCTAAATTATAAAAATAAATAATTTAAAATAAAAGTTGTTTAAAAATTGTTTAAATTATTTGTCATGTTTTTTTTCTGCATTTCGTTCCGTTTCACTCGATCCTAGTTTTTGATCGCAAGGTCAAGGCTGCTTCATGTTTACGAAATTGCTGATAGCATCCATCTTGATTCTTACACGATTAAAATGTTTACACATGTTAATCACGCCTTTCTCAAGTTTCGATGGTTAAAATAGATTAATTTTTTACACAAAATTACTCCCCATGTAATAATGCTTAAGATAAGAAATATTTTGAATGTCTTATTTTTCTTATATCATTCGGAAATCCTATTTAGCGACATTGCCGAAAGAATTAATGGAAGGACTGTTAGCAAACCGTGGGAACTGAGAGTAAAGAAAAGCGAAAAGAAAAATAATTTATTAAACTATAATGGGAGGAGAAAAGAAAAAGCAAAAAAAAAAGAAGGAAGGAAGGAAAGAAAGAACTATTAAAAATGAAACAAGGGATGAAAAAAAAAACCGGTTCCTTATAAACAGTTACGTGGAATAACGAGGCTGAGATTCGATCGTACGTCATTTACCGACCTAAGCTCATGTCTTTTGACGTCTGACTTAACGAAGTTCGCGGTGTAATAATGGACGGAGCTGTCATCGTCTGCCTTTCTAATAAAGTAAAAAAAATCAAAAACAAACATCAACAAAACAGGAATTAAAAATAGAAGCAAAGAAGAAAGATATCCATTATCGTGTGGGTATTATAGCAGGCAGATTTCCTGTTAACACCCGAGTATAGTAACCTCGACTCTGCTTACGACCACTACTACTACTACTACTACTACTACTACTAGGATTAATTAGATTATTTTACGAAACGCTTCGTTGTTTTATTTTTATTTTATTTTTTTTAATTCATTTATTTATTTATAAATGCTTTCTTGTTTTGTATTGTTTGGTTCAGTCAATGGACAAAAAATATGGCCACGTCCGCCATCTTTGATTCTGTTTTCTTTGATTTTCTTGCCTTCCCTCCACCCTCGTTACTGTCCCTGGGGTCCATTCATCGTTGTTAAACAGTAAATGAGCGAAACGAGAAATAGAAGAAGAAAGTTTTTTTTTACTGGTTTTTTGTTTTTTGTTTTTTTTTTGCTTTTTCTTTTCCTTTTAAATATTTTTTTTTTTTTGTAATTATTGTTTTATGTTTGTCTTTTGTTGTTATTGCTGTTGTGTGTTGAAGGTGAAAGTGGGGGATGCAATTGTAGGGTGTTGTGGCTCAATCGTTAGTTGTGCAAACGAAAGGACGAACGGGGACGCTTCAACCAGACAAGTTGATTAAGTTATTTGGCGTACACTGTGGAAACAAAAAACGTGTTATTGATGTGTTCAGAATCTCATTTGGTCGTGATTATCAAGACGTTAGGCGGTTAAGGTGAATGGAGGGAAGATTCAGCGGGCCGGGACTTGAAGGTACGGATGAAAAGAAGAAGGGGAACATCGCTGAATCTAAACAAAAGAGGAAAACTTTTTGCCGGGTTGACTGAAGTTAATAATGGAGTTTCAAGGAAAAAACTCAATTTTGACTAAGAAAAAATAATTACAGGAAAAGGTAACAATTTTGGAGAGGAAAGAAAATGATAGAAAAAGTTTACAATGTTTGTTAAAAAGAAGTCATAGGAAAAAGTCACAATTTTGAGTAGGAAAAATTTACATGAAATACACACTATTTTAGATATGAAAGTAACAGGATAAGAAACATTTACAAGAAAAGGTTACAATTCGGTATATAAAAAAATGTCACAGAAATAAGAAACAATTTTTCATAGGAATGAATTTGGCAAGAAAAGTCACATTTTTTTATAAGAAAGTGATAGGAAACGTCACAATTTTTTATATGAAAGAATATGACAGAAAAAAGTCACAATTTTTTATAAGAACAGAAAATGATAGGAAAAATCACAATTTTGTATATGAAAGTAAAACAGAAAAGGGATAAAGAAAATTCATAGAAAATAAAGCCACTGAAAGAAGTCATAATTATATATAAGAAATGTCACAGGTAACGGTTATAACTTTAGTTAGGCAAGAAAACCACAAGAAATGTCACAATTTTGTATATGTATGAAAGTTAAAAAGTGTTTACAGTTTTTAGTTAGAGAAAGAAAGACACAGAAAAGGCACAATTTTGGCTAGGAATGATAGTGACATGAAAAAGATGCACATTTTCTTAGAAAAAGGCACAGGAAAAGTTACAATTTTGGCTAGAAAATATAGTCTGAGGAAAAATATTCAATTTATGTATATCACAAAAAAATAAAACAAAACATCTTCATCATAGTTGTCCGATTGGCAAGAGACAATGGACACCCTCTGCAAGGGTGTCCTCGCAGGGGGTTTATGATGAAGCAAAAGTTGCATAATACAAAACTTCGCTTCAACTAAACTGGAATTGTTTGAGGTCTATGTCAGTGTGAAGTCGAGGGTGATTAGAAGAAATCCGGGATAAACTGAGACTAATGTTATTTTCGAGTTTTGTTCAAACCTAATGTCACAAACAAATCGTGAGAGTCGCCGCCACAAGGACGAATAAGGAGGATGCATGAGTTCATACCTTTCCCAAACGTTTCTGAATTTTTTAGATGAGGATTGATTATTCTTATTATTTCCATTCGTCGGACTACTATTTTCATCTTCAGTGTTATTTTCACAACGTTTCGGTCGATATAACTCCCGACCTTCTCCAGGTGTATCTTATCAAACTCTAATCTTTCTGTCGAACTGAGAGATCTTTCTGCCAAACTCAGGTATCTTTCTATCGAACATGGAATCTACACGGGATTTCGAATGGAACTCTTTATTTAATCCACTGGGGTTACACTTCTACCCAGTTATGGTTGATGGAGCAAGTGCATGTTACGCTAATGGATTAAATAAAGGGTTCTATTTAAAAAAAAATCCTTGCAGACTCTAAAGTTCGACAGAAAGATTCCCGAGTTTAACAAGATACACCTGGAGAAGGTCGGCGATTACATCAACTGAAACGTTAAAATAACACTGTATCATTATTTGCATGGCAAGTGCTCTATTAGGTTTTAATCTATAGTCCCTCCCCCGCCTACAGAGCATTCAGAATAAGCACTTGCTTACGACCACTGTCAACAATTTAGCCTAGTATCTGTCTGAAAACTAAACGCAAATCCATCAAACAAAGTGTCTTTCCTGGAACTATCCGCGTTTGGAACTCTATACTGCAGGACTGCTTTCTAACTAACTTAAAACATGGTCGTTTTCAAATCCAATTGCAACGTGGCCGTTACACTCGAGCCGTGTTCCTTACAGTTCAAACCTCTCTCGGACACTCACTCCATCTGGTACCGTCAAAATATATAAAAGAGTCCGCTGTGGAATTTTCACTGGTCCCGCTAGTAAATTATTGTATTCAACAATTCTAAACTGAAAAATCTCTATGAGCTATTTCTCTCTCTCATGATTTTCTGACATTAAATCGGGGGTACCTATTACATAAATCGCAATCGACTGGTCGATCGCAGAAACTTCATGGGTATATCGTAAGGTACTGAAAAAAGAACGTTAGTGCTGGCAAATTTTCAGACTACATTCTTGACTGCATTATTGAGATGTACTTATTTATGTGAGTCAGCCTTTTCCCACGTGAAGATCGTTAATTCCAAATACCAGTTTATCATAAATAATGAGCATCTCTAAGTCTTTTTGAGGCAGGCTATTAGCAACTACTGTCCGGACTATGCATCACTGACTGATTCCATCTAATGCAAGCCATCAGAGTAAGATAATGACAAAAACTGTGCAGAGCTATACTGTGCAATATGGGTTGATGCAATAATGCAACGTACAGCTACATTTATGTTACATATAAAAATAATTAACAATATATTTGGTTTTATATATGGGTTTTTGCATTTTAGTAGGTGACAGATCATTTATACGGCATAATCGCGTTGACACACCGGTTCTCGTCAGATCACCGAAGTTAAGCAACGTTCAGCCAGGTTAGTATCAGATTGGTGACCATTTGGGAATTCTAGGCGCTGTATGTGCTCTCCGTTTATCTCGGCATTTGTTTCCAGTCGTCCTGTACTTCACCTGCCACTGGTATTTAACAATGTCGACTCAGGAGAGGTGTGGTTGGAGATTGCGCACCTCCTGCCACAAAAATTTCACGCGCAGGCAACTCTTCGTGAGTATCCTTAGTCTGTCCAAGACTGAAGGAAGGAGCCTGTTTGTTTTTTGTTTTTTTTGGGGGGGGTTAGATATTTAGACTTAGTTACGTTATAAGTAGCTCTCATACTGAAAATGTGTGTGATTTGTTTTTTTTACACAGTGATCACCACTTATCAAGGCCCAGAAGCCACTCATGGATAAGGGTTATTGCAAGTACATTACGTTAGTGTGGAGATTTGATGAAGTGTTTACTTAAGGGGGCGGTTCGTTAGGAATTTGTTAACATTGGACTTGAAGACATCCAAGTTGTAGTCCGGTGGGAAGCAGGCAGACGGAACAGAGTTCCACAGGCGTGCAGTTCTAAGAAAGAAGCTTTGTTCATGGAATCCGCGTTTTGATTTAGGCCCAGATATAGAGTGGGGGAAATTTTTCACAGTGGATTCAGCTAGACGGGTGTTTTTCGTGAAAGATTGGCGTGGGGGGACCAGAGATTGGAGTTCAGACGAGCACCTGCCATGGAAATAACGATTTAAATGTTAAAATCTCAAACAATTTATGATTATGTCTGTTAGCCAAAACATTCAGTCTAAAAATGAATATGAATAGCTACCTTTGTTTTTACTAAATCAATCTAAACCTCTCTCGACGTAGATACTCCCAGCTAACCCGACAATCAGCAAAACCCCACCGCTTTACTGTTGAGCTCCTCACTTGTTGGAAAACCTCCTATGCTATCCATTTCTTCGATCAGATTTCTAGACTTCGGAATTCCCTCTCTGTTTCCAACTTCCTTGTCTATACTAGCATGTTGAAGCTTAAATGTAATGCGAACAAACATCTTGGTTCTCAACTTCCTACACAGTGCTTCTCTGCATGGTCTCAAATAGTAGTCGCTAACGTTCCAGTGGTAACTGATAGGGGGACATAGTTTTGAAAGCGCCGGTTTATCATATTTTTTGTGGGTTTCCGGTTATTTTTTTTTTTTTTTTATTGTATTTGAAAAATTAAAACCTAAAGTTAATTTCCAAAAGGAAACATATTTTTACACGTGAAAAAAAAAAGTTATAAGAAAAATGGTTTCACGGTGATATTCGTAAACTGAGAAGTTCAGTCAAATTTTGAAGTTAAATTCATTGTAAAAATCTCTTGAAATATAAATATTAGTTTTCTGTAACGATTTCAAAGATAATTAGTAAAGTCCTAAGATATTGAATTAAATTTAAAAAACGCCTTGTTTGTACAAAGAAATAGTTAATTAGTCCCCAAAGCGTAATCTAGCATGAGTTCTACGGAAGACCAAAATGTCGAAAAGTCAAAAGGCTATCTGAAAATCACATCGAGTGGTGGAAGGGAGAGAGGGGGCGTAAAACCGACTGGTTTTCTTTTCTTCTTTTTTTTCAGTCGTACATCCGTACATTTCCGTACATTTCTATCGTAAACGTTTGTATAATTTTTGTCATTTTTAATTTAATAGGGTTTAATTATTTTTGTGTGTTTCTGCTTTTAAATGTTTTCAATGATTTTTTTATTTTTCAAAATTATATAAAGATTATGTTTCGCTGAAAATTGCACTTTCATTCACGCAAGGAAAATATTAGAATCTTACATATAAAAATTGCACTAAAAATGAAATCTTTAAAAAAGAGGAAATATTTTTTGCAATTATAATTTTTTTGTGTGTGAAAATATTAAATAAACAATGCTTAATTCAATGATAATATCGTTAGTTCGAGAAATTAATTTTTCTTCGAGTTATGTGTTAATGTTTATATACATTTTGAGCATTGACTATTAATTTTGCACGTACCATTAAGTGGTAATACACCTTGTTTGTGAAAAAGAGTAATAAAAAAAACTTCATTAACCTGCATCGTTTATTTTACATCACAGAAAATTTTACCGCCCTTCCCTTTTATTTAAAATTAAACAAATCCGTGTCATTCTGGAAACGTCGCTTCGAAATTCCAATAACCGTCGGTTCGAGTACGGGACACCCGACGCCTGAGCACGTGACCGCCAACAACGTCTCTGCCTAGTTTTTGCGCAATTTCGTCCTTCTTTCTACGCATTTCCGTCCCACACTCACTTCTTTCTACGCATTTCCGTCCCACACTCACTTTCTTTCTACCCTACGCCGGAAGTGATCAGTTAAAATTAGTTGTGTGTTTTAAAGATTGAATACACTCGCCGATCCCGACATGCCAACAGAGTTAAGAGTAACCACTTCTAGTGACGAAGACCGCAATGTTAGGATTAAATGTACCCGATGCACTGCGTTCCTCGTTGACGTTGTCGTTTTTCTAACGTCCGATGAGGGAGTTTTGTTTACTTTCGAGGCTCTTAACATATCAATCGTTAAATTACACATGCCTGTTGTTTTCTTTGTGCTTTTCCTTGTTTTTCGTATTAATCTCTCTGACGACACACAAATAAATCATACTCGTCGACAGTTATCGACGTATTAAGTATGCACTCTCGACATCTTGTTTTCCTCTTATGGTGATAATCACAACGTACATCAATACATACACATACATACACTTTCTTACCTACACACGCGCGCATATGTATATGCACGCATACATACATAGATATACTTTTAATTTGCTTTACACATTCTTGATCATATTTCGGTCAGCCAGTTACAAGTAAGTAGATATTTTTTATTTGTTTTACATAAGCATTAAAGTGTCGCTACACATTCATGAGCATGTTTCGATCAGCCAGCTACAAGTAAGTAAAGATCTCTTCAGGCGATAATGCTTACACAAAAGTTTAGCCCGTATCCGAGATTATGGACTAAACTTTTGTGTAATCAATATCACCTGAAGAGGTGTCTAATTACTTGTAGCTGGCTGATCGAAACATGCTCATGAATGTGTAGCGACACTTTAATGCTTATGTAAAACAAATAAAAAATATATCTTGCTCTACTTTGGTATTGAGCACTCTTGTATTAACCTCGTTGCAACTTCATTAATCGCTTTACCTCTAGAAAATATTAACCTGGAATTGTATATATATATATATATATATATATATATATATATATATATATATATATATATATATATATATATGATGATGATGATTGCTGCATCTTTCAAGATGATCGCCATCACATTGAGTTCTCCCAATCTCATCGTCCATGCCATCTCAGATGACTCTGCTTTCCCGCCGCAGATTTGCACATCTTGAAGCAGATGTGACATACAAATTGAGCAGTTTCACTGAGTTGACTTCCTCTGGAGGTTGAAGGTTATACCTATGAACAATCACATGTCTTCTCAAACCACCAATAATATATATATATATATATATATATATATATATATATATATATATATATATATATATATATATATGATGGCAACAAATTCGGTCTCGAATATTGCCATGACTTCGTACATCTCTGGCTCAAATGAGGCATGAGCGCCAATAGCAGCACGTGCCGGACAGTCACTTCCATGAACCTTCTACAGTCCTGCACATCTGAATAATGAAATGCAATAAACCCACTCCTATGATGCAAATCCAGTGATTATCGGTCTAACAAATTGTTATTGAATGTGATATTTTATATATGACAATCCCAGCTAAATAAAAATTGCTCAATATACCAGATAGATCAAATAAATCATAATTTAGGAATTTAAATTTTATGATTTGAAAAAGTTAAATTTCAAATATAGAATTTCAAATATTTGAAAAAGTTAAATTTGAAAACTCATGGGTTAAGGAAATATACTTATTAAACTGTATTCTTTGTTTTGCAAACAATAAAAATTGTAGATTTGAAATTTAACTTTTTCCAATCATAAACTTTAAATCCCTAAATTATATATATATATATATGACTGTGGTCACGACGTGGGGTTGATTTGTCTGGGAGACGCACAGTATGACGCTAAGACATCTGTGTGTTTTTTATCACACGTCCACACCAGACTTTGACCATCTGTGTGTTTTTATCATACGTCCACACCAGACTTTGACCATATCACAAAACTTTGACCATATATATATATATATATATATATATATATATGATCAAAGTCTGGTGTGGACGTGTGATAAAAACACACAGATGTCTTAGCGTCATACTGTGCGTCTCCCATATATATATATATATATATATATATATATAATACATTCCACAGCCAAACAACGTCGCAACCAACAAGAGCCATGACAGTCAAAGAACCGGAAGTCCAAAACTCGAGTTTCGCCCTCATTTGGGCTCATCAGTTAGACACATCCGAACTCAGGATTCGAAACCCGAGCCTCTTGCATGTAAGGCAAGCACTCTACCAACTGAGCAAACGCCCTGCACACAAGAATTTCAATTAACCAACACAGATCAAGTAAACCGCGCCGAAATCCGACTGTGAAATGAACCTACTTCGTCTCAACAAGGGACGCGGTCATCCAACCAGCTAATAACCCGAAGCTGATGTCTCACAAGTAAGAGTTTTAACTCATTTTTTGATTATTTTCAACATAACTTTCCAAACCGATAAACCACATTGCTAGTGTTGTCACATCTGAAGAGGTGCTATCAGAGAACCCTTCCTGTCTTGATAGATTACAAAAGTGACTTGGTAATCTAGTGGGCGTGCCATTTTTTTACACGATAGTCACCACTTATCAAGGCCCGCAAGCCACTCGAGGATAAGGGTTATTGAGTGTACAGTAATCAATGGGATAATATCACAGTAATCGTTAGTAATGGAGATTTGATAAAGAGTCTTACTTAAGGGGGCGGTTTATCAGGAATTTGTTTATGTTGGATTTGAAGACATCCAAGTTGTAATCAGGTGGGAAACAGGCAAAGGCAGAGAGTTCCACAGGCGTGCAGTTCTAAGAAAGAAGCTTTGTTCATGGAATCGACGTTTTCATTTAGGCATAGATAAAGGGTAGGGAAAATTATTGACAGTGGTTTCAGCTAGACGGGTGTTTTTCATGAAAGATTGGCGAGGGGGGGCAGAGATTGGAGCACGGATGAGCACTTGCCATGGAAATAACGATAAAACAAAGACAGGCTCGCAAGGAAAAGGAAAGGGCATCCCCCACTAAGCTACGAAGTCTATTTTGTACTCTGTCAAGGCAGGATAGGTTGTTTTTAGCAGCTCTTGCCCAGATCCTTGGGCATACTTGGCTTTTATATAGATAGAGAAATGCATCAGCAGTGAGATATCTATTACAGCAGTAGAAAGATCCCACCATTTTTCCAGCGACCTTGGCAACAGACTTGATGTACGTGTTCCATTTCAGATCAGGAGTAAAGGTCAATCCCAGAAGCTTGTCAAAACATGGAGCCTCCCCAAGACAAGCGATCCATTTCAATTGATGCCAGATGGGGATCAGAGCGTTGATGATATGAAGCTTTTCTCTTCTCTACTATCTATTATCTTTTTCTAAAAAAAAAAGGGGGGGACGTTACTAGTCTTTCTCTAATCTATCGTTATTTCTATGGCGGATTTGATACTTTGCCTTCACGAGAGGCAGGGGTGAATAAGCAGGAATAATCTGCATTTCTACGTACTGAAACTGAATATTAATGCTTGCTCCCTCTCTCTCTCTCTCTCTCTCTCTCTCTCTCTCTCTCTCTCTCTCTCTCATTCTTTATTTCTTTTGTATCACTTCTTTCGTTTTCTCTTTTTCTCCGTCTTATGATGTAATAACCAGTAACAGCTTTTCCTTATGGGCTCCTAAATGAGACAGAGAGGCAATTGTCTCACTTCTAAATATTCTATAAAGCGCCATTCATTAAACTTTGAACTCATTGTGTGAATCTATAATTGATTAACAAGCAATAAGTTAATTTGCTTCGCGTGACACTTAACTCAAACGATCGCTTAATCGAGACAATACGGAGACAAAGGAACGAGCGAGACTTATTGCGATAAGCGATCTAAATAATTCATAAATAGAAAGACACACCGTGTGGATTGATAGATAGATACCTTTAAACATAGAAAGGTATAGACAGATAGATAGAAAGATGTGTATATTGGTATAAACACGCTTAGACAGATATAAATGTACTTCGATATAATGAAAGATATGGACACACACAACAAATATACACAAACACGGGCTAACACATGTATAACTATTCCCTATATATATATATATATATATATATATATATATATATATATATATATATATATATATATATATATATATATATATATAGCATGGGTGTCCGGTTGCCCCGGTGTTTGGAGGTGTGTGTTGAGCAAAAAAAAAAAAAATGTTAGTAGGAACGCAGGCTTGAACCCGTACCGCGAACGAGGGAAAAGAGCGTCAAAAAAACGTGACGTGTTTGCTATTACGACCACTGCTAAACAGGAAGTGACGTAGTTTAAATTAAGGCTAGCCAATCGAAAAGAGGGGATGACTTTCGAAAATATCGGCGAAAAAAGCAACCCCTCCCTGTAGAAAGTGCCCAGTTGAGGGTGAAGACATTAATGTTTTTTAGCCAATTTTTCGGCGTTTGTCCTCTGAAGGGCCGAGCTTCTAAACGATACTGATCTCGTGAAAATCCGTCGCCTCTGTCGAAAGTTTAAGGCAGACATACAAACATACATACATAGAGTTATATATTTGTAGCCCAAATTTTCGACCCAAACCGATTAAAAAGCTTGCATAATCTCTGAATACCCTTTATGTAAAATTTCAAATGTTTACACCAGAAATTGTCTTTAGTAATTGGGTAGAGACCGCCGAGGTCAAATTTTTTTAACTTTGACCCCTATTATGACCCCTTAAAATTTATTGTTTTGGGCTATAATTGAGTTATTAAGTTAAATCCATGCCCAAGGAATCTAAATCTAAAATTTCAAGTGTTTAAATTGTCGAAAGAGTTTGGTAGAGTTCTCAAAGGTCAAATCGTTGAACTTTGACCCCTTAACAGTCAAATTTCTGGCCGAAACCCGATCACGTAGATTTTCCCAAATCTCAGTACCCTGTATATCAAATTTCGAGTCTGCAGACTGAAAATTAACATTGTTGTTAACAGTTATTGCGAAGAAAAATGTACACAGACACACAGACACACAGACACTTTCACTTTTATAAATATACTAGCATGGGTGCCCGGCGTTGTCCGGGTGTTTGGATGTGTATGTTGAGCAAAAAAAAAAGTGGTAGTAGGAAGGCAGGCTCGAACCCGTACCGCAAAGGAGGAAAAGAACGGGGTAAAACTTAACGTTAATGCTGTTACGACTATCGCCAAACCGGAAGCGACATTTTTTTTAAATTAAGGCTAGACAATCGAAAGGAGAGGATAACTTTAAAAAATATAGGCGAAAAAAGCGACCCCCCCCCCTGTAGGAAAGAGCCTAGTTGAAGGGGAAGATGCTAATGTTTTTAGCCAATTTTTCGATATTTGTCGTATGAAAGGCCGAACCTTAAAACGGTACTGATATTGGTAAAATCCGTCGCCTCTATTGAAAGTTTAAGACAGACATGCCAACATACATACATACATACATACATTTATATATTGGTAACTAAAAATTTTCGACCCAAACTGATGAAAAAGCTTGCCCTATCTCTGAATACCCTTTATGTAAAATTTCAAATATTTAGACCAGAAATTGTCTGAGTAATTTGGAAGAGACCGCAGAGGTCAATTTTATTTTAACTTTGACCCGTATTATGACTCCTTAAAATTTATCGTTTTGGGCTCAAACTAAGTTATTAAGTTAGACCCATGTCCAAGGAACCTATATCTTAAATTTCAAGTCCGTAGACCCAAAATTGTCGGAGGGGTTTGGTAGAGTTCTCAAAGGTCAAATCGTTGGACTTTGACCCCTTAATCGCCAAATTTCTGGCTAAAAACCGATCACATCGATTTTCTTTGCAGTAGATTACATATAGAAAGTTGTGATTGCTTATACAGAGCGTGAAGTCTTCTTAGCCATTGTACCTCAATCAGTATCATTTGCCAAACACAATGAAGAGTTGACCAATTCCGAAAGAAACCATTAGGCTGCTCAACAATTTATTCATCACCTGCCTGCCGTAATTTCACATATCCTGATCTCGTGGGGGGGGGGGATAAATGGGTACATTACCTTGCCCGAGTGTCTCCTACAAGCTAGCGGAGGGAGGGAGACGCCTCAATGCTTCAATCCTACCACTTGAGCCGATATAGTGAGACATTTAAAAATTCAAATAAACTAAATAACACGATATTTGTTATTGAATAAATATTTTTAACTTAAAATCGGCGCCATGAGCCCTCCTCGGTATAATACAGACATATTTTTTCATTGCCGAGATCTTATAGCGTAGCCGAAGATCATCGATTTTTTCCGATCTTGTTGAAAAAACTTTTATTAATGTTTGATAGTTGTTGTTAGATACACTGATACGCTTATACAAATATTGAGATCAATTTTACTACAGAAGAATATAATATAATATAGAAGTGCCTAAATCAAAACGCGGATTCCATGAACAAAGCTTCTTTCTTAGAACTGCGCACCTGTGGAACTCTGTTCCGTCTGCCTGCTTCCCACCATACTACAACTTGGATGTCTTCAAGTCCAATGTTAACAAATTCCTAATGAACCGCCCCTTTAACAAAACACTTCACCAAATCTCCACACTAACGTAATGTACTTGCAATAACCCTTATCCCTGAGTGGCTTCCGGGCCTTGATAAGTGGTGATCACTGTGTAAAAAAAAAAAAAAAAAAAAAGTATAATGAGAAATTTGTGAATTCGTTAAGAAACAAAGTAAAACGATGCAGGATTTAAAAAAAAATGTGTTTTTTTTTTCATTTTCGGCCCCATGCGTTTTTATTTTATTTTTTTATTTTTTTATTTTTTATTCATTATCGAGTTTCTAAAAATCGCCGATATATAACTTATTTAATATTAATATTAATAATAATAATAATAATAATAACACACACACACACACACACACATATATATATATATGTGTGTGTGTGTGTGTGGATACTTTTTTGTGACTAAGAGCGGGGGACTGCTTAAAATATTTAAAAAATATATATATACAAAAAATTACATCCTTTTCATGCTTCAAAAACCCTCATAACCTTTAAATCACAATATATGTCTACATCTAAACAATATGATATAAATGCGGGAGTGCCCCAGGGATTTATCCTTAGTCCTCTGCTGTTCCTGATATTCATAAATGACCTCCCCGACAAAATTGCCTCTGAGATGGGTATATATGCTGATGACACCACACTCTATAGCAGGCACGACAGGAAAACAAATGAATATATATATCTAAAGTAATGGCAGAAACACTAGAGGATGACCTCCAATCAGTAGTGGAATGGGGACAAAAATGGATGGTAACGTTCAATGCCACCAAGACAAAACTGGTTTCATTCAATAATTACAAGAAACCTTCTCTACCACCTATAGTAATGGCCAACAACTCTTTATCTGAGAGTACGTCTTTCAAGCTCCTTGGCCTAACGTTCACAGGAAACATGAGTTGGAACAATTACATCGAGGGCATTGCCAGGGCCGCTGCGAGGAAGGTGGGCTCTCTCTACCGTGCTAGAAAACTTCTAACACCCGAAAGTATCCTGTACCTCGATAAGGCCACTATTCGCCCATGTATGGAGTATTGCTGTCATATTTGGGCCGGTGCATTGGCTACTAGTCTCTCGCTCCTTGACAGGGTTCAAAAGAGAGTCGCAAATCTGATAGGCCCTAAACTGGCATCTAAACTTCAGCCTCTGTCCCATCGTCGAAACGTTGCATCCCTCTGCCTGTTCTACAAGTATTATAATGGTGAATGCTCTGAAGAACTGCACGCACTTGTGCCCCCACGACGTGAACACCCTCGACAGACCCGACAAGCTGCAAAATCCCACCCCTACACTGTAGAGATCCCTAGATGTAAAAGATCTTTCTACTCCAGTAGTTTCTTCCCCAGAACTGCTAGACTTTGGAATTCCATTCCAGGTCACTGCTTCCCCAACTGTACTGACATGCATCAGTTCAAGTGCAACGTGAACCAACATCTCGCTGCCCTAATCCTTACATAGTACCCCAGTAGATGTTTCCCCTGATAGTAGCCCCCTACATTAAAGTGGCAATGTGCCTTGTTTGGGGTGAAAATGTAATAAAAAAAAAATTTAAAAAAAAAAATATATATATATATATATATATATATATATATATATATATATATATATATAACCACATCAGAAAGGTGCTGTATGTGTTCTCCGCTTATCTTGGCATTGTTTCCAGTCGTCCTGGACTTTTCCTTGCCACTGGACTTAAACAGTGCCGATTCAGAATTACACGCGCAACTGCCCCTACAGGGGGTATCCCCTTTGTCTTTCGAGACTGAACGAAGGCATCGCGATATATATATATATATATATATATATATATATATATATATATATATATATATATATATATATATATATATATATGATTAAATTGCATAAACTTTACAAATTAGGAATTCGGAGACAAATCACGAAGACAAACTGTCTACATATACAGACCTCACATTTTAGAATAAGCTTTATTACAATAGTAAACAATAGTTAATATGACTGACTCAACAATTCACTCCAATCTTCGGCAGTGTTTTAATAATTCTCGAACCATGTATGAATTTTGAATACAAATTGAAACTGGCGAGAACACACAACATCGGATAGTTCTTCGTTTTTCAATAGTAAAGGAGACGATGCAACGCACGTTGTGGTTTTTCTTGATGACTGTATTCTCTTTCACATTTAAACTTGGAAATAATAAATATCGCATTTCATTCGTATATAATTTGATTTCATACACACACACACACACACACACACACACACACACATATATATATATATATATATATATATATATATATATATATATAAAGCTGAACGTCTGTGTGTGTGTCTGGTCACGAATAGGCTCCTATATAGTTGACTATTATAGAAAACTGATCACATATAATGATAGAAGATGTATCGAGACACAGGAATGAGTATGTTTGATCTGGCATAATGATGATTCATTAAAATTGTGGGGTCTGCGTACTCGCCTGGTCCACAAAGTATGGAAATTTAAAAATTTTAAAAAAACGTTACAAGTGTTTTTGATATAGATGTACATAATAATACTTTGATAAATATGTTTTAAATTAAATAGGGATGGTATAATAAAATTGTGGGGTCTGCGTTCGCGCCTGGCCTCCATAGAATGGAAATAAGCACAAACTTTAATAAAGACTGTTCATATCTATCTGCGTAAGTATACTTTGATAATTATGTTTAAGTTTGAAGAAATATGGTATAATAAAATTATGGGGTGTTCGTTCGCGCCTGACCTCCATAGAATGGAAATATGTCACAAAGTTTAATAAGTTTTTTTAATATAGGGCCACAGAATATTGTTATAAGTGTTTCAGTATGAACAGGTAAGGCATAATAAATTATAGGGTTTATCTATTTTATTTTTACTTTCATTATATTTTGCTTTGGTTTTGATACCCCCAAATTCGAAGCTATCTCTTTACAACCCTTCCTTTTCAACCCTTCCATTTATAACCTATCATACTTTCATAAATCAGAATCCATTTTCTGTAGGCTGTTTTTGAACCCAGTCAACGATGTGTACTTTTGCTAGTATATATATATATATATATATATATATATATATATATATATATATATATATATATATATAGCTTAGTAGGTTAGAGGAAAAGAGTGAGCTCAATTCTATAAGAGGAGACTTATCTGGACAATATCTCAGCAAGTATCATTGGAGCTTCTATAGGAGAACAAAAAGGAAAGGGAAATGAAGACAAGGAGATTCACCACCACCCCAGGATATTGTTTTCTTAACTTTTTGTTTTGCCGGCTAATCCCATATATATATATATATATATATATATATATATATATATATATATATATATATATATATATATATATATATATATATATATATGTGTGTGTGACAAGCAACGCGTCATATACAACTAAGATAGTTACTGCTGGTATGCAGGCGGTAGATATCACATCTACAAACATTAACTGAAATTAGCCGACTCCCCAGACACGATCTTAGTTGTATATGACGCTATTTTAGTTGTATATGACGCGTTGCTCGTCACATCGTAGAATGTAGAACTGGATGAAAATATAAGAATTTAAAAAATCGAGGCATAGTCAATAGATTGCGCCATGGCCCATATCGTTAGGTCGTCAGTATTGCACACTTCATGAGTGCGACGACCTGGGTTCGCGCCTATGTCGGAGCACGTCACTGATGAGATGCAGTACGTCGAAACCCACTTTGGATCTGGCGTTGTCCGTTGTCGATGCAATTGCTCGATTCTATCTAGTTCTGGGTTCTAGCTTTATCCTGAAAGGTGTATGTGAACGGGAATTTATATATCTATCTATAATCTCCACTTAATGTCTAATATATATATATATATATATATATATATATATATATTATTTCAAGTATCTACATAAAATTTCATGAGTGGATATAATATTTTATTAATTGCCTTCACGAATTTTACAGTATTCAATATGTGAGTAGAGATAGGTAGTACGCTAAAAAAATGAAATATGGCAATTCAGACTATTGACTGACATATCCTCACGCGGATCAAACGTAGAAAATTCTGTGTAGGGAAAAATTAATAAAATCTTCAACCTTGGATCCAGGAAAATTGTCACACACAGACTCACACAGACACAGACACAGACACACACAAACACACACACAATCA
Source organism: Euprymna scolopes (assembly GCF_053919585.1). Classification (NCBI taxonomy): domain Eukaryota; kingdom Metazoa; phylum Mollusca; class Cephalopoda; order Sepiida; family Sepiolidae; genus Euprymna; species Euprymna scolopes. Next base: position 1,283,069 of record NC_136509.1, on the reverse strand, counting down.
CACACACACACACATATATATTTCATATATATATATATATATATATATATATATATATATATATATATATATATATATATATATGATATTATGATATTTTTTCTGGATTCCAAGGTTCAAGATTTTATTAATTTTACCAATTATTTTTATCGAATAAAAAAGTTTACACATTTACAGATCGGTTATGAGGGAACATGTTATATTTCCCTCGTTGACTCATCAGAAAAAAAAACAGAAAGTTCTCAAAGAAAAATGTATAGAGATGTAACGGATAATGTTAAATAATATTATTACTAATGGTAATATTTAATCGGCTTTTATAATGGATGATCCAATCGCTTTATTTTTTTCTTTCTTTATTACCAACTATTTATGAAGAGGGGTTGGCGGACGTGAGAATGATAGACACTGTATACATAAGAATGCGGAGACCAAATAAAATTGAAAAAGTTGATAGTTATCGATAAACCTCATTCGATAAGTTAATTGTAAACAAAAAATAATAAATTTGAAGCGGCTTAGTAACACAATCACACTCTTCATTGTTGAAGTCCCTAAATGCCAGAGAGCTTTCTCCTCTAATAGTTTCTTCGCTCGAACAGGTAGACTTTGGAATTCCCTTCCTGTTTCCTGTTGCCCTAATTGTTTTGATATTCAGAAGTTTAAATGTAACATAAACCAACATCTTGATAATCTTTCCACGGCATGGTCCCATATAGTAACCTTTTGCATCCAAGTCGGGATATGCCTTGTTATGTGTGAACGTGGGTAAAAAAAAAAAATGTAATGCTCTGATTAACACTTAGCACTTATGCCCCCCCCCATACATATTACCGACTAACCCTGACGAGTAACAAAAATCTATCCTTTCACTGCTGAGGTCCATGGATGCCGAAAGTCTTCTACTCAATTTGTTTCTTCCCTCGAATTGCTAAACGTTGGAATTACCTCTCAGTTTTCTGCATCCTTAACTGTTCTAAAATTCAGATTAAATGTAATGTGAACAGACATCTGGCTGTTCAACTCCCCACATTCTTCTGATAGATCATGAACGCTCTGATCCCCATCTGGCATCAATTGAAATGGATGGCTCTCGTCTTGGGGAGGCTCCATGGTTTGGCAAGCTTCTAGGTTTGACCTTTAATCCTGACCTGAAATGGAACACGTACATCAAGTCTGTTACCAAGGTCGCTGGGAGGAATGTGGGATCCTTCTACCACTCCAGAAGATATCTCACTACTGATGCAATTCTCTATCTGTATAAAAGCCAAGTACGTCCAAGGATGGAGTACTGCTGCCATATCTGGGCAGAGCTGCTAAAAAAAACCTATCCTGCCTTGACAGAGTACAAAATAGACTTCGTAGCTTAGTGGGGGGGTGTCCTTTTCTCTTCCCTGCAACCTCTCTCCCACAGAAGAGCCGTTGCGAGCATGTCTTTGTTTTATCATTATTTCCATGGCAAGTGCTCGTCCGAGCTACAATCTCTGGTACCCCTTCGCCATGTTGTATAAGGGTTGTAATATTATGGAGACATATATCGCGTACATTTTAAAGAGAGACGGGGACATGTAATACACAATGAGAGGGGAAGAACAGACATTTATACAGTTCTACAGTTCTGTTTTCCAGAGGGGGAGAGTTCTTTTAACACGTATTTAGAGAGGAGGGTTATCAGTTCTTATAACACAGGAGGGGGCTGTCATTACTTATGAAAAAGAGGGGGACACATTACTTAGATGGTTTATACACAAAGTTCATTATAACGATGAGTGGACACAATGTTCATATAAAGGATGTTTCACATTACCTTTAATTGTTGAAGACTGACACAACACGAAGACGCAGTTACAAAATATGATGTGTTCTTTTATTAAATTCGGCCGGTTGCAGTGATGATGGTTCCAAGAATTCAAAACCGACTACATGATAAAAACTTTCTAACCCTTCGCTTCCAAAGGGGGACCCTCCTCTGATTCAATCCGGACTCGACTGCCTCTTGTCTCCCGTCTGTCCAACTCTCCCTAATCTCCTACAAATATCAAAGTATATTGAGAATTCATTTTCTGTTATGACGTCATGCACATGTCCAAGAACGTGCTCGACTCACGTGGCCTGAACTCACGTGGCTTAAACATGTATGGTTCGCACATATCCAACCCATTTCTGCAGACAAAGAATTCTTCTAACCTATTTTCGACTTCACTTATTTTTCAATATGGTTTCCATTTTCTATTGTTCGTTCTTCTAACTGACCTGATTTTAATACAGTTTTCATAAAAAGAATTGAATAATTAAATTCCTTTTCAAACAACATATCTAAACTATTTTATGTGAAAACTGAACAATGCGAAAATTCCATTTCTGACCCTATTCCTGAAACTTTCTTACGAGGTTTGCATCTCGGTCTATCTAATCTCATTTTTACTGGTCTAATGTTTTTCTTACAAGAAAGGGGAGACCTTACTTGTAACAGCCAATCTTTCAAAAAACGCCCGTCTAGCTGAAACCACTGTCAGTAATTTCCCCCACTCTTTATTTGTGCCTAAATCAAAACGTAGATTCCATGAACAAAGCCGCCTTAAGTGAGACACTTTATCAAATCTCCAATACTAACGATTACTACGATACTATCCCATTGATTACTGTACACGCAATAACCCTTATCTCCGAGTGGCTTCCGGGCCTTGATAAGTGATGACCCCCATGTAAAAAAAAAATATGATCCCGAATAATAGCCTCTTATTTCCAAGTGGCAATATTCTTGTTTGACGTCAAAAAGAATCTTAAAAAAATATATTTGTATGATCAAAATATATAGCAAAACGTCCTAGAAAAATAAACGTCGATTTAATCAGGTTTAGTGCATCAAAAAGTATAGGTGTTCACTTGTTTGTGTGTATATAGCGTACGTGTTCATTATGTATGTGTATGAAAACATTGAACAGGAATTAAATCTGTAAAAAAAAAAACTACAAATCTGGTAATTATTTAAAAGGAAAATCGTCATTCCATTTTTAGACGGGAAATTAAGTCGTACAATGTCGATCTCGCGTCGCAACTTGGCGTAATCAAATACGGGGCCATAAGAACCAACTGCGTTGGGGTCCACCCATTGGGGACACACAGGGTCTCGGGAGGCTATGTGTCTTTTTGACGGTCATTGTCTCCTCCCGCTTAAACATAATATATCAAAAAGTCACAGCATCCGCCCGTCCGTTCTACAAAAGCAAACTAACGCGTTCAATGTACAAAACGAAGCCTACACACACGCATACACACTCGCGTGCGCATGCACATACATACACGCGCATACACACACACATACACGCACGTGCGTTCGCGTTCTCGTCGTAATGCCGTAACATTCATTATGGAAGCACAAAAAAAACAATTAACAAAATGATAACTTCACCAAAATACGCCAGTTTCACTAAATATGTATATATCTATTATACCTACTTTATTCCTTGATCAATAGCTACGTTCATAAACATAAATCAATAGCTATGTTCATACATATATTTTAATATATATTTTAATATATATATATATATATATTCGAATAAAATAAGATACGCATCAACTTGAAAGCCAAATCACAACGTAATATTAGAAAAATAAACAAATATTTTACTTGTTTCAAATTTCAAACAGGTAAAATATTTGTTTATTTTCCTTGTATTACATTGTGACTTGGCTTTCAAGCTCGCTTGATGCATATTTTATTTATTCAAATTAAATCAACGTTTCTATAATGACCCTTGACATATATATATATATATATATATATATATATATATATATATATATATATATATATATATATATATATAGTAATTTATAAAATATATATGGCGATTAAGCTACACTGAATATTCTGCGTTTCATCCAACTATAGGATTCGTCAGGCTTATGCGAATCCTATAGTTGGATGAAACGCAGAATATTCAGTGTAGCTTAATCGCCATATATATTTTATAAATTACTAACTAGCTCTACCTACGTATTGAGCACTTTTGAAGTAAATACTTAAAGTTTACGCATAAATCTATACTTTCATATATTAAATTTATGCGAATAAATGAAGTAGTTATATATATATATATATACATATACATATATATATACATATACACACACACGCACACACACACATACATATATATATATATATATATATATATATATATATATATATATATATATATAGTAATTTATAAAATATATATGGCGATTAAGCTACACCGAATATTCCGCGTTTCATCCACTCTAGGACTCCTCAGGCTTATAAGACTGAGGAGTCCTAGAGTGGATGAAACGCAGAATATTCAGTGTAGCTTAATCGCCATATATATTTTATAAATTACTAACTAGCTCTACCTACGTATTGAGCATTTTGAAATAAATACTAAAAGTTCACGCATGAATCTATACTTTCGTATATTAATTTTATGTGAGTAAATTAAGTAAAATACGCATATAAATATGATATTTTAATTTATCCACATTTCGTATATATTTATTAAAGATTAGTGATTTCAAAAGTAAAAACGAGTATTTGGGTACCATCAGCTAGAATCGAAACCGAAAGCAAAACTTTAGCATCCAAAACTGCGGACGTTACCACTGTACCAAGGTGATATGCATGTGAACTGATTAAAAATAAACTAACATGAATGTACAAAATGTATAACGATTTTTTTTTTTAGCCCCTAAATCTATTTTAACCGACAAAACACCCATAAAAATCGGTTCATAAACATCCAATTATTTGAGGTCCCTAGTGCCGCTCTACGACTTTTAGTTACAGAAGAGATAGGGTTTGAAAATATGAAGACAGACAGACGGACATAGTGCCTTTTATATATTAGATGCATATATATTTTTCCAGATTAATATAATTCAGAGGTACGTTTTTTTTTTATTATTATTATTATAGAGGTAAAATTATATTTTATTTTATTTAGATCGGAATCGAGCTTAATAAAAACAAAAAAAAGCTGGAAAACTGATTTAGAAATAAAGTTTCAAAAGAATTAACTAATTTTATTTATTAACTCATTTTAGATGGGGAATACCAAAATATTTTTCTAACTTCTTTTCGTTTTCTTTTTCTCCTTATTTTCATCTTTATTATTTTCTTTTGTTGCCAAACTTAGAGCTAATATTTTTTAAGCTACAGTTAATATCTTTTCTAGGTATTACTAGCGGGGGGGGGGGAGCACGGGACTTTGCCCAGGCGTAAAATACGCTTTAAATATGGTATTTTAATTTGTTCACATTTCGTACATATTATCCTAGTCGTGATTTAAAAGTAAAAAAGAGGAAGTGTTTATGTGCCATCAGTTAGAATTGAAACGGAAACTGTAGTATTTAAAGCTGGTGACGTTACCACTGTACCACCGTGCTACGTATATCAACTGATTAGAAATTAAAGATTAAAAATAAACTAAGATTAATGTACTAAGTTGGTGCAAAACTAATGTGGTTTTTTGACGTTCAACTATATATATATATATATATATATATATATATATATATATATATATATATATATATATATATATATATATATATATATATATGAATGACATTATTTATGCACCAATCTAATATAACGATTTTTTTAATTGGGACCCATTTTTGAACCTTTGAAGCTATTTCAATTGGCTAAAGGCCCAAAAAAGAACAGTCCTTAAAAAGTCAAACATTTGAGGCCCCCAGTTTTAGTTGTGAACGAGATAGAGTTTGAAAATATGGAGACAGACAAAAAGATAGACACACATAACCTTTTATATATTAAATTAAATTTACTAAAGATAAATGTTAATAGGGGGATTTATATATGTGCCTCTGTGTGTGTGTGTGTGTGTGTGTGTGTGTGTGTGTGTGTGTGTGTGTGTGTGTGTGTGTGTGTGTGTGTGTGTGTGTGTGTGTGTGTGTGTGTGTGCGTGCGTGTGTGTGTGTGCATGTGTGAGTATGTGTGCGCGCATTTGTGTGTTCATGTGTGTGTGCATGTGCGTGTGTGTGCATGTGCGTGTGTGTGCATGTGTGTGTGCATGTGCGTGTGTGTGCATGTGTGTGTGTGTTAGTGCGGTTGTTAGTTCATAAATGTTAATCCAATGTAACTATAAGATAGTACTTAATAGCAAATAGCTGCATTTTAGTATGTTTTTTTATTTATACAAATATTTGTCTGTTACACATGTACACACACATATATATGTGTGTGTGTATGTGTTCGTGTGTGTATGTCTGTGTGTGTGAACAAACAATTTGCTGCCCAACTTCCCATCCAGACTGCCTCACATGAATATGTCCCTTATCATAGTAGCTTCGTGCGCTTTCAGTGACAACACTCATTGTTAATGTTGAATAATGAAAATAAGAAATATTAAATCCATAACGGCAGTCGAGAAAATGGGCAAAAGTTATAGACTGTTAATTAAGAATGAGTGCTTTATGACAAATTGATGGTTGAATATGGTTAAATGTGTGTTTAAATTTGCATTAAATACTAATCTCTGTTAACCCCTAACTGTGCATCGAACGAATACTATAATACTTAGTTCGCTGCACGTTATCTTAACAAAGGTCAAAACAAAATTTCAGCCTGATCGGCCAAGTAGTTTCCTAGAAAAAGGAAACGGCCGGACGGACAGACAAACAGATAGACTGAGGGAAATATGATATAAATTTTTAATCAGCTTCCTTAAAGGACACGTATTTATGTAGAAAACATATACGGTTCATACGTGGGAGCCACATAAGTCACTAAGAAAAAATATCCAAAACAGCTCTAGTCACGACATTTTTTAATATCAGACTGTTTACGTTTACCGTGAGCGTCTAGGTAATAGTGTCTTTGTTTCTTGAACTGTTTATTATTATTATTATTATTATTATTATTATTATTATTATTATTATTATTATTATTATTATTATTATTATTATTATTATATAATTATTATTATTATTATTATTATTATTAGTATTATTATTATTATTATTATTATTATTGTTATTATTATTATTATTATTATTATTGTTATTATTATTATTATTATTATTATTATTGTTATTATTATTATTATTATTATTATTATTATTATTATTGTTATTATTATTATTATTATCATCATCATCATCATCATCATCATCAGTAGTAGTAGTAGTAGTAGTAGTAGTAGTAGTAGTAGTAGTAGTAGTATTTGTTTTATGACGGAAGTTCAGTTGCGCGTTCGTTTTAGGATATGTTCCGTTGGATGACAACGTTGTTGTGCTAATAAAGTAGTCCCTCGATTTACTGTCAAAACAATACATTTTCTCTTTTTCTTTTCTTTTTTCTTTTTTTCTTCTTTTCCTATTCAGTTCTAACACGCAGGTCAATAATAAAAACGCATTGAGAAAGCAATTATTGACGCGAAGTGCATGGAGGGAAGTACGAAGCTTCGATTTCGACACATTAACACAGGGATTACATATGCAAATAGGAGGGTAATAACGAATATAAATAAGACGCTTATTTCTACGTGCCCTACTCCCAAAACTTGCCTGTTTTTAACAACGCCCCGTGTACATACATTCTTAAACCCTTACATAGCGTAGTCCACTTAAAAGCAGCCTGACATTTACGCAATGAGATGTTGTGTTATCTGTAACATAAATAATGTGAATGTGTAACGAGATGTTGTGTCATAAATGTGAATGTGTAACGTGACCGTTACGCTTGAACCGTGTTCGTTACAGTTCAAACTTCTCTCGGGCCCCAACGCCGTCCGGCACAGTAAAGAGGGACAAACAAACAAAAATAAATCCGGGTCGGCATTTTTATTTT
>NC_136509.1:1245000-1275132 GCF_053919585.1 Euprymna scolopes | reverse complement strand
TGGTTTTTTGACGTTCAACTATATATATATATATATATATATATATATATATATATATATATATATATATATATATATATATATATATATATATATATATGAATGACATTATTTATGCACCAATCTAATATAACGATTTTTTTAATTGGGACCCATTTTTGAACCTTTGAAGCTATTTCAATTGGCTAAAGGCCCAAAAAAGAACAGTCCTTAAAAAGTCAAACATTTGAGGCCCCCAGTTTTAGTTGTGAACGAGATAGAGTTTGAAAATATGGAGACAGACAAAAAGATAGACACACATAACCTTTTATATATTAAATTAAATTTACTAAAGATAAATGTTAATAGGGGGATTTATATATGTGCCTCTGTGTGTGTGTGTGTGTGTGTGTGTGTGTGTGTGTGTGTGTGTGTGTGTGTGTGTGTGTGTGTGTGTGTGTGTGTGTGTGTGTGTGTGTGTGTGTGTGCGTGCGTGTGTGTGTGTGCATGTGTGAGTATGTGTGCGCGCATTTGTGTGTTCATGTGTGTGTGCATGTGCGTGTGTGTGCATGTGCGTGTGTGTGCATGTGTGTGTGCATGTGCGTGTGTGTGCATGTGTGTGTGTGTTAGTGCGGTTGTTAGTTCATAAATGTTAATCCAATGTAACTATAAGATAGTACTTAATAGCAAATAGCTGCATTTTAGTATGTTTTTTTATTTATACAAATATTTGTCTGTTACACATGTACACACACATATATATGTGTGTGTGTATGTGTTCGTGTGTGTATGTCTCTGTGTGTGAACAAACAATTTGCTGCCCAACTTCCCATCCAGACTGCCTCACATGAATATGTCCCTTATCATAGTAGCTTCGTGCGCTTTCAGTGACAACACTCATTGTTAATGTTGAATAATGAAAATAAGAAATATTAAATCCATAACGGCAGTCGAGAAAATGGGCAAAAGTTATAGACTGTTAATTAAGAATGAGTGCTTTATGACAAATTGATGGTTGAATATGGTTAAATGTGTGTTTAAATTTGCATTAAATACTAATCTCTGTTAACCCCTAACTGTGCATCGAACGAATACTATAATACTTAGTTCGCTGCACGTTATCTTAACAAAGGTCAAAACAAAATTTCAGCCTGATCGGCCAAGTAGTTTCCTAGAAAAAGGAAACGGCCGACGGACAGACAAACAGATAGACTGAGGGAAATATGATATAAATTTTTAATCAGCTTCCTTAAAGGACACGTATTTATGTAGAAAACATATACGGTTCATACGTGGGAGCCACATAAGTCACTAAGAAAAAATATCCAAAACAGCTCTAGTCACGACATTTTTTAATATCAGACTGTTTACGTTTACCGTGAGCGTCTAGGTAATAGTGTCTTTGTTTCTTGAACTGTTTATTATTATTATTATTATTATTATTATTATTATTATTATTTTATTATTATTATTATTATTATTATTATTATTATTATTATTATTATTATTATTATTATTATTATTATTATTATTATTATTATTATTATTATTATTATTATTATTATTGTTATTATTATTATTATTATTATTATTATTGTTATTATTATTATTATTATTATTATTATTATTATTATTATTATTATTATTATTATTATTATCATCATCATCATACATCATCATCATCAGTAAGTAGTAGTAGTAGTAGTAGTAGTAGTAGTAGTAGTAGTAGTATTTGTTTTATGACGGAAGTTCAGTTGCGCGTTCGTTTTAGGATATGTTCCGTTGGATGACAACGTTGTTGTGCTAATAAAGTAGTCCCTCGATTTACTGTCAAAACAATACATTTTCTCTTTTTCTTTTCTTTTTTCTTTTTTTCTTCTTTTCCTATTCAGTTCTAACACGCAGGTCAATAATAAAAACGCATTGAGAAAGCAATTATTGACGCGAAGTGCATGGAGGGAAGTACGAAGCTTCGATTTCGACACATTAACACAGGGATTACATATGCAAATAGGAGGGTAATAACGAATATAAATAAGACGCTTATTTCTACGTGCCCTACTCCCAAAACTTGCCTGTTTTAACAACGCCCCGTGTACATACATTCTTAAACCCTTACATAGCGTAGTCCACTTAAAAGCAGCCTGACATTTACGCAATGAGATGTTGTGTTATCTGTAACATAAATAATGTGAATGTGTAACGAGATGTTGTGTCATAAATGTGAATGTGTAACGTGACCGTTACGCTTGAACCGTGTTCGTTACAGTTCAAACTTCTCTCGGGCCCCAACGCCGTCCGGCACAGTAAAGAGGGACAAACAAACAAAAATAAATCCGGGTCGGCATTTTTATTTTTTTAACAAAAGCATTTACTACCGTTACTTTCCCGTCTCGACACGACTTAAAAAAGCTCTTGCTGCCACATGTCCATCTAATCTGATTAGCGTTTCTCTTTCTTCCGACCGCACGCTAGCTACAGCCAGCCCATTCCCGCCTTCACTTTACACGTTCCTCTTATTCGGTATTGACTTTTTTCTTCCGGCCACATGATGTCCTTTTTTTCTTGTCAATTTGCATACGTGTTCAAACGCTGCTCCTGCTGCTAATACAATCGTTTGCCATCCATACATCCTTCGGCTGCTGCTGCTATTTTCATACGCGCTCATATGCGTTATGTTACAAATATACGCGTATCCAGCGCACTATGAAGAAGAAGAGAGTTTTGTCTTTTTTCTTATCTATTAAATTGTCTTCACAACGTTTCGACCGAAGTAAGCACCGACTTTCTTCATGTGTTTTGTCGAACTCTGGAATCGCCACGAAATTTCGAATGGAACACTTTATTTGACCCACGGGCGTAACATGCTTTCGTTACGTCAGCAGTGATTGGTTAAAAGTTGTAAGTAATTTGAAATTTTATTCTTAGTATCGCCAGCCTTTAGAAAAGTTTCACCTACAACTGAATTCACCTTCTACTTTATCCATTACGCCAGGGGTCTCTGCGGACAATTTTAGTTTGACTTTTGGGAGCCTTAAACCTATTCTTGTTTATGGTTAAACAGTCTTACTACTTATCATTATTATGTTAAACTAAGTCGGAAAAATATAGTCGCCATCTTTATACCATAGTTAAGAAAAAGTTATGGAAGAACGATAACTAAAGTTCAAAACAACCTTTCTTTTAATTACAACTATGAAAATAAATCATCGTTTTTTTTTTTTTGTACTTAGCCTCATTCTCAGTGTGTTTATAAAAATAGCGACTATAATTTTCTGTCACACTTTACATTTTAGCGTCTCATGTTTGCATTGAAACTTGCTATAGCTTATTAGATTGAGTGTTTTCTTATTTTGCAGCAATGTCTTACTTTTTAGCATGTAAGAAAATCAAACAGTTTTTATAATTATTTTTTGAGTTTGAAAATATTTTTGGTACTTCCACACGAGTTGATTTGGGCCTGTTTTTTTTTTCTTTTGCCTAAGCTAAATCGAATTAACCCTAACCTAAGGTTTAGTTTGGCAAAAGTAGGTTTACTTCGGTTCAAATTTTCATGCACACCGATCTCTTATTATAATACCTAAAATACTTTACGCATATTTTTTAAATAGTTAAATCATTCTTTCATATTTCATCTCGGGAAACAGCAGGACATGGGCTAGTAATAAATATTCCGGTTCATAAATATAATAACCGGTGTTATTTAACATCATATACCTTTTAAAATAATGTTCCGAATTTTGGGTAAAACATAAAGAAAATAGTATTATAGTTGGTTGGTTGTTTTTGTTTTACTGCATATCAATCCTTTTCGGGTTATTTAATGGCGAATCCAAAGATTTTGAAGAAAAAAATTTTAATAGAATATATTTGTTGTTTTCAAGTCGGTTTCTATTTAACCCATAGTTGGAACCCTAACAGGTACTACCACTCTGGGTCAGGGTGGACCTGGGAGCAATGGCAATTAAAGGGTGGCTCAACACTCCCTAAAGCCCACAAGCTGAGGCCTTACGATTGGATATAGTTTAAGGTCATATCCAGGACTCCCATTGAGGGACTTTTACCCTCTGCAGGGGGCAGTCGGTGTATTCTAATGCCCCACCGACAGGGCCGAGTATTATAGTACAAAACAAAATATAGTATTTTTTATGAAATCATTTGGAAAAAGGTAAACTATTATTTTTGCGGACGAAATTAAAGATAATCTGTATAAAACCTACCAGAGATTTAGCAATTTTAAAATTTTGTCTTTATTTAAGTTAAAACCATTGGCATTTTTCAATAAATGCCGATTACTTTTTCACAAGGACTCTGACTTTTGAAGATGATATTCCCAGCAGCTTGTATATTACTTAATTTTTTTCTAAGTTGTTTTATTGGCCCATTTAAACGTTTTCGCCACCAAGAATATTTCTTTACTTCATTGTTTCGTGATTTTTGATTCCGGGTTGCTTTGATACCGTATCAGCAGCAGCTTTAATAGTTATTGCACCAATCTAAATTATTTACTAATAAAAATGTCAAGACTTCAGTCACTTTTGTAGTGACAGATTTGAGCCTTTTCGTATCAACAAATCGGACGTTCAGTGACTGTTCTATATTGCCAGCTCTTAGCTTCCTATCTAGCAATCTGAAAATATCTTCTATCATACGTTTAAAGATGGCTTCTATGAAAAAAGTCTGGTTGTTGTAAGTTACAATATTTTCAGTTACAGATTTAGCTGTTTCTTCTGCCCTCGTTATTTCATCAACCTTATCAAGTTTATTGATGTTCACATTGTCGAATGCATCCTCCTTCTCAATTTGACTTTTTAATTCTTCAATTTCGATAGCAGATAACCATTCTTATCACACAATCTTATCCTGCAAGTTTTTGCCTTGTTAATTGTTATCATTATTGTTATTATGATTGTTATTATGATTGTTATTATGATTATCTATATATTAATACGATAGCGTGTGTGTTCTTTTGTGTGTCACGCTTACATCCGGGTCGTTTGATTGTTTTGTTCTATTTCTTATCATAAATAATTTTACCAAAAATTCTTCATAAGTTTTGGTTTCATTTCTACTATAGCTGATGGCACTTAAGTCATCTATCTTTTTTTTTTTTAATAAATGATTTTATCAAGAATTCTTCATAAGTTTTGGTTTCGGTTTCGGCTGAAGGAAGTCAAGTTATATATATATATATATATATATATATCATAAGTTTTTATTGCGGTTTCGATTCAAGCTAATGCACCCAAGTCATGTGGACATATTTTTTTTATTTCTGAAATAGCAACTTTATAACATAAAAATCGATAGAACATTAACTCTATAATAATATATACGAAATATGCAAAGAATTAAAATAACATATTTAAGCGTAATTTACGACCAGGTTTTGCCGGGCGTTCGTGCTAACTTAGAATACTTTTGCATTTGTAACAAAAAAAAAGCTACAATAATATCAGAGCGTCTCCATTTACACAATCTACAGAATGCCAACATCAATATCTTACATATGAATGAGCCCCCTGTGGAATTTCCACAAGTTCCGCTAGTTGTTATTATTATTATAATTATTATTATTATTAGTAGTAGTAGTAGTAGTAGTAGTAGTAGTAGTAGTAGTAGTAGTAGTAGTAGATATGAGTTCTCACACAGGTCATGATCAGAAATCATTCACTGACAATAACCAGTGGTGCAAGATTGTCTAGAGTCTGGGTGACAGCAAGTTTCCCTATATTTTAGTACGTTAGTACGCTCCACCTCTTTAGATCTTCGCCCTCATCCAACGGAGGTTTGAATAGTGCATTGTTGACCCTTCACAAATATTTTGTATGGTATAAGCTGAGCCTGCTATTTTGATTACAATTATTATTATTATTATTATTATTATTATTATTATTATTATTATTATTATTTACTCACTAGCAGTAGTCACACAAGCCATCATCAAAGATTGCTCTTTGAGAACAACTTGTGGTGTTCCCTGGAGTCTGAGTGACAATTCTCCCCAAATTTCTAGTACTCGCTGCCTCTTTCGATAACCTTTGGAGATGAATTTACGTTATCGCAACAGCCACTCACCACTGATTGCTCATTGGAAGCGACCATTTACTTTCACTGCTATTTGGATGGCAATAAGCCTCCCCAAGATCCTAGTCTTCCTTGCACTCAGCTGATTTGTGCTCTCTCCTTGATCCTCACTTATTTGGTGTGGCGCCTGTTTATAACGGCTCACAATAAAGGGGTCGAAATCAGGGGCACGGGGGAGTTCACTTACAATTATCGAGTTTTCATGATTCTTTGTTATGTTCCGTTTTGTTTTACTTTTTTTCTTTTTTTTTTTTTACTTTGCTTAATTTTCTTCCTTTGAAGATTGTAACACTGGGTATGGGGCAGCCAAACCAGCTGCTAACATTGCCCTGTTTTTATTGAAACCAACCGAGAGCTCTTTTTAGTATCTCGTTGTCCCCTTAAGTGCAACTGTGTGGATCTCTTTTGCACTTGGTCCACAAGGAATATTAGTTAGGTAGGACTTCAGGTTCCTCTTCATAAGCCATGTGGTACCTATAATAACTGATGGGTTTCTGTATGTTCAGTTTCTGCCTGTTGTTCATGTGTGTTAGTCTCCACATTCAAATACTATCCTTAATATTTCAGCCGGTTTCTTTAATGTAGTTTGTTGTATCTTATCAGCTATCCTTCTGATTTAAAACTCTCTCATTCTCTTTTCAAAGTGTTTCGTTATTATGTCTAGCGTTCCGCGTATTTCTTCTTCTTCTTATTATTATTATTATTAGTAGTAGTAGTAGTAGTAGTAGTAGTAGTAGTAGTAGTAGTAGTAGTAGTAGTAGTAGTATTGTTATTTTGTTGTTATTATTATTATTGTTTTTGTTGTTGTTGTTGTTGTTTACAGATAAAGGGGCTTATTACATTGTCATGAAGACATACGTATGTAAAATAAATGACGATTTTCAAAACGAGTAGTTGCTTTTTCTCTAAATGACAGATAAATGTTTTAAAGCACTAGTTCTTCATTTTGCTTTGATACGTGTTGGTCAAATAAAATAGTAATATATATATATATATATATATATATATATATATATATATATATATATATAAGACCAAACATATTTTTTCTAACGTCATCCTTGACAATAGGATTTTAGTCCCGAAAGTTCGGATTCCACGCAAACAACACCCTGTACAACCAACAGGTAATAAAGAAAATTATTGAAAAAATTGTTGTTCTAATATTTTCAATTACTTGTAAAAGCGTACAATTGGTTAAAAAAAAAAATACATCGTATTGCCATCCAAAAAACACCATTTTACACTACACACAATGTTTCAAGCAAAATACATCCTTATTACAGTAAAAAAAAAAATAATTAAATAAATCTAACAGTTCCGAATCCGTCTTATCCAATTCCCATAGTCCGCGTTGGTATCCATTACGTCACATGCAAGTATAATATTACATTTGATGACCGTACATCGGTGATTGATTTCACGTGAGAAAAAAGAGAGAAGCTAGATACACGGGTCTGCCATACGGGTAGGCGTAAGGTTTAGATGACGTGAAGGGGATGTTTTAATGACCTCCCTCTAGGGAAGAAGATGAGGTGAAGGGGTAGTGTTGTTGACAGGTAATCACTGTAGAATCAATCTTGTCCATTGTGGGATCTGGTACTGGTACGTCAGATAATGAAGATAGGTGTTTTCTTCAAGCAGCGCATAACGAGCGATATGTTTTGATCCTTAGTCACAACAGGAAAACAAAAGATGGCAGATTTAGATGAAAGAGCCAATGCAAGTAGGAGGAGAGAAATAATAAGGGAGGAAAGGGAAGAGAGGAAAAGGATGAAATGGAGGTTTGATAAACTGAGGTGAGTGGGTAGAAGGAGGAGGAACGAAGAAAAGGGTCGAATAGAAGAAGAACAAGGAAGGAAATATTTTAGTACTCCCATAAAGTTCTTCATCTTTCTGTTGACATTCATTTTATTCTATTAATTATTTATTATTATTATTTACTATTATTATTTATTTATTTATTTATTATTATTATTATTTATTATTATTATTATTTATTATTATTATTATTTATTGTTATTATTCATTATTATTATTTATTTATTATTATTTATTTATTTATTATTATTATCATTATTATTATTATTTATTATTATTATTATTTAGTATTATTATTTATTATTATTATTATTATTATTATTTATTATTATTATTATTTATTATTATTATTATTATTATTATTATCATCATATAGAAATATTACTATTTTTTATCATTATTCATTATCATTACGATTCGCATCACTGTTCTTATTATATAAAACTATTTGTATTGTTTATTATGTTATTTATATAATATTCTGTTTCCTCCTTCCTTAGTTAGTCCGTACGTTATGCTTTGAAACGGCTTAAATACAATTTCGATGGTCAAACTGCTTTTTAAAAGGGCTAAATTCGTCAAAATTTGGCTTTAAAAAGGCTAATCTGGAAACCCGAGCCAAGAATATGAGAGAGACCTCCCTTTGACTTAGCCTCGTTTTCAAATAATTTAGAATTCACTATAGTCCGTTTGTCCGTTCGTCTGTTCGTTCCCAAAATTCTCAGCAACTCCTCATTAAATTTTCTGAAATTTTGCATGGAGTTACAATTACAATTTCAAGATACCACACTTGTTCATTCAAATTCCATACCTATGTCATTACTCAACATTTGCACTGTCCTCATAAGTTGGTTTTTGTATATGCATCCAACGTAAAGTTATCCATCCCTATATATATAAAATGAACTCATTTTTCCCCTCTGATTTTCACCTTAATAGGATTGAAAATCAAGAAATTTCATGCAAATGTAATATGCACAAACTGCAGCACATTATCTGAGGTATGTTATAGGCCTATTACCTCTACACTTTCTCGATAATCGTAGATTCCTATATTTTTTCTGTTGAGAGTTCACGGCCAAAATCGGTTACAATCAATGGAAGTTGTAAAATCTTTTCTCTCTATTAAATTTCTCATATTCCCGCTACCATTACACCGTTGCGGATCCGTTCACAAGGGACAGTACGAAGAAACACTGGTTTGGGTTTGTATTAACTTAAAATAAATAGAATGGCATTTTAACGTTCCTTTTTGTTCTATGTTTTCTACTGGGTGAAACGCACCATTGAATTTAAGCGAATCGAAGGTTTATCTATGCCATTTTTTTTTTTCGCTTTTCACTTTGCGCTGTGCTTTTTGGTTTTCATTTTTCAGAACACATCATCTTTTCCCCTGATTTATGCTTTCTGTTTTTCCGATTTCTTTTTTAAAGAAATTTTACGTTTGTGCGCTGTTTGTTTGGGGGGGGCGATTTTTACAAAAGTTTAACATCGTTTTTTACTTTACCTCCCCCCCCTTACGCACACACCTCCAAACAACCGAGCAACGCCGGGTACCCCCGCTAGTAAATAATAAATGATTTACCCGGTACTACTTCTTTACCCACCCATAACACATTTACCTTTCGTAATATGAACGACAACGGTCCCATACTCAAAACAAACACAATAGCGAGAAGCTGTCCTCCGACAAAACCTCTCTTCACATGAATTTCCTCCAGATCTCCGTT
Organism: Euprymna scolopes; assembly: GCF_053919585.1. NCBI lineage: Eukaryota > Metazoa > Mollusca > Cephalopoda > Sepiida > Sepiolidae > Euprymna > Euprymna scolopes. Next base: position 1,265,515 of record NC_136509.1, on the reverse strand, counting down.
AAATAAATCGCAAACATTCGTCGCTATTTCACATATTTCCATACATTCTTTCGTCGAGCTATGTGGAACTAGATCATATGCTTTGCGGTAATCTATCCATGACATGCATAGATTTGAGGATCTTCTCTTACAATCACGAAGTTCATATCAATATCCTTTGTCTCTCTACTATCTCGTTTACATACCTTTGTTCCTGTAGTAAGATATCTTACTGTTCCAGATATTGAAAAATTTCATCTGCCAAAATGTTTGTCGATAGTTTTTATATCAATGAAAGGAAGGTGATGGGCCGATAGTTACCTACAGCAGTGCCCTTTGATATATCTTGGCAGAGCTTTGTTCTTCCACACGGGCTCCATTCAAGAATTATGTCATCAGTGCGTCAATTTGAGATGCAATCCGTTAATGTAAGTTACTAAAGTTTTTTAACCAATACCCCTTTAATGTAAGTTACTAAAGTTTTTTTTAACCGATACCCCTTTAATGTAAGTTGCTAAAGTTTTTTTGACCAATACCTCTTTAATGTAAGTTACTAAAGTTTTTTTTAACCAATACCCCTTTAATGTAAGTTGCTAAAGTTTTTTTAACCAATACCCCTTTAATGTAAGTTGCTAAAGTTTTTTTAACAAATACCCCTTTAATGTACGATACTAAAGTTTTTTTTACCCAATACCCCTTTAATGTACGTTACTAAAGTTTTTTTAACCAATAGCCCTTTAATGTAAGTTACTAAAGTTTTTTTAACCAATACCCCTTTAATGTAAGTTACTAAAGTTTTTTTAACAAATACCCCTTTACTATAAGTTGCTAAAAATTTTTAACCAATAGCCCTTTAATGTAAGTTACTAAAGTTTTTTTAACAAATACCCCTTTAATGTAAGTTACTAAAGTTTTTTAACCAATACCCCTTTAATGTACGTTACTAAAGCTTTTTTGACAAATACCCCTTTAATGTAAGTTACTAAAGTTTTTTTAACCAATGCCCCTTTAATGTAAGTTGCTAAAGTTTTTTTAACAAATACCCCTTTAATGTAAGTTGCTAAAGTTTTTTTAACCAATGCCCCTTTAATGTAAGTTGCTAAAGTTTTTTTAACAAATACCCCTTTAATGTAAGTTACTAAAGTTTTTTTAACAAATAGCCCTTTAATATAAGTTGCTAAAGTTTTTTTGACCAATACCTCTTTAATGTAAGTTACTAAAGTTTTTTTAACCAATACCCCTTTAATGTAAGTTGCTAAAGTTTTTTTAACCAATACCCCTTTAATGTAAGTTGCTAAAGTTTTTTTAACAAATACCCCTTTAATGTAAGTTACTAAAGTTTTTTTAACCAATGCCCCTTTAATGTAAGTTGCTAAAGTTTTTTTAACAAATACCCCTTTAATGTAAGTTGCTAAAGTTTTTTTAACCAATGCCCCTTTAATGTAAGTTGCTAAAGTTTTTTTAACAAATACCCCTTTAATGTAAGTTACTAAAGTTTTTTTAACAAATAGCCCTTTAATGTAAGTTGCTAAAGTTTTTTTGACCAATACCTCTTTAATGTAAGTTACTAAAGTTTTTTTAACCAATACCCCTTTAATGTAAGTTGCTAAAGTTTTTTTAACCAATACCCCTTTAATGTAAGTTGCTAAAGTTTTTTTAACAAATACCCCTTTAATGTACGATACTAAAGTTTTTTTTACCCAATACCCCTTTAATGTACGTTACTAAAGTTTTTTTAACCAATAGCCCTTTAATGTAAGTTACTAAAGTTTTTTTAACAAATAGCCCTTTAATGTAAGTTACTAAAGTTTTTTTAACAAATACCCCTTTAATATAAGTTGCTAAAAAATTTTAACCAATAGCCCTTTAATGTAAGTTACTAAAGTTTTTTTAACAAATACCCCTTTAATGTAAGTTACTAAAGTTTTTTAACCAATACCCCTTTAATGTACGTTACTAAAGCTTTTTTAACAAATACCCCTTTAATGTAAGTTACTAAAGTTTTTTAACAAATACCCCTTTAATGTAAGTTGCTAAAGTTTTTTTAACAAATACCCCTTTAATGTAAGTTGCTAAAGTTTTTTAACCAATACCCCTTTAATGTAAGTTTGTAAAGTTTTTTTAACCAATACCCATTTAATGTAAGTTGCTAAAGTTTTTTAGCCAATACCCCTTTAATGTAAGTTACTAAAGTTTTTTTAACCAATACCCCTTTACTGTAAGTTGCTAAAGTTTTTTTAACCAATACCCTTTTAATGTAAGTTGCTAAAGTTTTTTAAACCAATACCCCTTTAATGTACGTTACTAAAGTTTTTTTAACCAATACCCCTTTAATGTACGTTACTAAAGTTTTTTTTAACCAATAACCCTTTAATGTACGTTACTAAAGTTTTTTTAACCAATACCCCTTTAATGTAAGTTACTAAAGTTTTTTTAACAAATACCCCTTTAATGTAAGTTACTAAAGTTTTTTCAACTAATACCCCTTTAATGTAAGTTGCAAAATTTTTTTTTAACCAATACCCCTTTAATGTAAGTTACTAAAGTTTTTTAACAAATACCCCTTTAATGTAAGTTACTAAAGTTTTTTAGTCAATACCCCTTTAATATAAGTTGCTAAAGTTTTTTTAACCAATACCCCTTTAATGTAAGTTACTAAAGTTTTTTTTAACCAATACCCCTTTAATGTAAGTTGCTAAAGTTTTTTTAACCAATACCCTTTTAATGTAAGTTACTAAAGTTTTTTAAACCAATACCCCTTTAATGTACGTTACTAAAGTTTTTTTTAACCAATACCCCTTTAATATACGTTACTAAAGTTTTTTTTAACACATACCCCTTTAATGTAAGTTACTAAAGTTTTTTAACCAATACCCCTTTAATGTAAGTTGCTAAAGTTTTTTTAACAAATACCCCTTTAATGTAAGTTTGTAAAGTTTTTTAACCAATACCCCTTTAATGTAAGTTGCTAAAGTTTTTTAGTCAATACCACTTTAATGTAAGTTGCTAAAGTGTTTTAAACCAATACCCCTTTAATGTAAGTTTGTAAAGTTTGTTTAACAAATAGCCCTTTAATGTAAGTTACTAAAGTTTTTTTAACAAATACCCCTTTAATGTAAGTTACTAAAGTTTTTTTAACCAATACCCCTTTAATGTAAGTTGCTAAAGTTTTTTTAACCAATACCCCTTTAATGTAACTTTGTAAAGTTTTTTTAACCAATACCCCTTTAATGTAAGTTTGTAAATTTTTTTTAACCAATACCCCTTTAATGTAAGTTTGTAAAGTTTTTTTAACCAATAGCCCTTTAATGTAAGTTGCTAAAGTTTTTTAGTCAATACCCCTTTAATGTAAGTTGCTAAAGTTTTTTTTAACCGATACCCCTTTAATGTAAGTTACTAAAGTTTTTTTAACAAATACCCCTTTAGTGTAAGTTACTAAAGTTGTTTAACCCACACCCCTTTAATGTAAGTTGCTAAAGTTTTTTAACAAATACCCCTTTAATGTAAGTTACTAAAGTTTTTTTAACAAATACCCCTTTAATGTAAGTTGCTAAAGTTTTTTTAACAAATACCCCTTTAATGTACGTTACTAAAAGTTTTTTAACAAATACCCCTTTAATGTAAGTTACTAAAGTTTTTTTAACCAATACCCCTTTAATGTAAGTTGCTAAAGTTTTTTTAACCAATACCCCTTTAATGTAAGTTTGTAAATATTTTTTAACCAATACCCCTTTAATGTAAGTTGCTAAAGTTTTTTTTAACCAATAACCCTTTAATGTAAGTTGCTAAAGTTTTTTAGTCAATACCCCTTTAATGTAAGTTACTAAAGTTTTTTTTAACAAATACCCGTTTAGTGTAAGTTACTAAAGTTGCTTAACCCACACCCCTTTAATGTAAGTTGCTAAAGTTTTTTTTAACCAATACCCCTTTAATGTAAGTGACTAAAGTTTTTTTTAACCAATAGCCCTTTAATGTAAGTGACTAAAGTTTTTTTTAACCAATAGCCATTTAATGTAAGTTGCTAAAGTTTTTTAACCAATACCCCTTTAATGTAAGTTTGTAAAGTTTTTTTAACCAATACCCCTTTAATGTAAGTTACTAAAGTTATTTAACCAATACCCCTTTAATGTAAGTGACTAAAGTTTTTTTAACCAATAGCCCTTTAATGTAAGTTGCTAAAGTTTTTTAACCAATACCCCTTTAATGTAAGTTACTAAAGTGTTTTTAACCAATACCCCTTTAATGTAAGTTACTAAAGTGTTTTTAACCAATACCCCCTTAATGTAAGTTGCTTAATTTTTTTTTAACCAATACCCCTTTAATGTAAGTTTGTAAAGTTTTTTTAACCAATATCCCTTTAATGTAAGTGACTAAAGTTTTTTTTAACCAATAGCCCTTTAATGTAAGTTACTAAAGTGTTTTTAACCAATACCCCTTAATGTAAGTTGCTTAAGTTTTTTTAACACTAACCCCTCAACACGATCTAGTCTGGAGTTTTCCAATTTGAAAATTTCTTACATTGTTTACTTACTTTCTCCTTTCCCAATTTCACAACAATTTAGATCATTTTAAATGTCATTATTGACATTTTCCAACCGCAAAGCACTTCCATTATTTTTCTTTTTTATACTCCAAATATTACCCCAAAGCTTTGTGCACTCTTCTGACTTTGGTACTTCTTTTCCATAATTTGACCGTCTATCAAGACCTTCGTAGAATGTCTGGTTTAGTTTAAACAACCTATTCTCTCTGGGCTGCTAATTTCTTTGTTCATATCTTCAATTTTGCACTTTTTGCGAGCAATCTTTGTTGATTTTTCTCTGGAACAGTTTTAATTCCCTTTCTTTTCACTCTGTACTTTTTCATTTAGTTGTTTGAATTTCTATGTCTTCCTCGCATCCAATTGTCCTCTTAACCATTTTTCGAGCAAGTTCGCAGGTAGAAGAGGGAGGAAAAGCAGAAAGATATGCCTAATAGAAGAACAAGAGGAATATATTCGTGTTAGAATGATGAGAAGGGATAGAAGGGGAGTAGGAATATATTGTCTAAAACTAGGCCCCGCATTGTTGGCCAAAATTCAACCTTTGTCCCATCGCCACAATGTTGCATCCCTTTTTTTTACATGGAGGTCACCACTTATCAAGGCCCAGAAGCTACTCGAGGATAAGGGTTATTGTGTGTGTGTGTGTGTGTGTGTGTGTGTGTGTGTGTGTGTGTGTGTGTGTGTGTGTGTGCACAGTAATTAATGGGGAAGTGTTGTATTCGTTAGTATTGGAGATTTGATTATGAGAAATTTAATAGAGAGAAAAGATTTTACAACTTCCATTGATTTATCATTACTTAAGGGGGCGGTTCATCAGGAATTTTTATGTTTGACTTGAAGACATCCAAGTTGAAGTCAGAAGGGAAACAGGCAAGTGGTAGAGAGTTCCACAGGCGTGCAGTTCTAAGAAAGAAGATTTGTTCATGGAATCGACGTTTCATTGATAGTGGTTTCAGCTAGACGGGTGTTTTTCGTGAAAGATTGGTGAGGGGAATTGGAGCTCAGACGGGCACTTGCCATGGAAATAACGATAAAACGAGGATAGGCTCGCAACATCTCTTCTGTGGGAGTAAGGCTGCAGGGAAGAGAAAGGGGCATCCCCCACTAAGCCACGAAGTCTATTTTGTCAAGGCAGGATAGGCTGTTTTAGCAGCTCCTGTCCAGATGTGACAGCAGTACTCCATCCTTGGACGTACTTGGCTTTTATATAGATAGAGAATTGCATCAGTAGTGAGATATCTTCTGGAGCGGCAGTAGGATCCCACCATCCTCCCAGCGACCTTGGCAACAGACTTGATGTACGTGTTCCATTTCAGATCAAGAGTAAAGGTCAAACCCAGAAGCTTGTCAAAACACGGGGTCTCACCCAGACGAGAGCCATCCATCACAATTGATGCCAGATGGGGATCAGAGCGTTTATGATATAAAGATGGGAGCTTGGTTTTAGATGCATTAAAACTAACAAGCCACCTCTTCCCCCACTGAACCATGCGCTCAAGATCAGAGGAGAGAGAATTTGAGAGAACATTGTCATTTACGGCCTTTGATGTGTTGCCATAGATGGTTGTGTCATCAGCATAGATGTCAACGAATGATTTAAGTATGTGTTTTGGGAGATCATTGACGAAGATCAGGAAGAGTGTTGGACCCAGGATGGAACCCTGAGGGACTCCAGCATTAATACTTCGGGCCTCTGATTTCTGCCCATCAACCACTACTCTTATGAGCCTATCAAAGAGAAATGATTTAATGATTGAGAAAATATTTCCAGTTATACCGTAGCTGGAAAACTTGTGATGTAGGCTATTATGCCATACCTTATCGAAGGCCTTTGATATGTCAAGAGCAATTGCCCTAGAAATGAAGCTTTTGTCGAGAGATTTGCTAATTCTATGAGATATAACCGTTATCACATCGTCTGTAGATCTAGCAGAACGGAAACCATATTGCGTGTCACTAAGAAGGTTATTTCTGCTGAGGTGGTTGATTTCTTCTTTATTTAATATGGATTCCAGCCTCTTATTTATGACACACAGGAAACTTATTGGTCTGTACTGAGAGGGAGATGACTTATCACCTGAATTCTTAAATACAGGGCATACTGATGAGGTTTTCCAGCGTGTTGGGAAGCACTTCTCCTTAAGGCATTGATAATGGTTAGGATAGAACGCACACTTCTGTTCAGGATCCTATTTTTTATTTGCCAAAACTGGTAGGAAACAAGCCGCTGCTCAGCTAGTTTGGATTTAACGGACTGAGCATATAACTCTCTTGCATTTTTTATATTATTCTTTTACAGTGGTTGCTGTCGGTCCTGAAAGCAGCTTTAGTCTCAGTGCATCTATTACGTTGGTAGCTATGGAAAAAGTGATGTCTGTACGCGATAGCAGCAGCACATTCTGGGGAGAACTATGGCTGGCTGTTGGTTTTTTTTAGAATTTTTGTGATGGTATGAATCGGTCTATGCCTACAATTAACCATTCGGTCAAGTCTGATACTATAGAGGACACATCCTTTTTAAACATGGAATGGAGAGGTAGATCAGATATGAATGTACGGAAGCTATTCCAGTCAGCCATAGAGTATCGGTATACAGTACCTGTTTTACAAGTACTTTAATAGAATATACTCTGATAATTTCATAGTATGTGTACCCCTTCGACGTACATACTCCCCATCAACCCGAGAATCAGCAAATCCCATCACTTCACTGTAGAGGTTCCCAGATGCCAGAAAACCTTATACTCTAAAAGCTTATTTCCTCGAACTGCTTTCTTGTGGAATTCCTTCCCTGTTTTCGTTTCTTTGACTGTACCAAAATACGTAACTTTTAATATAAAGTGAACAAACATCTTGCTGCATAACTACTCACTTAGAATTCTCCTAACTGACAGCAGAACCCGACGTCCCAGTGGCATTGTGTCTAGTTTGGGGTGACTATAAATAAATTAGATAAAATAGAGATAATGAAATGGAACACTGAATATAAATGGATAAAATTATCGAGAAATGAGTCAAGTTCATTCATCATTGGTTTTGATTGTTTGATTTGCGTTTGTTTTTTGTATTTTGTTTTTGTTTTCAAGTCTTGATAGTTTAGTCTTATCCTATTGAAATAAAGAAAAGCATTAGAAGGCAAATAGCAAGTCAGTCAACGGCCGTAGTCTTAAATCAATTGGAAAGGAAATCTTCCACTCAGAATAAAATGCCAGTGGCAGTTTTTTATTATGTAATCAGAATTGATGATAATAGCAATTTATATATGAAAAGTGAAATTAATGATGTGATCATATGATTTTAAATCAATATTAGCGCGAACACACAATATAATTCTGAACGCAGCAGGGATTTCTGGGAACATATACCAGAAAAAAACAGTTTGGAATGAGTCATACACTATCCACTATTGATATGCAATCACTGCAGTTACATACATAGAAAATGCAGCCATAAAACCTGACATAGTGACATGAGACAAGAAGGAGAAAGAAGCAACCTTAGTAGAAGTTAATGTCTCCAATGGTGATGAGTTAAACGGAACTGAAAGGGAAAAGATAACGAAATGTATGACATGAAAAACAAATTAAGAAGTTCTCTATCATTCCAGTAACTATAGGAGAAACTGGACTCATGGAAAATGATTTTAAAAACTACCTGGCAAATATACCTGGTGAACCAAGTGCATGAAAGATTCGAACAATTTAGCAAACAGATTCGTCCAATATAGCCTATATAAAATCCCTTTGAGTAGGAAATCAATTATAGACTTTTTTGGGTATATTTTACCCCTTCTCCCCTAAATCCAACTCCAATTCTAAAATATACCACACAGAATCTATAATTTATTTCCTACTCAAAAGGGTTTTATATAAGCTATATTGGACGCATCTGTTTACCCATTGAACTGGACATATCTTGGCTCTCTCTGCCCACCCCACCACTGTCGTCCTCGTGGAAGATTGCTGACTTCTTAACTCAGTTCTGACCTTGAGACACATGCAAGTCACCATTCAAAACACAGCAAACTTTTTTGACGCGCAATATTTAAATTCCTTCTTTTCTTTTTTCTTTCCCCCTCCCCATGTATTGCTCTGTCTTATATTTATAACTTTACAAAATTTTAACGTAATTTATATATATATTTTTTTAAGTTTTTCTATTGTTCCCCGTCTTCCCTTTTTCCCTTTTCCCTCCTCCTCCCCTCTTTATCCCTTACTTCCACTCTCATGACTTTTAATATTCATATGTAAACCAATATCTTTCCTTTTTATTTTAACTTGAATCATCTGGTGAGATAGGCGGAAAATCTTTATCCCGTCTATTGAAACAACTTGTAATGAATTAAGTTAATAAACTCAATGTTGAAATAATATATATATATATATATATATATATATATATATATATATATAGAGAGAGAGAGAGAGAGAGAGAGAAGGGGGATATATATATATATATACATAATTTATACCTTGAGTATACAGCAGTTATGCTTAAAGTTCTTTATATTTTAAAGTATTTATTCATCGTGCTTAGTTTGGTTGCTTTGTAGAGAAAAATTGTTTTTCTTTTGACTTTACAGAACAGAATTTAGTTTTTAAAAAGTAGAAAGGAAAACAGTATCAATGTTTAGTGCAGTTAAGTCAGGCAGCCTATATTTTTAGACAGCCTGATCTGATAGCATCAAATATATATAAAGACAAAGCTAGAGAGAAAGGGAGAGGGAGCGGGAAAGTATGTGTGAATTATTCCTGGTGCACATTTGAGATTCTTTTTGGATTTATTAATGAATTGAGCGGTTAAAATGAAAAATAAATATGAACCTTTATTCTTTAGAAGGTCAAAAATATTCCATTTAATTAAAAGAAAAATGTTGAATTCTGTAGAAGGCTGGTGTCACACGTTTAACCAACATATATAATCAATCAATTGATATCGATCTGTTCATATCTCTCTACCAATCGATTTATAATAAAACTTAAAGGCTATTGCCAATCTACAAGACAATTCCGTTGCCTAATTATTGCTGAGCTTCACAATCCCAGATACAACCGAAAGGCTCCAAAAGTAAGCTTCCACTTTGTCGTCATTTGATGAAAAAAAATCCCTAAATTTAAATTTGAGTCCACCAGGGAATGAAAAATTTCTGGAGATTTTTGGATTTCAAATGCGGCGCTTTGTTCAATAGTAAACGTTTGAAATTCTGCGTTCAATAGTAAAATTGAATTTTTGTAACAATGAAAATTAAACAAATGTATGCTATAACATCAATGTAATGTCATTCTGATTTTGAAATACTTTCGATCAGTGTGGACACAGGAATGGGTGATGATCAGATCTTATAGTGTGGTTTCCGAGTGTGACAAATTGGAAAAAGAGTGGTTTGTGGTGTTCAACATGAAGTTTTAACCTAACCATTGTGCAAGCTGTTCGGCCTTATCCGTTGCTGTACTTGTTACACCATGGGAATGGGATAGCGAGGGAATTGTTGATTACCTTGTTTACTATACTATTATAGGTTTTGTCTAAACTCCCGAGTTCTTGGTTTCTGCGACTCGATTTTTTGTTTTTGTCATCTTAGTATACCTACTCTTATTTTATATATTGTCATTTCATCACAAACAAGGCACAGTCGTGAGGGGCTACTATTTGGGACCATATCTGCAGGAATACTATTTATGAAGATAGGCAGCAAGATGTCTATTCACATTACACTTGAATTTCTGCATGTTAGTACAGTCAGGGAAGCAGAGGCCCGGAAGGAAATTCCAAAGTGCAGCTATTTGAATAGACGGCTTTACGGCATCTAGAGATCTCTACAGAGTAGGGGTGGGATTTTTCTGCTTGTCGAGTTTGTCGAGGGTATTGTCGTCGAGGGGGTACTAGTGCTTGGAGTTCGTCAAAGCACCTGTTATTGAAATACTTGTAAAACATGCGCGAGGATGCAACGTTTTGGTGATGGGACAAAAGTTGAAGTTTAGTTGATAGTTCAGGCCTATTAGGTTGCCAACTCTTTTTTAAACCTGTCTAGGAGCGAAAGATTAGTGGCAAATGCACCAGCCTAAATGTGGCAACAACACTCCATGTATGGGTGAACCGTGGCCTTGTAGAGATACTCTCAGGTGTGAGTAGCCTTTTAGCACGGAAGAAAGAGCCCACCTCCCTTGCGGCAGTCTTGGCAATTGCTTTAATGTGTTGGTTCCAATTCATGTTGTCTGTGAATGGAAGTATTTTCAGGAAGTGTATCATTAGCCATGGTAAAGTCTCTTTCGTAATGCAATAATTTTTTGTCGATTTGTATTTTTACTCATGGCGGTTGTGGATATGACGGAATGCTTGATGCTCATGCCAAATAGCAGCTGCGTAGATGGAAGTGAACTAATGGGTATAATGGAGTTCACAATGAAATTTTTGTGTCAGGAAAATGCTTTGGCCTATTGTTACCTCTTTTGGTGTTTAAGCAACGGATTTCCAGTTTAAGGTCGGTGGTTTAACACGATATGAACCATTATGATAAAGTGATAAGCATTCCCGAATAAACTATTGTTACCTAGTTGTGTTAGATTTAGGTAGTGTTTGCAATAATAGCTTGAGTAGTGAAACTGGCTGGTCTTCACAATCTGGGAGGCAGGTCGAGTAAATAATGGTTTGTGAAAGTGAATGAGCAACTGAGAATCTACGCGTGCTGTTCCAACTTAGATCGGTGTAACTAAGGAAATCGAGCAAATTTTAAGATAGACATTAAAGTTCATAGATATAATTATTTGAGTGTTTGGATCAAAAGAAAATGTTGCAGGTATAATATTTGAGACGTAGCTGAGTAAGCTGAGTAAGATGAGTAAGATGAGTAAGATACAGTCCTGGGCGGAAGAAAAGTACAGGTAACACATGTAACTAATGCTAACGGAAATAAAAATATTTGTTTCATATTTAAATGACATTATATATACATTTTGTTTTGATTTTTTTTTTTAATTTACTTTTATTAAATTGTATAAACGTGTTTCGCTATATTCACCGTACATTATATACATACGAACTGTCGCTACCTATCACAATAGATTCGGGTAGAGTTTGCAAAAATAGGTTGAGTAGTGACGCTGACTGAAATGTCTAAGATTACAGATTGTATAATACTGTAAATTTAAAGTCCAAATAAATATTAATATCAATATTTATAAGACAACCCCAAGCAGACATAAAAAGCTCAATATGAGAGATACACTATCATTTTAAATTTAATTTTCAATTTATGTACTAATAAGCAAAATCTATAATTACCCACATCTATTTTGCTAATAACATTTCTCCACGTTAAAAAACGACCCTGGTGTCTAACTCTGTCCCGTGGGGAGGCATTGTAAATAGGAACATTTCTTCCGATGAAATAAGCCATTCATTAAAAATCCATGGATTAAAGACAAAACTTTTTAAAATATTTGCATTCTTTTGTCAAACAATAAATTTTGTTGTAATTCTACATGATTTAATTCAAAATTTTCATTTATGTATATCTATATATATATATATATATATATATATATATATATATATATATATATATATATGTTTGTGTATGTGTGTGTGTGTGTGCGCGCGTGCGTGCGTGTATATATATTTTTTCTTTGACGCTCACTTTGCTTCTGTCGACCACGTGGTGCTTTTTTTTCTCTTTCTTTTCCTTGTTTTCTCGCAAACTCTTCCTAATTTGATATGCACGTTTTTCGACTGCTGCTGCTACTAATCTCTACGCATGTCAGCTATCCTCGCTGCTGCTGATATTTTCCCACGTGCTCATGTGTACTATGTTACATGTTTATGATCGTTTCTGAGATGAAATAATTTTTGATTGAAATATAGTGTCTTCATCAGCATACGGACCAGACAAAAAATAGAGCTTTTAGATATATGATAAAGACTAAAGTGACGATAGCCACCGTTTCTATAACAAATCATAAAGCTTATAAGCTAGCAAGAGGTAATTACAATTTACATAGAAAATGTATAATGGATATACAGGATTCTCTATCTATATAAAAGCCAAGTACGCCCAAGGATGGAATACTGCTACCATATCTGGGCAGGAGCTGCTAAAAACAGCCTATCCTGCCTTGACAGAGTACAAAATAGACTTCGTGGCTTGGTGGGGGATGCCCTTTTCTCTACCCTGCAACCTTTCTCCCACAGAGACGTTGCGAGCCTATCCTTGTTTTATCGTTATTTCCATGGCAAGTGCTCGTCTGAACTCCAATCTCTGGTCCCCCCTCGCCAATCTTTCACAAAAAAACACTCATCTAGCTGAATCCACTGTCAAAAATTTCCCCCACACTAAATCAAAACGTGGATTCCATGAAAAAAGCTTCTTTCTTAGAACTGCACGCCTGTGGAACCCTGTTCTGTCTGCTTGCTTCCCACCTGACTACAACTTGGATGTGTTCAAATCCAACGTCAACAAATTCCTAATGAACCGCCCCCTTTAGTAAATACTTCATCAAATCTCCACACTAACGTAATGTACTTGCAATAACCCTTATCCCTGAGTGGCTTCCGGGCCTTGATAAGTGGTGACCACTGTGTAAAAAAAAAAGGATAGAATGATAAAAACTTGTCAATTCTTTTTTGTTTTTTTTTGTTGTTGTTGTTTTTTTTTTTGCTGCAGACCATCTAATAGTTGACCAGTTGTGTACAAATCATAAGAGAGATAGAAGCCATCTGTTATGTCTGAAAGTGGCACAATGTTCAGCGAGCGAGATCGGAGATGCGCCGCCGTGCATCTCATGCTCTCTACCGATCCAAGTTATGACAATAGTACCATTGCCAGAATCCTCAAAATGCAAATCCGAACGGTCTAAAGTTTGAGGGCACAGTTCACCGCATCGGACGACCCACGGTTCTGATCTTTGGTGTGGTTTCAAGTCAGGGCCATATCCTGCAACTGTACATCTCCGAAGTCGGATTTAAAGTCAACACCAAAGTGTACCTGAATGTGCTGAAGAGTGGTGATCGACTGGTGCAATCAGATGGCCGTTGGCAAATCCTGGGTGTGGCAGCAGGACCCTGCGCCGGCCCATAAGTCCAAAGAAACTTAGGCTTGTGTTTAGAAGTGCTCGACTTTGTAACTCTCTCTCACTGTCCCGCTTTTTCCCCGATCTAAACCCACTTGACTATTTCGTTTGGTCATACGTCGAGAACATCACCAACATGACCTCCCACAACACAAAAGCCATCCTGATCTCCACCATCCGCCGAGTATTCGCCGAGCTCCCGCCGACGCTAGTAGAAAAGGTATGCTCCCAATTCTTGACATGTATCGAGGCAATGATTGAGTCTGAATGCGGTTACATTTAATAGATGTCAGCTATACTACATAATCAAGTGACTTGAATTGATTTTTCAATAAAAGTTTTAAAATAAACTTCCATGTAACTGTCACGCTGTCAAAAATTGTGTTTTTACAAATTTTTTAAGGTAAACATGTGATGAGTACGTGACTAAATATGCAGTAATAACATAATTTTGCGGACTTGTTAGTCGCAATACGAAACAACATTAATAGTAATAAATGACTAACTGAGAAAACTTGATACTTGAAACTTGGAAAATTATATTACACTATATGTGCTCTGGAGCCCAATAAAAGGGCATTTATTGAGCTTGGATTTTTTTCCAAATTTTCCAAATTTATATAAAAAAATTTTCATTATAAAAAACGTTATTTATGAGAGATTTTTTTTTTAATTCATTACGATTGGTATGTACAAACGTTTCAAGTAAATGCTTATATATATATATATATATATATATATATATATATATATATATATATATATATATATACCTACGTATTGAGCACTTTTGAAGTAAATACTTAAAGTTTACGCATAAATCTATACTTTCGTATATTACATTTATGTAAGTAAATGAAGTAGTTATATATATATATATATATATATATATATACATATATATATATGTATATATATATATATATCCTTCACAGAGGCATACTCATTTTCACAGCCACTTTCAACATTTCCTTTCTTTCTCCTCCTCCTCCTCCTCCTCCTCCTCTTAGTTATTGTTTTTACTGTCCCGCCTCGTCCCCCTCCATTCACATCGTACTTTTCATCTTTTCAAAATGTCCACTATTTTCTTAACATTTCATTTGCACGCATAAAAGGGGTCGGGGTTAAATGGGGATTACTTCTGCCAAACAAGAAAATGAGTTTTATGTCACCAAGTCCGGAAATAGGGGTCAAGAGGAGAGGCAGGAGTAATAAAGGAGGAAGTGAAGGTATTAGGAGGAGGAAAAGGGAGACGAAGACTGAAGAGACAAATAATGAAATGCGCTGGTGGTGGGGCTGTCTGTTGTAATAAGGCAAGTCAGGATTGCGAAGAAGGAAAACGGATCTTATTCTCCTGCAGTTCAAAACGTAAAAGAGTCAAATCTCGAAAAAACAAATAAAACTTTCGGAACTTCTAGAAAAATAAATCATATCATTTATTCGTTCTTGTATGTTTAGAAACGACTTCGTCCGTCAATCGGTTTCTTATTCTTGTCTTTTAAATAGTATAGATTCTTTTGTAGAAAAGTTCCTCCAAAAGAAATACCCCTGAAACCTAAAAAGAACAGAAAATAACGGTACCTGCGCAGTGTACTTCCGGCAGCTTATGCAAAAATAATTCTATACAGATTCGAGAGTTCGGCAGAAAGATGCATGAGTTCGTCAAGATACATCCAAAGAAGCTCGGAGATTATATCTGTTATATATTCGTTATCATCGAGGTTATCCTTGAGAGGTACCAAATTGAGCTTTCGTTACATTTGAATATGTTATATAGAGTTCTTCATTTAGGGGCACTTTTTACGTTTGGGTGTATACACTGTATAACATCAAAGATTCCGTGTGCGTATGATTGTCTCTAATATAAATGGTTGTGTGTTTGATTATTATAAAGGGAATCGTGTGTGTGACATGTAATTTCTGAACCTACCTCTGCTTCTTCTCGCTGTTGGACCATCTGGGAATTTCTCATCCTGGAGGGAGACTTGATACCTGTTTGACGAAGATTTATCACTCCAAGACGATGAATGGGTTTTATAGTTTTTATTTCACTTTCCCCAGAGGTCCTGCAGCAGGTGTAAAGTGAAATCTGCTTGTGTGGTTCTTCTTCACACACGTCAGCGTTCGTCTCCCTCCTCCCCAGTTAAGAGGGGGAGACCACGGAAAAAACGTCCGTCTTCTTCAAAGCTCAAATCAAATCTCACAGATCTAGCCAACCACGTCACACATACGTAATTTTGTCAGCTGACCTTTGGTTCTGGTAAACGTGTCTACCTCCACGTTTACTCACCTCTCTCCCCCTCTCTCTCTCTCTCTCCCTCCATCTCTCTCTCTCTCTCTCTCTCTCTCTCTCTCTCTCTCTCTCTCTCTCTCTGTAACATATCGGCCGAAACGTTATGGGAATAACACTTAGGATGGAAATAGAAGTCGGAATAATTCAAATAATACAGGTTAATAATTTGGTAATGAACATGGCTTTGTGTAACATAGCGCGGACGGTTATATGTAAATACCGAGTTGTGAGCGAAATGACGTCACGGTAAGTAAAAAGAAGATAATAAAAAGAGAGCACGTTCGAGAAATCGATCACGTGAGTGACATTACGACCGTAACGAGAAGTCACGCCTGGTGGGAGAATGAGGAAATAAATGTCGTTGTACAGCAAAAAAAAAAAAGCAAGTTGAATTTCTTTTCTGTTCTTTATCTACATGTGACTGAGACTACAATGTGTTGGGTAAGGTTACATTTGAGGTTACTTTCTTTAATACACTTACGGAAGCATTAATCGGTCTCTTGTCATCTTTTTTCTTGTGAGTATGCATACTTTTTTGCGTAGTGATTAATTCGTGGTTCAGTGAGATAACACAGGCAAGCTCAGTGTCGCGTAGTGATACGTCTAATGATTAGAACACACTATGCGTGCGCAGCTTTAATAATTTCGGAGTCAAATATAAAGAGTTCATGTCACAATGCTTAGGCAAAAAGACGTAATATTTTGGGGCCCGCCTCTTTTAATATGTTGGGCGAGAGGCGAGACTAACGAACTGAACTCCGTTACATTTCCATAGTACGAGGTGCCTTCAATAAGTTTCCAGACTATTCTATTATTGATAGTACACACATGAAACTCTCCTCCCCTTTGAAGTAATCTCCTCCGGCTGTAATGCACTTCCAACAACTTCTGCAAGGCCCCATGGAAGTTCTCCCACACCTCTCACAGACCCCCTGTCTTCCTTGAATCTTTTATTCCACTAAAAAAATGATGTTCGATTCATGCAAGATGGTCCAAAAGCAATCTGAAGCATTCCATACGTTTCTGTGACATTTTTCCAAGTTCAAAACAGAATTCTTTGCATATCATTCTTCTAAAGTGTCCTCGCGTCAAGATTGCATTTTTAAGGTTCACCAGCTGTCACGATCAGGCTTTAGTAAAGTGTATTCTAAATCCTGTTTTAGCTGTTCATTTGAACCTGAAATCATAAAAATTGGTCAGTCATCTCATAAGATGTATAGCAATAACATATTGAATTTTCAAGAGTCTATGACAATTTTAAATGCTTGTACAAAAACGTCTGGAAAATTATTGAAGGCGTGTATACGTCGGCAAAATCAGTTTGTCAAATAATAAATGGAACGATTGAGCGATGTCTCTTCTTTGAGAAAGAGGAAGAAGAGGGGCGAAAAGCTCCTCGCCCACTAAATTTTGACGGCGGTTTTGTATCCTGTCAAGGCAGAAAAGGGTTCTCTTATGAGTTCCACACCGGATACGGTAACAGTACTTCATCTGAAGACGTACTTGACTTATACAGATCGAGAATTGCGTTGGGGGGGGGTGAGATACTTTCTAGAGCGGTAGAACCTTCCCAATATTTGTTCAGTGATTTTAGCAATGGATCTAATGTAGGTCTTCCATTTAAGGTTAGGAGTACAGGGCAGTCCAGAAGTTTGTCGAAGCATGGTGCTTCCTCAAGACGAGAGCCGCTTATTTCAAGTTGGGCCAAGTGGGGATGTGAGCATTGGTGGTAAAAAGATAGAAGTTTGTTTCTTGGATGCATTAAACGTAAAAAAAGGCATTTTTACCCCATTGTCCCACACGCCCGAGGTCGGAGGAGAGAGAACCACAATGGCCCTGGTCTTTGTTGGTATTTGAAGTATTGATGTATCGTTTGCATAGATATCGACGAATGGTCGTAGAATATGATTTGAGAAATCGTTGATTAAGATCAGGAAGGGAGTTGAGCCCAAGATTGATCCCTGATGCACGTTAAAGTTAAACTGTGAACTTCGGATCTTCATCAATGACTACTTTAATAAAGAAAAGATGTAATGTTTTAGAAGACATTTCCAGCTATTTCGTAGCTGGAAATTTTTTTGAAATAGACTTATATGTCAAAATGCCTTAGATATGTTAAAAGCTATTTTCTTAAAAAGGAAGCCATCGTCCACACATGAACTAATGCAAATATTAAAATCAATGCAACCAGAAAACAAAATGATTGCTTCTCTTGATGTAGAAACTTTATTCACTAATGTACCTGTAGTAGAAACAATAGATATAATTATCAAGAACATCTATGATAATCCGTCACTCCCTCCACTTAAAATGAATAAAAGAGTACCCTTCTATGACCCCAACGGTAGCATATATACTCAAATAGACAGAGTGGCAATGGGATCAGTTCTTGGACCGACCTACATGCCTGATTTAGAGAACAAAATATTTAAATAATATAAAGTCCCCCCCTCATATATGTATACTACGTGGACAACATCCTTATTTTAGCTTTATTTTAGACTTATTTTAATACTTCTGTATATAAAAACCAACGAGCATAAACTCCAGCCTCCTGAACTTTAAAAGTGAGTGCTCACAAAGATACAAAATAGCCATAATAAAAAATTTATCAAATCGCGCTAAAATGATATCCACAAAAAGCATTACTAATTGAAATTTAAAAAAAAAAAACATAAAACAAGTACTCATCAATAATCATTTTTCTTATTACATTGTCGATGAAGAAATAAAACGAATACTACAATCCCTGACACCGAACTTCAGAATCGAATAAAAAGCAATTAAAAATATCATACGTAGATACTTGACGCCTGTTGACAGTAATTCTAAAATTAAATTTATTATCTACTACTAGAACACAAAACCTTGTGGTTATAAACAACTCCTCACCGACTATAAAACCGTTGGAACAAACCAATGTAGTGTATAAATGCTCTATGGGAGAATTTAACTCCGAAAATAGTACATACATTAGGCATACAACGACACAATTGTCTCGGCGAATAACCATGCATCTAAATAATACTAGTACTATATATAGACATTTGAGAAAAGAACATAACTATCCCCCGCCAATCTTAGAAAGGTCCTCGTTGACTACATAAAAATTATACAACATGAGAATAACATTAAAAAATTATAAATTCTTGAAGAGCCATATATTCAACCCACTATAAATGATACCGCATTCGAGAAAAGCAGTAAGTTTCTAAAATGTCTTGCGTAGTTCGTATTGGACGGACATTGTTAACGGTGTCCACGAACTTGCTGATTTTAATACTTAAATTTTAAACGACCTATATTTTTAATCGACTTTTCATCGACTCTATATATTTTAACTTATTGCCATTTACTGTATATTTTAGTTTTCACTTTTAATTCTCATTTTCGTTCTTCAGACTTTTACTTCAATACCTGATGATGATTCGTGGACGAATCGAAAGCGCTCACGACAGCAACACCTATGGAACTTTATATATATATATATATTTTTATTTTGATACAAAAAAGATTATACGGAAAATCGAAAAATTAAAAATAAGCATCATAAAGCAAAGTGTCTCCGTTGCATTTAATAATATTTGCTTGAGGACAAAATGCTGCCTATATATATATATATATATATATATATATATATATATATATATATATATATATATATATATATATATGGGGTTTCTGTAAGCTGATATTCAACCCCTTTTTTCTATTTACTTCAAAAGAAAATACAACTTTGTTATATATGGGTCATGGAATTGCATTCATCTGCAAAAGTCTTTTAACCATTCATTTTAATTAATTCCCTTTTAGTTTTTTCGGTTTTCTTATGGGATGATCATCTTTAGTTAAATATTATGTGTAATTATATTAATTAGATATTTGCGTAATATTTGCGTAAAAAATGAGAGTAAACACAAACATCTTTCTATATATATTATGTATGCGTATATATATTTGCTTTAAAAATGTTGCCTACCAAACTCCTCTGTCAGTTTTTTTTTGTCTACAAACATGAAACTTAATATATAAGGTATTCGAATCAATGCGAAATTTTATATTTGGGTTTTAGCTGGGGAAAATCGGTGCAAAAATGTGAAAATTAAAGAAATGGAATTTGACAGGTGGTTGTCGAACGACGACATTACGAAAATGCATGCGTAACATAATCGTTGCAAAGGCCACTGGAAAAATGGTGGTATCCTTCTATCGATCCAGTAGATATCTCATTGCTGATGCAATTCTCTATCTATATAAGAGCCAAGTACGTCCAAGGATGGAGTACTGTTGCCACATCTGGGCAGGAGCTACTAGAAAGGACTTGTTCTGCCTTGATAGAGTTCAAAATAGACTTCGTTGCTGCGTGGGAGATGTTCTTTTCTCTTCCCTGCAACCTCTATCTCACACAAGAGATGTTGCGAGTTTGTCTTTGCTTTATCGTTATTTTCATGGCAGGTGCTCGACTGAGCTTCAATTTATGGTCCCTCTTCGCCAAACCTTCACAAGAAACACTCGCCTAGCTGAAAACACCATCAATAATCCCCCCACTCTTTATCTGTACCTAAACCTAAACATAGATTCCATTAACAAAGCTTATTTCTTAGAACTGAACGCCTGTGGAATTATCTTCCGTTT